>NW_027397068.1:15329100-15619735 GCF_003265705.2 Callorhinus ursinus
CCAAAAAAAAAAAAAAAAAAGAAATCTTGCCATTTACAACGACGTGGATGAAACTAGAGGGTATTATGCTAAGCAGAATAAGTCTTTTTCTGAGAAAGACTTATCATATGATCTGGCTGATATGTGGAATTTAAGAAACAAAACAGAAGATCATAGGGGAAGATAGGGAAAAATAAAACAAGATGAAATCATAGAGGGAGACAATTCATAGGAGACTCTTAATCATAGGAAACAAATTGAGGGTTGCTGGAGGGGAAGGTGGTGGGGGGATGGGGTAACTGGGTGATGAACATTAAGGAGGGCATGTGATGTAATGAGCACTGGGTGAATCACTGAACTCTACCTCTGAAACTAATAATAACACTGTATGTTAATTAATTAAATTTAAATAAAAATATCAAATTCTAAAAAAATTTAAAAAGTAAAAATTTAAATTAAAAAAATAAAAATTCAAATCGGATTGCTCTGCAAATGTCAAACTCTGTGATAAAAATTAGTCCTTTCCATTCATAAATACTGGTTTTGATATTCCACAAACATTCCCATCTTTGATTTAAAAATTAGCTTCGAAATTTACCTATTCCATTATTTCAATCTGTTCATTTTCTCACCAAGTGTAATATTTCAAAAGGGTAAATGTCTTTGTGTTACTTTGACATTTATTTTGAGGACAGCCCTTTTCCTTTTTTTTTTAAGATTTTATTTATTTATTTGACAGAGAGAGATAGAAGAGAGAGAGAGAACACACGAGCAGGGGGACCTGGAGAGGGAGAAGCAGGGTCCCCACTGAGCAGAGAGCCCAATGAAGGGCTCGATCTCAGGACCCTGGGATCATGACCTGAGCTGAAGATAGATGCTTAACCGACTGAGCCACCAAGGCACCCCGAGGATGGCCTTTTTCTTAATATGACCACCAAAATATATATTCAAGAAAAAAGGTAAAAAAAAAATTCTCTCTTTTCTTCCAAATTAAATAATGGAAGACCTGTAAAGAAATGTTTTTCATGTCATCTTTTCTGCCAAAACCTCAAAATGATTTTTACTGAAAATATACATGTAAAAATGTGTACATAGTTTTTATTTGCTTTATTTATATATAAAATTTTTCTGATTCCTCTCTATACTTCTGAATTGTTATATATTGCATTCTGCCTTGAAAAAAATAGCTCTATCCATAGGCTGAATTTTTTTTCTTTTTTTTCCAAAATGGCAAAAAGAAAGTTTGAGTGGATAAAAATTTGAAATAGAATTATTTTAAAACAACAAGATAAAATGAATTAAATGAAATGAAAACTTTTTTTATTTTCATTTCCCCCCAGCTTCTTGAGGAGGAAGAGGAAGATCCTGGTTTAGTATCATTTCTCTTTTTCTTTTTTTTTCCTTCCTCAGCATATAGCACAGTGCTTGGCACATCATAAAAGCTCAATAAATATTTGTTCAATGAATGAATGTGTGAGTAAAAAAAAAATCTCATATGCAATTAACTATACTCCAAGTTACTTCTTATATGTGCCAGTACCCATTCTTGTTTCAATTTTTATGGAAAAGTGACTACTGGAAACCCTCTTTAGAAATTTTACCGAGAATGACTCACATCTGACTCAAATCAGAAGAACAATCAATTTGGCGCCATCATAAGAGCTCTCAGATGTTAAAGGTGACAAAATGGGCAGAACTCCTCCTAACAGATTATAGATACCATGTGTGACAGAATTAAGTAGGAAAATGTTCGTAGAAACGCTGAAGTGGAAGGCATGTCATGCCCATGTGGCTTGGCTGCAGGATACAATGCATTCACTGACATGATGGCAAAGTTGGGTGGCATACCACGTATGGCATATGGCAGGCTTCTGCTTCAGCAAATGCATACCACATGCCAAAAAGTGGTGTAGTTTCTACTGATTATTCTGTTTCTTTTTCTTTCAAGTGTTCAAAATTAATACTAAGTTATTTTAGAAACCCAAAAAGGAACACAAGAAATCCAAACATACTTTAACTCATTCCACAGTGGATTTCCATATTAATTATTTGTCCACCTTAAAAATTGCCTATGTACACATTATTCCTTAAAATATAAACTAAGAAGGATACTGAAAGAAAAAAAACTCATATTTAGTCAAAACAGAAAGAATCACTTTCAAAAATGTAAGTGTATATATGGATACTAATGCATATGCTTTCATATTTTACTTTTTTTTAAGATTTTTTTTTCATTTGTGAGAGAGAGAATGAGAGACAGAGAGCATGAGAGGGAGGAGGGTCAGAGGGAGAAGCAGACTCCCTGCTGAGCAGGGAGCCCGATGTGGGACTCGATCCCGGGACTCCAGGATCATGACCTGAGCCAAAGGCAGTTGCTTAACCAACTGAGCCACCCAGGCGCCCTCATATTTTACTTCTTTATATTCATGTTCACTTATTTAGATCTTCACTGGGTGCTGATTCCTTCACTGATTCCTTCTTTCAAGGAACTTGCAGTCTAGATAGGGAGAAAAGGTAAGCAAACAAAAAACCTAAGCTACAAAGTGATAAGTATAGTAGGAACAGAAATGGGGTTGGAAAAGAATAGCTCCACAATCTTTATGAGGGTAAACATAATTTTAATAATAACATTAAATATTGATAATACTAAAGAGAGAGAGAGAAACTAGAAAAATAATCTTAGTCTAGAACATAGGTGTAGACTCCTAAACAAAATATTGGCATATTTTGTTTTATTTCTTTAGAGACCACCTAAAGAAATGATGGATTAACCATTTAAGAAGGGAAAAAAATAATACTATGAGCAAAAGAAGGAGCACTTGCAAATGCAAAGAAGCATAAATTAATATATTGGTTTTCAGGTGTTGCAAGTAACTTAGTATAGATAGAGCATAGTGTAGAGAAATATGGCAATATGTCAAGAAGGCAGAGGCCAGAAACTTCTCTATGTTGTGTTAAGGTTAGATTTTATTCTAAAAGGGATATGGATTTTATTTATTTATTTGAGAGAGAGAATGAGAGAGAGAGAGCACATGAGAAGGGGGAGGGGCAGAGGGAGAAGCAGACTCCCCGCTGAGCAGGGTGCCCGATGCTGGACTCGATCCCGGGACTCCAGGATCATGACCTGAGCTGAAGGCAGTCGTTTAACCAACTGAGCCACCCAGGTGCCCCACGGGATACAAAACCACAAAAGGATTTTAAGTGGAGACTGATGATCAGATACATGTATTAAAGACATCAATCTGCAGGAGTTGCAAGAATGGGAAGAATGGGTAAGAAAATTATGATATTGAAGGCTGCTGCAGTAGTCTAAATGGTAACAACCAGGGCCTCATTAAGGTGTTAAGGTGTTACCAATGCAGACGGGAAAGGGAGCACTGCTCTTAGAGTCATGTTGACAATAGAACTGGCAGGACACAGTAACCAAGTGAAAGCCTCTGGGCAAGGGACAGAAGTAGTTTAGGTTGACTCCAAGAGTTCTTGCTCAGTGAACTGGTTAAAGTAGGAAAAAAGAGGATGTGAGAAAGATGTATTAAATAGCTATAAATGCAGTTTTGGAAATTTGAATTTGGTTTGGCAATGGATTTATCTAATTGGAACTCTCTAGTAAAGAGGTCAATGTGTGGACTTTAGGGGAAGACTTAGAATGGAGAAAAACACTTTGGTCTTGAACAGAATGTGCTTTCTATTTTAGAGGATGTTATGTGTTTTATGTGTCCAACGGATCACCATTTTGGGTTTATATGAAGGAAAATATTTATATTTTCTTTGCCAATATTTTGTTTAGGAGTCTACACCTATGTTCTAGACTAAGATTATTTTTTTTAGTTTCTCTCTCTCTCTTTAGTATTATCAATATTTAATGTTACTATTAAAATTATGTTTACCTCATAAAGATTGTGAAGCTATTCTTTTTTTTCCTCTCTCCACAAGGGTTATGCTAAATTTGGATTATTTATTCTTTGGATGTTACCATCTCAGTCAGATATTTTCTTTGTGGGGAGGTATTTAACACATTCAACTCCTCTGATAATTTTAAGATTTCTCAGGTTATACACATATACATATACAGTTGTATATATAGTTATAGGTAATATATATGTAGTTTTATATGTGTGTGTGTGTATATATGTTACGTACATATAGTTTTCAATTTTAATGTCCCTTTTAAATACGTTTACCTCATCTAAGTGCTTGAATACACTGTGTGTAATTGCTGAAAATACCCTTTTTTTAATCTTTTTGATCTCTGAAACATCTGTAGTTAAATCTCTTTTCGTACTTCACGTTGTTTATTTCAATTTAGTTCAATGATATTAGCCAAATCAAGGTACTTTTGAGAATTAAAGGAGATGCTATTACTTATGCCATAATAATAGGTATAACCTTGGAGTATCATGATATGGGACATATGGACCCCAGGGGAATATCTAGTTAGCTTCATATTCTTAGCATCTGGCAGCAAAGTTTCTTTCTTTCTATATTTTTTACATTACTTTCACTTAGCCGTTCCTGTGATTATGATGACACCCAAAACACGTTTTAATAAAAAAAAGACATATCTTTTAAAATTAACCAATGCAATAAGAGGATACTGCTATTTATATTTTATCAATGGCCAGTGCTAAATAGTGATTGCTTAATGAGATTATATGTAACTTCTATCTGATAATAAAAGAGTGAAATGTGTATTACAACTAATGAGAAATGTATAGGTGTATAGCATTTATTGAGGATTTACTATGTGTACAGCTCATGCGATCCTCATTAAAATCTGCATGTCCAATATTATCTCTACTAGGAAGATGGAAAATCTGAGGCATACTTTGTTCAAAGTCACATGACTGATTAGTGGTAGAACTATAGTACAACTTGGGCTCGTAAATTTGTCCATCTCTTAGTCAACATTTAGCATATTGAAAATTCCCAATAATAAGTAATCACTATATACTCAAAAACTTTTCAAAATATATTTAACTATGAATATTATCTTTTTAATATAAAAGAAGTGGCTTTGGTTAACTTACGAGCATTAGTGGAATTTTATTCACTGAAAAATTTGAAGTTACCTATTTCATACTAAGATATCTAAATGCCTAGCACTTTTCCTAATAATGTATGAGAACTTTCAATCACTTGTTCATTCAAGTGAAACCTCAGAATGAACCATATTTTGACAACGCTAGGTACAGTTCTGGTTGCTAGACATAGGTTGAACCAAAGAGAGAGAGCTCTTGCTTTCAAGGTGTTTCTAATTCAAGTGGGAGAGCAAAAAACAATGAAGTAAGCAAACATATATGAATTTTAATGTAATATTTAATGTATTAATTAGCTTTAGGAATAAAAATGAAGTAGTGTGAAGCCATAAAGAGTAACCAACATGGATGTGGTAAAGACTTGTGAAACTCTCCAGGTAGCATCCTAGGCCTGGCAATTAGAGTAGTCAAAGTCCTCCCCACCAGGTAGAAAACAGACAAGTGCTTTCAGTTTGGCAGTAACAAGGTCAGTGAGAAAGGAAAGTAGCAAGGAATAAATTTAGAGAGGTAAGATATAGGCTCCCACTGCAAATGAAATGTTAAACATTTTCTGTTTTGTTTATTACTAAGAACTATGTACAATGTACTCCCCACCATCTCCGACCACATTGTTATCCTTGAGATTCATGATATCCATGATATTTTGGTACTCAGAAAGATGAAAAATATACTTGGTAGTAAGAGGCTGTATTCTCATAAATACAGAAGCTAAGGGAAGACGTAAAGTGGCAAGGCAGAGAAGAAGAGCACATCTCAAATTGAGGGTTTACAATGACTTCACGGTGTATCACTTTCCTGAGGCTAAAATTCCTTTTCAATATGTGTCCTGATAGGTAAGGAAGGATAATTCAAAATATATTCTCTCGCCGTTGGAAGAAGTAAGGAAAGCAAGTCATTTCCTAGCATAGGCATGTGCGTGTGCATGCATGCATGTGCACACACACTTTCTCCCAGTTACTCAATCAAACTCAAATCTAAGTGCTGCTCTGAAGGGATTTTGCAAATGTAATTAATGTTACTAATCAGCTGACTTTAATTTAGTAGATTATTTTGGGTAGACCTGACTTAATCAGTTATTAGTCCTATGAAAAAAGGACATAAGCCTTCCCTGAGACAGAAAACGAGTGAGTAATTAGTGGGTCCTTGTTCATGGTGTTTCAATCTGCTTGTGATCTTTCCTTCTTGATTGCTGGCTCTGTGAACTTCAGACTTGTTTATTCAGCCACCACTACTAGATAAGCCAATTTCTTGTAATAATCTATATATCTCTGTATCTCCTACTGGATTTCTTTCTCTAGGTGAACTCTGAGATACAGGGAGTACCCATCACAATACTTAGCAGGTTAGACACCAAAGAACACATGGAAATATCCATGAGTCAGGTATAAATACCTGCCAGATCCAGAGATCCTGAGGCAGGTCACAGAATCATCAGTGAAGTAAGTACTTTCCTATTCTTTTTTACCTCTTTTCCTTTTCCTCAGTTTAAATTCCTGAGGTCAGACATTTTGAATGGAAATCTAGAAGTCTTTTTTTATGGTTTGTAACTTTTTTAATTTTAAAGGGCAAAGACAAGTGTGACCATGCCCCGAAATCTAGGTATATGATGTATTAGTTTTTTATGGCTGTGGTAAAAATTACTACAAACTTAGTGAGTTAAAACAGCACAAATTTATTACTTCACAGTTCTGGAGATTGTAGAGGTACAACATATCTCTCACTGGGGTAAAATCAAAGTGACAGCAGAAATCAGTTGCTTTCTGGAGGCTCCAGGGGAGAATCTATTTCCTTGCCTTTTCTAGCTTCTTTTTTTTTTTAGCCACCCAGGTGCCCTTCACTGTTATTTCTTAATTTGTGTTGCAGTTGTGAAATGCAAGGAGTCTTTATTTAAATTAATTAATTAATTAATTTTAAATTTGATCATGTTATGTTAGTCACCATACAATACATCATTAGTTTTTGATGCGCTAATCCAAGATTCATTGTTTTCTTATAACACCCAGTGTTCCATTGCAATACGTGCCCTCCTTAATACCCATCACCGGGCGAGGCTCCTGCATTTCTTAGCACCATGGACTCCTTCCTTCATCTTCAAAGCCAGCAATGGGGGGTGAAGTCCTCCTGACATAGCATCACTCTTTCTCTTCTACCTCCCTCCTCTGCTTTTAAGGACCTGTGATTACATTGGACCCATTCAGATAATCCAGGATAATTTACTTATATAAAGGGCAACTGATTAACAACTTTTATTCCAACTACAACATTAATTTACCTTTGTTCTATAACATAATATAATCACTGGTGGGAATTTGGACTTCAACAACTTTGGCAGAGGTGAGTAGTTGGGTAATTATTTTGTCTATCATATAGAGTTCTTTGCTTATTTGGATCTGGGATAACTAAACATTTCTG
Organism: Callorhinus ursinus; assembly: GCF_003265705.2. Taxonomy (NCBI): domain Eukaryota; kingdom Metazoa; phylum Chordata; class Mammalia; order Carnivora; family Otariidae; genus Callorhinus; species Callorhinus ursinus. Next base: position 15,336,528 of record NW_027397068.1, read on the forward strand.
CACTTCTTTTATCCCTTGAGAAGACATCATTTTATTGAGACAAATGAATCCTGATAGACAGGAAATCACTCCTGTAATTACAGAGATGGAAAAACCTGAATTTGTCAACTATCTGGTAATTGATCTATGTCCAAAGACAGAATTTCTCTTTTTATTGCTATATATCTTTTTTTTTATTAAAGGGATCTTTTTTTTTTAAAGATTTTATTTATTTATTTGAGGGAGAAAATGAGAGAGAGAGAGAGCACATGAGAGAGGGGAGGGTCAGAGGGACAAGCAGACTCCCCACTGAGCAGGGAGCCTGATGTGGGACTAGATCCCGGGACTCCAGGATCATGACCTGAGCCGAAGGCAGTCACCCAACCAACTGAGCCACCCAGGCACCCTATTGCTATATATCTTAACATAAATTGTCATTTTCATCTAGCATTCATTTTTTACATGAAAAGCATTATCATTAGAGTTTATACATACTTTTTTTTCTATAGTTCTAAGTGGTATCCTGTATTTCTGTACAAGTGTTTTCCAATATATTACTAAAAGGTAGCTTTTAATGTGAACAGAATAATGGTCTAATATTCAAAGCTAGTTCAAAAAACCATTTGCTTGAAAATGTTAAAAATGGAGGTCATTATACAAAATTGACTCCAAATGGCTTCTTAGTCAAAGAGAGATAATTAGGTGCTTCCCTGAAGAAAGTGGTATATTAGGAAATTAATCTCCATGGAATTGGTAACCTTTCTGAATTTCAGTGATTTTTAGTTCTTATATTTGATTATATAATCTGGAAACCTCCAAATATACCAGCAAACCCACAGGCCTGACTGACAGCTGCTTGAGCAACCAGGCAGAAGAAGGGAAAAAAGAATTGAAAACAGCAACAACAAAAAAACCCAAAACTGCAATCTTGATTTTACCAGCAAGATTTCAAGATAGTTTTGAAAGTGTGAGAACTTTCTTGTATATTTCAGTAGTACTAGTCAAAAAATATGATTAAAAAGGAGACTTTAAATAGGAACAGATAGGGATGAAGAGGGAAATGTGAAGATGGGCACTGCATTAATGCCATATATGAAATGTTAGCTCAGAAAAGAAAGGGATCAATTAGCTTAAATGTTTTAAACCATCTTGGCATAGTTTTAAAGACAAAAGAAAAATCATCCTGCAGAAATATAGTTCATTGTTGAGAGGAGATGAGCAAAGAACAATGAATTCCATCAGTTTTGCAGGCAACATTCCTTTTCCTTCATACAGTACTATCCATTATTAATGAGCACTATTTCTGAGTGTGAAAGAACTGTTTGAAAAACATTAACATAGTCTATTGGATGTGATTGACATTCTCATCCCTTTCATTTTCTGTTGGCAAGAGGCATCCCCATAGACGTACATGCATCTGGACATTACTAATATTCTCCTTGTTATGCACTCTGGACAGCTGTGATATGGAAATTTTTGCATGGTATTTTATGGTATATTTTTTAGCTTTTACATTGTGTTCTGTTGCAAAATGTGTAAGTCAAGCCTTTTTGTATGCAATGATCAATCAGAAAAATTATCTCTTTTCTAATCTGACTCTTCTCCAAATTTTAAAAAGAATTTATTCCAATTCTAGAGATGTGCAGTGACCGTCTGGTAGCCAGGCAGTTATTTAGATCCATGTCTATTCATGGTATTTCTTTTTTGCAATCCAGTTTTCAAAGCTGATTACATTTTTAATTGTCCTACTGCATAAAAGAACTACAGTTACTGTTTACCTGCTGTTCAGTAACACCACAGCACTGACTAACCCACATACATAATACCTTTTAATAAGCAGAATTGAAGGTAACAAAGTCAAGGATTAGAGAAGTAATGAACACAAGGAAAAAAAAATAAGCATCACATCCCTCTTGATTTTTAAATATGTATGTTCCTAAGCTTCTTTTCTCCTCTCAGCTGCCCTGCTTCTCCTTCCTCACAGCCCATATGCACACCCACACAGAGATCTGCGTTCTTAAGTGTTGCTGACTTAACTTCATACGAGCATACCACAAGTCGATCTCTTTCTCTGTACATTAATAAGCCATCAGTGAAATGGAGACTAAAATATTTTCAGTTAGCTAATGCTGACAGTGATTATTAGAGGAAGTACAGTACAACTGTCCCCATTCTCATTTTTTATATTCTACTGCCAGTTTTACCAAGTGTTTTGACTGTCCTAAAAATTCATCTTAAAAAGGATTCCCAAAATTATGTTTTGTCTCTTGGGTTATCAATAAATGTAATGCAAAAAAAAAAAAAAAAAAGGAGGACTTGTTCCATTGTAAAAGTAATGTGTGAATGTTCTCTGTCAATACTTTGGAATGCCTCAGAGCCAGATAAGCTCTTGTAAGGCTGATATACAAAAGCCTGATAAAGGTATTATAATTATATGGTTTTCTTAAAGTAATATTACTCTAGAATATTTTCTTCTCACAGACTGTCTAGAGTTATTAGTGTTCTATGGAACACATTTTTGGAAATTCTGATTTAACTGAATCTCCCTATTAAGCATACCATTATACTAATGGAACCTACTCTAGGGAAAAGCAACAACATCAACAACAACAAAACTTTTACTTCCTACTCTTTCCATATACAGTGTAGTATGGTGATTGAAAGGACTGGCTCCAGACTTTTACTTCCTGGATTCAAATACCAGCTCCTCTAATTACTAGTTGTAATTACTCCTACTTGAGTAGGTCTTCTATCCCTTCTTTGACTCAATTTTCTCTACAGCAAAATGAGAAAAAATAATAGTGCTTTAGACATGAAATAATGTGCATAAAGTAGTAGGCTATAATAATTGCTATTATCTCTCCTCAAACCTTTGCACCTGAAGCACATTATCTCTTTTATATCAGGAAGACATGTGGTTATGTCATATGGTATAGTTTGCTTTATCCAGGGTGTCATATATATTGGAGAACTCTCCAGAAATTGTCATGAGTCCCAAAAGTGACTGTCAAACTTCAGACACTCTGGTTTTCAGTAATTAAGTAGGTGGTTTTATGAATTAGCCAATTCTAAAGAAATAGGACAACAAAAGCTATATGCTACACCAGTTAGCACATTTTTACTGCAGGCTCTAGGGGACAGGACCCCCATTCCCCCATTGTTTGTTAAGGCATATGTTAGTCTAAAGTTAGAAAGTTCAAGCCTATCATGAATGGTAAGCAGAAGACCCTTTAAGATCTATTCAAATCTTATCATGGTGGCACCAATTTATTCAAGACTTTTTTATTGCATACCCATCATGTATCAGTCACCGTTGTAACTAAAATCAGAAAAACAGTACCTAAAATATTATATGACCAAGAGAAGTTCAGAGAACAACGGGTGATGTGATAAAGAATAGCAGAGGTGTGACAGGAATGGAGAACTTCAGCTTGGGAAGTCAGGAAAAGCAACTCTTGGAAAATCAGAAAAGCAGTACCTAAAATATTACATGACCAAGAGAAGTTCAGAGAACAATAGGTGATGTGATAGAGAATGGGAGAGGTGTGACAGGAGAAGAACTTCTGCTTGGGAAGTCAGGAAAAGCAAAAGTGTCAAGTGAAACTTGAGTTGGAATATTGGTAAAAAGAAGGAGCCAAACATACAGACGAGTATTGTCAAGAATGAAGGTGCTGCTTTGCTTGTTAACACCATGTGCCTAGCCCCTGGATTCTCTTGCAGACTATCCCACCCAACCAACCCTACTTGCTGTCAGTACCTCCAATGTGGTGCCTAATGCATCTCATTTTGCAAGCAGTCCCAACAGTGGCCAGCACCACCCCAAAGTGATTCTTACCGCAGGGAGAGGGGATGATAACCACACACACCAGTTCAACTGCAGCCCCAGCATTATGATAGGGGCAGACATCTGACTGGTTGTCAGCCTTGACCACCACCAAAAATCTCACATGCAGCAGCACAAAGAGAGAGCCCAATTTAGGGTCACTGCAACCCAACAGACAGACTAGGGGCAAACATCTAGTCTGACTACAGGTCCTACCAACCAACAAAAGCCTTTTAGGGGACAATGCAGAGAGAGTGCCCTGAAGTTGAGAGTGACCACAGTTCCAGTAAACAAGCTGATGGGAAACATCTGGTCTGAACCACCTATGAGCCCAAGGCAACCCCGGACTGACACCTTCACAGCCCAGAGACCAAACCTTGCCAGGAGAGGAAAAGTGGACCACTGCAGCCAACTGGACAGAAGGCAAATGTAGCTCAACCACAACAGTAGGGCACACACAACATAAGACACCCCTGAAGTGTCAGATTCTGGTGAAAAGGAGACATTGCACTACAGTTCACTCCAAGCACTCTTCTTCATAAGGCCATTACTTTCAGGATCAGGCGTTGTATCTGACTTTCCTAATATACAGAAACAAATGGAGAGTTAGACAAAATGAGGAGACAGAGGAATATGTTCCAAATAAAAAAACAGGACAAAAATCACAGCAAAGAACTAAATGAAATGGAGATAAACAACATGGCTGATAGAGCAAAGAAATGGTCATAAAGATACTTACTGGACTTGAGAAAGAGTGGAGGAACTCTTAGATCATAGATAAAGAACTCAATAACTGAAATTAAAAATACACTACACGGAATAAAATGTAGACTAAAGAAAGTAGAAGGGATCAGCAGGCAGAAAGACAGAGTAATGGAAAGCAACCAAGCTGAACAGCAAAACAAGTATCAAGAGAAAAGGGGGAAGAAAATGTATTTGAAGAAATAAGTGCTGAGGGCGCCTGGGTGGCTCAGTCGTTAAGTGTCTGCCTTTGGCTCAGGTCATGATCCCAGGGTCCTGGGATCGAGTCCCACATCGGGCTCCTGCTCTGCGGGAAGCCTGCTTCTCCCTCTCCCACTCCCCCTGCTTGTGTTCCTGCTCTTGCTGTCTCTCTCTCTCTGTCAAATAAATAAATAAAATCTTAAAAAAAAGAAGAAGAAATAAGAGCTGAAAACTTCCCTAAGCTGGAGAAGGTAACAGACACCCAGATCCAGGAGACACAGAGAGCCCTGACAAAATCAACCCAAGGAGGTCCACACCAAGACACGTAATAATTAAACTGGCAAAATGCAGTAACAAAGAGAGAATTTTAAAAGCAGCAAGAAAAAAGAAAACAGTTGCATACAAGGGAAACCCCATAAGGCTATGGGCTAATTTTTCAGCAGAAACTGTTCAAGTAAGAAGCGAGTGGCCTGATGTATTCAATGTGCTGAGAGGGAAAAATCTGCAGCCAAGAATACTCTAACCAGCAAGGCTATCATTCAGAATAAAGGAGATATAAAGAGTTTCTCAGACATACAAAAGCTAAAGGAATTTATTACCACTAAACCAGCCTTATAAAAAATATTAAAGGTCATTCTTTGAGTGGAAAGAAAAGGCTATCATCAGAAATAAGAAAATTAGGGAAAAAATCGCATATACACAAACATAATAAAAGTAGTAGGTTAATCACTAATAATCACCAGTGCAGAGGTCCAACCAAAAGACAGTAAATTCAATTATACCTATAAAACTCAATGAACCGATTCACAAAAGGATGAAGAGTATGATATCATATACATAAAATGCAGGTGGGGGAGTAAAAATTTAGTACTTCTAGAATTTTTCAAACTTAAGTAATCATCATCTTGACTTGTTATATGCATAGGAAATAGTAACCACAAATAAAAATTTGTATAAGTATACAAATTGTTGTATTGTTATATGCATAGGAAATAGTAACCACAAATAAAAATTTGTATAAGTATACAAAAAAATAAAGAGAAAGGAATCCAAGCATATCGCTAAAAAAGTCATTAAACCACAAGGAAATAGAGCAAGAAAAGAAAGGGACAGGGAAGAAAGGAATGGATCCTATCAATTGTTGCTTTGAATGTAAATGTACTAAATGCTCCAATCAAAAGAGATAGGGTGACTGAATGGATAAAAAAAAGAAAAAAAGAAAAAAAGAAAGCAAGACCCATCTATATGCTGCCAACAAGAGACTCACTTCAGACCTAAAAACACATGCAGACTGAAAGTGAAGGGATGGTAAAATATCTATCATGCAAATAGAAGCAAAAAGAAAGCTGGGGTAACAATACTTATATTGAACAAAATAGACTTTAAAACAAAGACTGTAACAAGAGACAAAGAACACTCCATAATTGTAAAGGGAACGATTAACAAGAATATATAATAATTGTAAATATTTGTGCCCCCACATAAGAGCACCCAAATACATAAACCAACTACTAACGGACATAATGGAGGAAATTGATCGTAATACAATAATAGTAGAGGACTTGAACACCCCACTTAGATCAATCGATAGATCATCCAAACAGAAAATCAAGGAAACTGTGGCTTTGAATCACAGATTGGAACAGATGGCTCTAACATATATATTCAGAACATTCCAACCAAAAACAGAGGAATACACATTTTTTTTCAAGTGCACATGGAATATTTTCCAGAACAGATCACATGTTAAGCCCAAAACCAATTCAAAAAAGATTGAAATCATAGCATGCATCTTTTCTGACCACAATGGTATGACCAAAGAAATCAATTATAAGAAAAAAATCCAGAAAGAACACAAATACGTGGAGATCAAATAACGTGCTACTATTCAATGAATGGGTTAACCAAGAAATCAAAGAGCAAATCAAAAAATACATAGAGACAAATGAAATGAAAACACAATGGTCCAAAATCCTTTGGATGCAGTAAAAACTGTTGTAAGAGAGAAGATAATAGCAATATAAGCCTACTTCAAAAAGCAAGAACAATTTCAAATAAACAATCTACACTTACACCTAAGAGCTAGAAAAAGAACAAAGCCCAAAGCCAGTAGAAGGAAAGAAATAAAGATGAAAGCAGACATAAATGAAATAGAAACTAAAAAAACTAAGAGCACAGATCAGTGAAACCAGGTTCTTTGAAAAGATCAACAGAATTGATAAACATTTAGCCAGCCTCAACAACAACAACAAAGAGGGAGAGAGGGAGAGAGGGAGTGTGAGAGAGTGTGCATGCAATGGTTGGATAAATAAAATCATAAATAGAAATGGAGAAATTGCAACTGACACCACAAAAATACAAAAGATTATAAGAAATACTATGAAAACTTACATGCCAACAAATTGGACAACATAGAAGAAATGGATAAATTCCTAGAAACATAAAACCTCCCAAAACTGAATCAGGAAGAAATAGAAAATTTGAACACACCAATTACTAGCAATCAAATTGAACTGGTAATCAAAAAACTCCTAGAACAAACATACAGTACCAGAAAGCTTCATAGATGAATTCTACCACACATTTACGAAAGATTTAATACCTATTCTTCTGAAACTCTTCCAAAAAATAGAAGAGAAAGGAAAGCTTCCAAATTCATTCTGTGAAGCCAGCATTATCCAGATACCAAAACTAGAGAAAGACACTAAAAAAAGAGAGAGAAATACAAGCCAATATCTGTGATGAACATAGATGCAAAAATCCTCAACAAAACACTGACTGACTGCAACAATACTTTAAAAAAAATCATTCACCATGATTAAGTGGGTTTTTTTCCAGAGATGAAAAGGTGGTTCAATATTTGCAAAGCAATGTGATACATCACATCAGTAAGACAGAGGATAAAAACTGTATAATCAGTTCTATAGATTTTGCAGAAAAGCTTTTGACAGAGTACAATATCCATTCATGATAAAAACTCTCAACAAAGAGGGTTTAGAGGGATCATACCTTTACATAATGAAGGCCAGCTATGAAAAACCCACAGATATCATACTCAATGGTGAAAAACTGAGAGCTTTTCTTCAAGATCAGGAACAAGACAAGGATATCCACTCTCACCACTTTTATTCAACATAGTAGAAGTGCTAGTCAGAGCAATCAGACAAGAAAAAGAAAAAAAAAGACATCTGAATTGGTAAAGAAGAAGTAAAACTTTCACTATTTGCAGATAACACGGTACTGTATATAGAAAACTCTAAAAAGTCTACTAAAAAATTACTAGAACTTATAAATGAACTCAGTAAGGTCATAGGATACAAATTAGTATACATAAATCTCTTGTATTTCTATACACTAATAATAAAGTAGCAAAAGGGAAATTAAGAAAAAAATCCCATTTACAATTGCACCAAAAATAATAAAATACCTAGGAATAAACTTAACCAAGGAGGTGAAAGACCTGTACTTTGAAAACTCTAAAGCACTGATTGAAGAAACTGAAGATGACACAAGCAAATGGAAAGATACTCTAAGTTCATGGATTGGGAAAACCAATATTGTTAAAATGTCCATACTATCGAAAGCAATCCCTCTCAAAATACCAACAGCATTTTTCAGAAAACTAGAAGAAATGATCCTAAAATTTGTATGCAACCACAAAAGACTCCAGATAGCCAAAGGCAATGTTGAAAAAGAAGAATAAAATGGGAGGTATTTAATGCAATCCCTCTCAAAATACCAACAGCATTTTTCACAGAACTAGACTAGAACAAATAATCCTAAAATTTGTATGCAACCACAAAAGACCCCAGATAGCCAAAGGCAATGTTGAAAAAGAAGAACAGAATGGGAGGTATCTCAAGCCCAGATTTTAAGATATACTACAAACTATAGTAATGAAAACAATATGGTACTAGCACAAAATAGACACATAGATCAATAGAACAGAATAGACAGTCCAGAAATGAAACTGCATTTTTATAGTCAATTAACCTAAAACAAGGGAGGAAAGAATCTACAAGGGAAAAAGACATCTATCTCTTCAACAAATTGTGTCGGGAACACTGGATAGCTACATGCAAAAGAATGAAGCTGGACCACTCTCTTATGGCATAACCAAAAAAAAAACAAAAAACAAAAACAAAATCTCAAAATGGTTTAAAACCTAAATGTGAGATCTGAAACCATAAAAGTCCTAGAAGAAAACATAAGGCATAATTCTCTGCTATCAGCTGAAGAAACAGTTTTCTAGGTATGTCTTCTTTGGCAATGGAAACAAAAACAAAATTAAACTATTGCAACTACACCAAAATCAAAAGCTTTTGCATAGTGAAGAAACCATCAACAAAACCAAAATACAACCTGATGAATGGGAGAAGATATTGCAAATGATATAAACAATAAGAGGTTAATATTCAAACTATATAAAGAACTTACACAACTCAACACCAAAAATACCCCAGATAATTCAGTTAGCAGATGGACAGAGGACATGGATAGACATTTTCCCAAAGAAGACACATAGATGGCAAACAGACACATGAAAAGATGCTTAACATCACTATCAGGGAAATATACATCAAAACCACAATGAAATATCACCCCTCACTTGTCGGAATGGCTACAACAAAAAATACAAGAAATAACAAGTGTTTTTGAGAATTTTGAGAAAAATGAACCCTGGTGCACTATTGGTAGGAAAGCAACCTGCTGCAGGCACTGTGGAAAACAGAATGGAGGTTCCTCAAAAAATTAAAATTAGAACTACCATATGATTCAGTAATTCTACTACTGAGTATTTACCAAGAAAAATGAAAACACTAATTAGAAAAACTAATATGCATCCCCTACCCCCTGGTTAACTGCAGCATTATTTATAATATCCAAGATACGGAAGCAATCAAAGTGTCCTTTGATAGATGAGTGGATAAAGGAGATGTGAAAAAAAAGATGTGATGTGTATATATATGCATATACACACATATATACATACACATACAATGGAATATTACTCATCCATAAAAATGAATGAAATCTTGCCATTTTCAACAACATGGATGGATCTAGAGGATATAATGCTATGTGAAATAAGTTAGTCAGAGAAACACAAATACTTTTGATTTCACTCCTATGTGGAATTTAAGAAACAAAACAAATGAACAAAGAAAAAAGAAAGGGAAAAACAAAACAAAACCCCCTGACTCTTAAATATTGAGAACAAACTGGTGGTTGCTGGAGAGGAGGTGGGGGTGGGTGGTGAAAGAGTTGAAGATGGTTAAGAGTACATTTATCATGATGAGCACTGAGTAATGTATAGGATTGCTGACTCATTATATTGCATACCTGAAATTAATATAACACTATATGTTAATTATACTTGAATAAAGAATGGTTAAAAAAAGAGAAACAAAGGAATGGAGGTGCTGAAACAGGAATGCACCTGGTATCTGAGGGAAAAAGTGAAAGCTACTGGGGCTGAATTGTAATAAAATAGGGCAAGAAAGTTGGAAGGTGAGGTTGGAGAGAAATGATCACATCCCCATTTTAAAAATTCCTTTCTGGGTTGCGTCAGTGGCTCAGTGGTTTAGCGCCAACTCTTGGTTTCAGGGTGGTGAGATCAAGCCCCATGTCTGGCTCTACACTGAACAAGGAGTCTGCTTGAGATTCTCTCTTCTCCCTCTGTCCCTCCCACTTGTGCTCTCTCTCTCTCTCTCTAAAAATAAATAAATCTTAAAAAAAGAAAGTTAAAAAAGATCCCTTCTAGAGAACAGACTGAAAGGACGTGTGCAGACAGAGCATGGAAGCAGGGAGACCACTTCAGCTGCAAGAACAGTGATATACACCAGAGTAATGTGAGTTGGCCTAGGATGAAAGCAATGGAAAAACAATTAAGTATCAAATTTAGCATATTTTTATAAGTAAAGCTGACAAGATTTGGAGATGTACTGAATATGAGATATAATGGTAGGAAGAAACCAGAGATGATGCCTAAACTTTGGCCTGAAAAGCAGTTAATGTTAATATCATTTTGAGGCTTGGATAAGACTTGAGGAGTGGTGGACATAAATTCAGCATTCTTCTTTGGTCACAATAATTTTACATGGCTCCTAGGTACTCAAATGGGGAAGTGAAATTGGAAGATTATGTTAATCTTAGAAATCTTAAACAAACAAACAAACAAACCAACAAACCAAAGCAGGGACCTTAGTCTTGCAATCATGAAGAGATATATTCTGCCAACAAGCAGAGAGAACTTGGAAGTGGCCTTAGCTAAGTCTCCAGATAAGGACATGACATACTCAGCTAACATCTTGGTTTCAACCTGGTGAGAACCCAACCACAATGTGCTGGATTTCTGATCCATGGAAACTGAGATAATACATTTGTGTTTTTTAGTAGTTTCTCACACTTTACTAGTTTCTCACACATAGTTTCTCTATGTATCCATAGAAAACTAATATAATGTATTTCATCTGTTCCACGGAACTGACAGTCTGCTAGAAGAGGAAAGAGAAGAAGAGCAGATAAATAGTAACAATTTTTCATTTTTAAAAGAAGGCTCTTATCAGTATGAGATTTAGTGTTAAAATGGCATGGGGATGGGATCTTTTATGCCAACAGAGATGGGTGGGTGTTTGGCTACCGAAGTCCAAGTAAAAGACCTCAGATTAGTGTGGTGGTAGCAGAGATTGAGAAAAGAGGACATATTTAAGAGACATCATGAGACAATATTGAGGGACTGAAACAATAAGTTATGAAAAGAGATATGAAAGAAGATGGGCATGCACACTGGGCCAGCCTAGTCCACAGTATTGGCTAGTCTTCTAAATCTAAGTCATGCTGGGATATTGGCTTCTAGCTACAACATGAGGAAAATTGGGAAGGAGATCATTTAGCATATCATCAACTTTTGTTTATACAGTTACATTATTTATGCCACACTCAAATTACATATTGCAATCGTTATTTTATATTTTTATTCAATGTTATATAGCACATGCAAAAGCATAAATGTAAGAGTAACAAAGCCCAAGAACTTCTGTAATTTAAATATACTACTATATTATGAATGGATTCTAATGATGCCAAACTAGCTAAATGACCCATTTGAATTGTAACACTTCTTTTTTTTTAAGATTTTGTTCATTTATTTATTCGTCAGAGAGAGAGAGACAGAAAGCATGAACAGGGGGAGCGGCAGGCAGAGGGAGAAGCAGGCTCCCTGCTGAGCAAGAAGCCCGATGCTGGACTCAATCCCAGGACCCAGGGATTATGACCTAAGCCAAAGGCAGATGCTTAACCTACTAAGCAACACAGGCGTCCCGTAACACAACTTTTGATAACAAGTTTTGGAATCAATTTTCTCTATACTTATATCACATTTTATCAATTTTGAATGTGATATATTTAATCTGTTGATCCAATAGATTATACATTCAAGCAATTAAAAAAAGATTTGCATAGAATGTTTATAATCGTATTTGTTTTTTAAGTGAGATTCTCTTTCCTGGATCCTTAAATGTGAAAGTCAATGTAGCCATGTAAAAGTGGTGACATGATCTTTCCCCTCAAAAATTTATAAATGTTACTTATTGTCTTCTGGCATTTAGTGTTGCAGGTTGAGCTGAGGCGAGGTTGATTTTAGTTTTTACTGCAAAAAGTATGACATTTCATTTTGCTTTGCCTTTACTGTTTTGTCTTTTGCTTTTTACTAAATAGTAGAAAAATACTATTATCATTTATATTCATTTGCCTGTTCCAAAATTATTGTTACTGTTGTTGAGTTTATGGTTTGTGTTGATTTTCCCCATAATATAGTACTTTCACAGTGTGTATATCTTATATTATCTCAGCTCTCCAAAGTTGTCTTCATTTCTGTCTTTTTTATACTCACACCAAGCATTATATCAGATAATTTTCATTCTTTCTTCTATTTCCTTTTTATTCTTTGAGAGATTTATTTCAGAATATTTCTCAAAATCATCGGTTTCCTTGGTACCAATTCTGCTTCTCATTGGCATGCACAAAACATTTTATATTACTTTTTTTTGACTACTTAAACTTTTGTTTCTTTTACATATTTATTTTTCTATTATTTCTGTTTCTTTGGAAATTTATTATATGTTCCAATTTCTCATTTGTGAGGTTTTCTATTATTCTTTTGACATCGAGGAAGCTTTATATGTTTTTTTCTGATTTCTGTAAGAAATTGTTTATGGGATCTATTCATCCTTTAAATATCAAAACAATGTTGCCATCCAGTTTATCTGTTGTATTTATTTTAAGTTAGGTGCCTATAAATGAGGAAAATGGTTGTAATAAAAAAAAAATGTTCCAGAGGAGGTGAGATCGGCAAAAAAACTTTAAAGAAATTCTCAGAGATGCCTCACGACATTGAAAATGCAAAGGATAAAATTTTGGGAGCTCACCCAAACTTGGGAAGGAGTATGACAATTTGCCAAGGCATAGAAAAAATTCTCATTGTGCACTGTAAGTTATATGAAGAGATGAAAAGGCAAGCATTATTCAAAAAATATTTAATTTTTTTCAAAGAAATAAAGCACTTAAATTTTCAATATTTCTAATGTTTAAATTACAGAATATTAACCATTAGTTTTACTATTTTTCATTTCCCTGTATATTTATAACTGCCAGTAAAAGTTGTTTTTTAAAAATTTTTGACAAGTTTTTTAAAAGTCACAGAAAAATTGTAATTTTTCCCGCTGATTATGAGGATTGCTTTGCACAATTTCAGTTTGTATTACTGCTGTCCTATGTTATCAACATAGTGAAGACTTTCAGTACTAAGTCTGTATAATCCTATTTATACAAGGTTCATGTACCATCATCTAGATTCACTTATTTTATCCATTTTTAAGGATATGGAAAAGACTGACAGGAAGAGAGCAATAATTATTTTCAAATAAAAAAGTAATTTCTTATCAAATTAGTGCTTTCCTATGATTTCTGAATTTCTAAAATAAATAAGTAAATGTAAACATTATACTTCTTACACATGAAATCATATGTGTTTTCAGAGAGGGCATATTGTTCTTTAGGTGACACAAATGTTTATTGTGTTGATTTATCAACATCATGTTAAAAGAGATATGAAATAAATATGCATGCTACTTAGCATCATAGCCCTAAAAATGATGCAGTTATTTGCATACACACAAGTGAGGCTCATAACCTGGGAAGCTTCCCTCAGAGCCTTTATGTGACAGTAGAATATAGTACTCTTCAGTCTCTGCCACCAATAATTCAATCTGATTTCTTTCCTTCAGGAGCAATTGTCATCTAGGAAATTTGCTTATATAAGAGCAACAACATAGATTATCATTTATTTTATTATTCTATTCCTGGCCTAGCTAGATAACAGCAGAAAGATAATTAAGTCAGTGATGAGTTACAGGTAAAATGCCATTTCACCTATTAAGAAATATATGGAGGATTACAGTAGAGAGACATGGTGGCAGACCTCTGAGGGACATCACTTTGACATTTTTTCAGACTCTGTCTGTCCTCAATGATAAATATTCATCATTTAGGAGTGCAGTCCAGGCAATTACATGTTAGATGGATAGATAGATAAATAGACATTTTACAGATGTATAGAACCACAATATTTTAAAAATTTAACCTATTTTATCAAAATTTTTTCTTTTAAAAAATAATTCAGTTGGAGATAGTTATCTTTTAAGTATGAAAGTAGTCATCATTGGATAGTAAATGCTATTTCACCACTATAAAAAAAAACACATCGGATAATCTAATCTACCCTACTGATAATCACAAGAATTATGATCATCTGGTAAGTATTTTCAATATTGTAAAATGTTAAACCTTGAAGGTAACATGTTTACATTATTAACAACATAAATGTAGCTAAATTGCCAAAAGAAAGCAAACTAAATGACCCACATAAGATAAAAAATTCAAATATAAAATTTGAAAACATTCATATTGTGTTGATATGTATGACAAAATGGTCACATAAATGGGTGTACTATCTTTAATAAAAGTCCATAATCCTGCCTTCCCCATTGATTAACGTCATATATCTAAAATTTATATTCTGAAGGTATTCTGAAGCTTGGAGAAGGTAATGGATCAGGTCTTGTTTATGTTTTCCTTATATTTTCCTAACTATACAAATGAGAAATGATTTTGATCATTTTCTTATTTTACATGAATATTTTTTAAAACATGATTTTATTTATACCGTAAAGAATTTAGCAGTTTTTCTTTCTTCATTACCTTCTCCCTTCCATAAATACTAGGTGTCTACTATGTGTCAGGTACTGTACTATACAATTATATTAAATAAGGCTTCACTCCTTCCCTAGAGGAGATTACAATCTAAAAAGAAAAAAAATAGAAAAAGAAATCATCAAGTATTCCTGAAGAGTCTGCCAGAAGGAATAAAAATTAGACTACTGGATATTCAGGGAAAACCTTCTAAAAATAGAATATAATTGAACTGAATGTTGAAAAAGATAATTAGCAAGTAAATTAAGAAAACAAAAGCGTGTGTATGTGTGTCAAGAGAACATAGACCTGAAGGTTCAGGATGTAAAATAAGTAGAGATATAAAACATATCCAGTATTGGGGCACCTGGGTGGCTCGGTCGAGCTTCCAACTCTTGATTTTGGCTCAGGTCATGATCTCAGGGTCCTGGGATCGAGCCCCTCCTAGGGCTTTGTACTCAGCAGAGTCTGTTTGAGATTCTTTCCCTCTATCCCCCCCTGCCCACCACGTACTCTCTCTCTCTCAAAATAAATAAATAAATCTTTAAAAACAAACAAACAAAAAAAAAACACAAAAAAATATACAGTATTTATTCAGTGCCCTTTTATTGTAAAGACCCTGGAAAGAAAAATAAGATATTGTTTCCTTTCTCATAAAGCTTATAAACCAATAAAGGAAAAAATATATGATATACATGAATTGTAATGCAAGGTAGAATGAGCCACAAACAAAACACCAAAAATGCTTCAGAAGTTCAACAAGGCAGGTAAACATGTCTGGTTATAGAGATCATGAAATATGTGGCTTTGAAATAGTAGTTAAAAATAGGTAGGATTTCTGTAGACCTATTTTTGAGAGATAATTCAGCCATGAGTAACAAAAATAGTCATGGAAGAAAACATTGAATATCCTGGGAAAACTGACCAATTTGATTGAAGAGATAAAGCAAAAGTGATTTCGACTGGAATGCTAAGGAAAAGCTTATATATTTATATATTCATACAGTTATTAAAAAGATTTATTTATTTGAGAGAGAAAGAGAGAGAGAGAACATAAGGGGGAGGGGTAGAGGGAGAGAGAGAGTATCAGGCAGACTCCCTGCAGCCTGATGGGGGGCTCCATCCCACCACCCTGAGATCACTACCTGAGCTGAAACCAAGAGTTGGAAGCTTAACCAACTGTACCACCCCATCAACCCACAATTATTTTTATAGCAAATAACAGGAGGGAAGAATTTAAAACGTTTAAATAGCTCATCTGACTGTATTCTGTTATGACATAAAGGTGGAATACATAAATGAGTTTTATGCATGTAAATACACACAAACACATGCCAACACATTTTAACAACAATGGATCATATTGCACACTCTATTTTTTAATCTATCTTTTAATGTAATATAATTATGAATATTTTCCATACCACTAATGATTTTATACTAATGATTTTAAATGAAAATGACTATACAGAAGTAGTTAATCAAGGGAATAAGGGCCATGATATATATACATATATATATATGCAAATATAGATATATATTTATATTTAGGTTGTTTTATAGTATTATTATGTTATTTTATGTAATTA
Source organism: Callorhinus ursinus (assembly GCF_003265705.2). Classification (NCBI taxonomy): domain Eukaryota; kingdom Metazoa; phylum Chordata; class Mammalia; order Carnivora; family Otariidae; genus Callorhinus; species Callorhinus ursinus. The sequence continues at coordinate 15,353,112 of NW_027397068.1, forward strand.
AAAAAATTTAAAACTCTAATAAACCTGAGCAAGTGTCATGAAAATTCCTAGATATTTCCGACAAATATTTCCTAGAAGATTATTGCATTGGTAAGTGTAAACATTTTAAGAATGAATATCTTTGTCTTTTATTTCCAGTCAAGATGAAGTAAATTGTGTCTGACTATAAGAATAGACAAAATATATAAAGAAAAGATATACACGGGCATTGAATAACAGAAATAAGTGGGATCCTAGAGAGAAGGGCATTGGGTGAGAGCCACAATTATCACAAGTTTCCATTCACAAGCACTTTCCAGATTATCGTGCATTGGGAAAAGGTACCCAAGTAGAGAACAGTCTTTTCTAGGCTAAAGAAGAAGAGATAAGTTTCAGAAGATAGTAATGGCTGGAATTTTCAGGGAAGGACATGAGACAGGGAAGACTTATGATAGGTGGGTTGAAATAACCCAGAAGCCTATGTGGGCATCTCTAAGCCCTTGGCCAAAGGATTGGACCCTGAGCTTGTATGGCAGAACTATGTAAAAGTTCACAAGGAGGAACTACTGGGGGACAAAGAGCTGAACAGATTCCAGAGATTGTCCATGATAGGAGTGGAGAGCACTCACTGAGCATCTCATTCAGCTGAGACTCCAGAGAGGCAAGATCTTAGCAATGACCTTGTTTTAGAGGACATGACCTAAAACTAAAGACAAAAACAAAATGAACTAAGCAAAAGAAAAACAAAAACAAAAAACAAAACAAAAACAAAAAAGCAAACCTGAATGGGTTGAGGGACTTTTCCTCTAATATAATCCCCTTCCAGAAAAAAGCCCAACACAAAGGATCATCCATAATGTTTAACATACAATTTAAAGTGTACTAGACATATAAAGAAGTAGAACGTGAAATCAGTGAAAATGGTGGAGTAGGCAGCTCCAAGCCATCCATTCCTTTTACAGAAACTTTAAAATATCAAGCAAAAACTGATAGAACCCAATTTTGTCAAAACTCCACAAAACAGTCAAAGGCTTACAGCAACCAAGCAAGGAAAAGCAAATAAAATAGAGTGGGAAAGCCTTGTGATGTTTTTATTTACCCTTGCCCCATCCCTTCCCTGGTGCTGCAGATGTTCTGAAGAGGGCAGGCCCTGTTCTAGTGTGGAACCCTGGTCCCTGATCCTGGAAGATGCAGGGCAATCCTTATTAACAAACACTTGGGTATGCCTCTTCCAACCTATCTGGGGCCTACTGAAGGACAGATGCCAGCTCTTTGTCTTTGTTTTGCCTAAGTAGGAACCTACTCAAAGTGAGTAAATTGCATTCTTCAAAAACATTTTAAAGTCAATGAGCAGCCCACAGCAGCCTGAGTCAAAAGATTATATCCTTGAGGCATTCTCAAGAGCATTAAAAGCCTGGGAGGAAAAGCTGGGGAAAGTTTCTTTGGGAGATTAGAATATTAAAAAGTGCCCTGTATACATACATGCACAAAACAGGACACTTACTCAGAAAAGACCAGAGAATATCTTAAACTTTCACTTCTGGGCTATAAGCAAGAAGTGAAGGCAATGGCAGAGGTGTGAATGGCCTGGTAGAGTGATGAAAAAGAGCCTCAGCACAAAGCCAATGTGCAAAGAAGTGGACAAGGGTGTTTATTTCTCCTTTTGTTTTTTCCCCTCCTCCTCTTTTTAAATATTTGACAATTTAATAGGAATAAGTATCTCATTTCCTAAAGTGAATTCATTTTGTTTCTAGTACAGTTGAATATCTTTTATGAATGTCAGTGATATATTTTTAATCTTTCAAATGACCATTTTTATGCCCTTTTGCACCATAAAGAGCAATGATTCAATACTCTTTGCGGGTATGAGTAAACTGCTATTGGATTTAATTTAAAGAAAATTAAGCTGTCTGGAATAAGTCTTAGTTTTGAGAAATACAGAGTTTAAAACAACTGCATAAGTTGAATCAAATTTGGAAATAATCATGTGAAAGAATTTCTTCCCCCCCCAGGTCACGTGGTAGTTGTATTTATTTATTATTTTTTTCTTGATTTTTATTGTTATGTTAATCACCATACATTACATCATTAGTTTTTGATGTAGTGTTCCATGATTCATTGTTTGTGCATAACACCCAGCGCTCCACGCAGAACGTGCCCTCTTTAATACCCATCACCAGGCTAACCCATCCCCCCACCCCCCTCCCCTCTAGAACCCTCAGTTTGTTATTCAGAGTCCATCATCTCTCCTGGTTCATCCCCACCTCTGATTTACTCCCCTTCATTCTTCCCCTCCTGCTATCTTCTTCTTATTTTTTTTTTCTTAACATATATTGCATTATTCGTTTCAGAGGTACAGATCTGTGATTCAACAGTCTTGCACAATTCACAGCGCTCATCATAGCACATACCCTCCCCAATGTCTATCACCTAGCCACCCCATCCCTCCCACCCCCCACCACTCCAGCAACCCTCAGTTTGTTTCCTGAGATTAAGAATTCCTCATATCAGTGAGGTCATATGATGCATGTCTTTCTCTGATGTCCATTAACAGATGCATGTGAAAGAATTTCTTAAAAAGAATAGGAGGAGTCCAAGATGGCAGAGGAGTAGGCGATCCTAATTTTCTCTGGTCCCAGGCAGTCAGCTAGATAGCTATCAAATCATTCTGAACACCTGCGAACTCAGATGGAGATCTAAGAAAAGAGTAGCTGCAACTCTCCAAAGAGAAGAGCAACCACTTTTTGCAAGATAGGAGGTGCAAAAAGTGAAGCTGAGGTGATATATGGGAAGGTAAACTGCAGAGAGAGGGGGCCTCCATAAACCGGCTACTGCAAAGTGATATAGTAGAAAAGCACAAAATCAGAACTTTTTAAGTCTGCTCTTGTGAGGGCTAGCACTCAGATGTCTAAGTGGGGGCGGAACCATAGCTAGGACAGTGTGGTCTCAGGATCCTCGAGATCACAGGAAGACCAGGTGTTCCTGAGTACGGCATTGCTCCCAGGCATCAGAGCATGACTGGCTATAAACAGTGAGCCCAGGAGTGGTCTCTCAGCTAAGCGTTGCCTTAAACAGAAAACTGCAGCACAGCCAAGCAACTACTCTCCAAGCAGGGGCCCAGTAAGCAGCAGAACCAGTGAGACCGCCTTCCCCGCCTGGAAGGAGTGGTGTGGGAGCGTGCCACAGGAGTCTACAGCGTTTGAGACTAAAAGCAGGGTCTTGTGGCTGAGATAGAAATGCTCGTCACAGACTGGATGAGCACGGAGATATAGTTTCTTCTAACTGACGAAAATACACTCAGGAGATAGTGTATTGCTCTATTCTGTTCACCTGTCTGTTTATGTCCCTTCCTTTTTTGTTGTTGTTGTTTTCTCTTTTGTTTTTTCTTGTCTTTTAATTTCCATTTTTACAGTCACAGTCTATCCTTTCATTGTATTTAATTTTATTTTTGTACATATATAAGCTTTTCTTTCTTTATAATTTTGGGATCTAGTTTTCTAAAAAAAACAGACCAAAATACATACAGAATACAGTATATTGCTCTATTCTGCTCACCTGTCTGATTATATTGTCTTTTTCTGTCTTTTTTTATCTTTTAATTTTTTTCTTTTTTCTGGTTTTAGGGTTCTTCTGATTTGTTTAGTGTATATTTCTTGGGGGTCATTGCTTCCATTTTACTATTTTGTTCTTTCATTCATCTATTCTTCTCTGGACAGAGTGACAAGATGGAAAAACTCACCTCAAAAGAGAGAATGAGAGACAGTACTTACTGCCAGCGACCTAATCAGTATGGACATAAGTTGGAACTAGAGTTCAAAATAATGATAAAGATACTAGCTGGGCTTAAAAAAAGCATAGAAGATACTAGAGAATCCCATTCTGGAGAAATAAAAGAACTAAAATCTAACCAAGTCAAAATGAAAAAGGCTATTAATGAGATGCAATAAAAAATTATTGGTGCTAATGTTGACTGTGAAATCATCCATAATACCTGCCTTGCTAAAATGTAACACAGAGGCCGCCAAGGGCAGGGAAGGTTTTGGAGAAGGGCATAGGCCTTTGAAATGACGAGGCTAGTGTGACCACTTTGCTGTAGGAATGTCATGGAGAGTTGCCTTCACTTAAGCTTTCTTAGCCCAAACAGCTGCCCTGTGATCTAAGAGATGTATGTTTTGTCCCCTAGGCTATGTTTAGCAGAACTCATAGAATACGCAGAACAGTGTATCATACCTTTCCTGTAAACAGATACTCCTAGTTCCAGTAAGAGCCCTTGTCACACATCATGTGCTTGAGAAACAGTGAAAAAGATTTAGGATTATCCTGAAGGACCAATAAAAGCAGGAACAAAGAAGAGCAAAGGGTCTTCATCTCTGAGCATTGACCCCCTTACCTTCTCCTCTCTTCCACAGCAAAGTTTGAAGTAATCTTTCATCTGTTGGTACAGGGAGCGCTGGCCATTCCCCGCAAAAAAATAGAGGCTCTAACTGCTAGGATAAATGAGGCAGAAGAGAGAATTAGTGATATGGAAGAACAAATGATGAAGAATAAAGAAGCTGATAAAAAGAGAGATAACTACTGGATCACAGATAAGTGATACCATAAGCAGAACAATATTAAAGTAATTGGTATCCCAGAAGATGAGGAAAGAGAGAGGCAGAAGTTATATTAGAGCAAATATAGCAGGGAACTGCCCTAATCTGGGAAAGGAAACAGGTATCAAAATCCAGGAGGCACAGAGAATACCCTCAAAATCAATAAAAATAGGTCAAAACCCTGACATATAATAATGAAAATTGCAAATCTCAGAGACAAAGAGAATAACCTGAAAGCAGCTCGGGACAAGAGGTCTGTAACATACAAGGGTAGAAACTTTAGATTGGCAGCAGACCTATCCACAGAGACCTGACAGGCCAGAAAGGACTGGCATGATATATTCAGGGTGCTAAATGAGAAAAATATGCATCCAAGAATACTTTACCCAGCTAAGATGTCATTCAAAATAGAAGAAGTGATAAAAAGCTTTCAGGACAAGAAACTAAAAGAATTTGTGATCATCAAACCAGCCATACAAGAAATAATAAAAGGGATCCTCTAAGCAAAGTTAGAGCCCAAAAGAAACATAGACCAGAAAGAAACAGAGACAATATATAGTAACAGTCACTTTACAGGTAATACAATGGCACTAAATACATATCTTTCAATAGTTATTCTGAATGTAAATGGGCCACATACCCCAATCAAAAGACACAGGTATCAGATTGGATAAAAAAGCAAGACCCATAGATATGTTGTCTGCAAGAGACTCATTTTAGACAAAAGACACCTTCAGATTTAAAGTGAGGGGGTGGAAACCCTTTATCATGCTAATGGACATCAAAAGAAAGCTGGGTGGCAATCTTTTATATCAGAGAAATTGGATTTTAAACCAAAGACTGTACTAAGAGATGAGGAAGGACACTATATCATAATTAAAGCCTCTATCCAACAAGAAGATCTAACAATTGTAAATATCTATGCCCCTAACATGGGAGTAGCCAATTATATAAACCAATTAATAAAATTAAAGAAACACGTTGATAATAGTAGGGGACTTTAACGCCTCCCCGTCACTGCAATGGACAGAACATCTAAGCTGAAGATCAACAAGGAAATAAGGGCTTTGAATGACACACTGGACCAGATGGACTTCACAGATATATTCAGAACATTCCATCCCAAAGCAACAGAATACACATTCTTCTCTAGTACACATGTAAAAATCTCCAGAAGAGATTACATCCTGGGTCACACATCAGGTCTCAACCAGTACAAAGTGATTGGGATCATTCCCTGCATATTTTTGGACCACAATGCTTTGAAACTGGAACTCAGTCACAAGAGGAAATTTGGAAAGAACTCAAATACATGGAGGCTAAAGAGTATCCTACTAAAGAATGAATGGGTCAACAAGGAAATTAAAGAAGAATTTTTAAAAAATCAGGGAAACAAATGAAAATGAAAACACAACTGCTCAAAATCTTTGGGATGCAGCAAAGGCAGTCCTAAGAGGGAAGTATATAGCAATATAAACCTTTCTTAACACACAAGAAAGGTCTCAAATACACAACCTAACCTTAGAAAGAACAGCCAATAAAGCCTAACCCAGCAGGAGAAGAGAAATAATAAAGATCAGAGCAGAAATCAATGAAATAGAAAGCAAAGGAATAGTAGAACAGATCAACCAAACCAGGAGCTGGTTCTTTGAAAGAATTAATGAGATTGATAAACCCTTGGCCAGAATTATCAAAAAGAAAAGAGAAAGGACCCAAATCAATAAAATGATGAATGAAAGAGGAGAGATCACAACCAACACCAAAGAAATACAAACAATTATAAGAACATATTATGAGCAACTATAAACAGCAAATTAGGCAATCTGGAGGAAATGGATGCATTCCTGGAAACACAGAAAGTACCGAACTGAAACAGGAAGAAAGAGAAAATCTGAACAGACCCATAACCAGCAAGGAAATTGAAGCAGTAATAAAAAAATCTACCAACAAGAGCTTAGGGCAGGATGGCTTCCCAGGGGAATTCTACCAAACATTTAAAGAATTAATACCTATTCTTCTGAAGCTGTTTCAAAAAATAGAAATGGAAGGAAAACTTCCAAACTCTTTTTATGAGGACAGCATTACCTTGATCCCAAAACTGAACACAGACCCCACCAAAAGAAAAATTACAGACCAATATCCCTGATGAACATGGATACAATAATTCTTACCAAGACACTAGCCAATAGGATCCAACAGTATATTAAAAGGATTCTTCACCATGACCAAGTGGGATTTATTCCTGGGCTGCAAGTGTGGTTCAACATCCGCAATTCAATCAGTGTGATACACCACATAAATAAAAGGACAAGAACCATATGATTCTCTCAATAGATGCATAAAAAGCATTTGACAAAGTACAGCATCCTTTCTTGATTAAAACTCTCACAGTGTAAGGATAAAGGGAACATACGTCAATATCATAGAGGCCATATATGAAAAGTCCACAGAGAATATCATTCTCAGTGGGGAAAAACAGAGATTTTCCCCAAAGGTGAGCAACACAGCAGGGATGTTCACTATCACTAATGCTGTTCAACATAGTACTAGAAGTCCTAGCCTCAGCAATCAGACAACAAAAAGAAATAAAAGGCATCTGAATCAGCAAAGAAGAAGTCAAACTCCCATTCTCTGCAGATGACATGATACACTATGTGGAAAACCCAAAAGACTCCATCCCCAAATTGCTAGAACTCATACAGGAATTCAGCAACATGACAGTATATAAAATTGATGCACTGAAATCAGTTGCATTTCTATACACTAATGCAACTAATGAGACAGAAAAAAGAGAAATTAAGGAGTCAATCCCATTTACAATTGCACCAAAAACCATAAGATACCTAGGAATAAATCTAATCAAAGAGGCAAAGGATCTGTACTCAGGAAACTATAGAACACTCATGAAAAGATGTTGAGGAAGAAACAAAAAAATGGAAAAATGTTCCATGCTCATGGATTGGAAGAACAAATATTGTTAAAATGTCTATGCTACCTAGAGCAATCTATACATTCAAAGCAATCCCTATTAAAATCCATCAACTTTTCTCAGAGAGCTGGAGCAAATAATCCTAAAATTTGTATGGAAACAGAAAAGCCAAAGAAATGTTGAAAGAGAAAACCAAAGCTGGTGTCATCACAATTCCAGACTTCAAGTTCTATTACAAAGCTGTAATCATCAAGATGATATGGTACTGGCACAAAAAGAGATACATAGATCAATGCAATGGAATAGAGAACCCAGAAATGGACCCTCAACTCTATGAGGTTAACTAATCTTTGACAAAGCAGGAAAAAATATCCAATAGAAAAAAGACAGTCTCTTCAACAAATGGTGTTGGGGAAATTGGACAGCCACATGGAAGAATGAAACTGGAGCATTTCCTTACCTCATACACAAAAATAGACTCAAAATGGATGAAAGACCTAAACGTGAGAGAGGAATCCATCAAAATCCTAGAGGAGAACACAGGCAGCAATCTCTTTGACCTCAGCCACAGCAACTTCTTGCTAGACACATCCCCAAAGGCAAGGGAAACAAAGACAAAAATGAACTATTGGGACTTCATCAAGATCAAAAGCTTCTGCACAGCAAAGGAAACAGTTGACAAAACCAAAAGACAACCGACAGAATGAGAGAAGATATTTGCAAATGGCATTATCAGATAAAGGGCTAGTATCCAAAATATATAAAGAACTTATCAAACTCAACACCCAAAAACAAATAATTCAATAAGGAATTGGGCTGAAGATATGAATAGACATTTCTCCAAAGAAGACATCCAAATGGCCACAGACACGTGAAAAAATGCTCAATATCACCGGGCATCAGGAAATACAAATCAAAACCACAATGAGATACCACCTCACACCACTCAGAATGGCTAAAATTAACAAGTCAGGAAATGACAGATGTTGGCAAGGATGCGGAGACAGGGGAACCCTCTCACACTGTTGGTGGGAATGCAAGCTGGTGCAGCCATTCTGCAAAACAGTACGGAGGTTCCTCAAAAAGTTGAGAATAGAGCTACCTTATAATCCAGCAATTCCAATACTGGGTATTTACGCCAAGGATACAAACATAGTAATTTGAAGGGTCACGTGCACCTCAATGTTTATAGCAGCAATGCCCACAAAAGCCAAACTATGGAACGAGCCCAGATGTCCACCAGGGGATGAATGGATAAAGAAGGGGTGGTATATATATACACACAATGGACTATTACTCAGCCACCAAAAAAAAAAAAAAAAAATCTTGCCTTTGACAATGACGTGGTTGGAACTAGAGGGCATTATGCTAAGCAGAATAAGTCCATCAGAGAAAGCCAAGTATCATATGATCTGGCTGATATGTGGAATTTAAGAAACAAAACAGAGGATCATAGGGGAAGAGAGGGAAAAATAAAACAAGACGAAACCAGAGAGGAAGACAAACCATAAGAGACTCTAATCATAGGAAACAAACTGAGAGTTCCTGGAGGGGAGGGTGGTGGTGGGGAATAGGGTAACTCGGTGATGGACATTAAGGAGGCCATGTGATGTAATGAACATTGGGTATTATATAAGACAGAGGAATCACAGACCTGTATCTCTGAAACCAATAATATATGTTAATTAAAAAAAGAATTTCTTAAAAAGAATAAATGGTATTGTTCTAGGAAAAAAAAACAGAAAACAATAAATTCCATATGTTTAAGAACTGCTTCTTTGTAACACCTATACTTTTGGCTTTCAGGGAAATTTTATGTTTGTAGGAGAACTTCAGGGACATCTGCTCTAGGCAGATGTTAATGGTCTCAACCTAGCATTTTGGTAATGAGGGGGAAAAATGTATGTGAGGGAAAAGTGTTGAGACTTGTGAGGTCAAAAGGGTTGTTATAAACAGTGCAGTCTAAAGACAGAATGAGAATGATTGCAAAGCTCTGATAACTGTATCTCTATTGCTATCATATTAACATATTTCTAAAAAAATATCCCATCCTTTTAAATAGAAAATGTTAACATTATATAGAATATTCAGTAAAAATGAAATGCAAGACAAAGCACTGACTTAAGAAATTAGGTCAAACTAAGAAAATGGATGATTAAAATTTTCTTTTAATCGTCTCTAGATGTGATTAAACTTGCTGAATCTAAATCGTTGCATATAATTTGACAGCCTTCAGAGTTGAATGCAAATGCATGAGATCCAATTGGAAGTAATGGGAAAAAGGAGGCATGTTGTTTAGTATATTTAATTTCCATACAGGTGTATGCAATGAGGACAATGGCAAAATCAGACATGACTGGCCTACTAAGAGAAAGAATCTGATGCTGTAATTCACTCTGCCAATGATAGGAAGTGTAAGAATCTCTCACTGCAGCTAAGGAAACATAGATTCCTCTGTCCACTGGCTCCGAAATAATTATGGGATGAACTAGTCACATTTTCTGACTTATTCAAATTCACTATATTTCACTTCAATTAGAGTTAGCAATTCTAATTCTAAATTGTTTTGAATCATACTTTATTTCTATAAAAGTGAATTCCTTATTAAAGAAGCATAAGAAATGCCACTGAAAAACCATTCATAAATAAACTATAGATGAATCTGTTAACTACTTGGCTATAATAATCCTATTGTCAGGTCATTTACAAATACACACACACACCCAAATAGCTTCTACTTTATACTGTCCCTTTGTCCTCTCCTCACCTTTCTTCCATTCCACTAACTGTGATCTTTTTAGAAAAATCTGTGAATTCAAGATTAAAGGACAGAATAAATCCTAAAATTATGGAGAGTCAGGTAGGATTCTTATGTTGTGCTAGACTCTCTACAGGTGGCCTCTCTCCCCAAAATATTATCTCCTTTCATTTTCTGAAAAATTGCTCTTTGTTCTGTAGTTCTCCTTTTATTTTACATGTACAATTCTGAATTGGAAAGTCACTTGTGAATAAGTGAGTCAATCCCCTAAAAAGCCCAAGGGACAAGGAACCATAATTGCATGTTTGCACACATTAGTTTGATAAAACTGCTAAATTCCTAATGCCTAAATAGCTCAGTTGAAATTACAGTTGACTGAAATTTTAATATGAAGCAATTAAACAAATAACAAAAAAAGAACAGAAATCAATTTAATCAAATTTCTGAATGTGTGAGTACTTTTTAAACTCAATAACAATTTTAGACAAATTTAAAAATTGAATGTGCGCATTAAATGTAAAATTATCTATATGCCAGCATATATAATTAAATACAAATTACAAACTAGAAAATAGTAAATCGAATATGACAAATTTTATATCCTCACATTTGTAGTCATCATTTAAATTATTACAATAAAGTTAAGAACTGAATGGATAAAACGACAAAAAATGAAAATTAAACAATACCCAATGAATATATAGAAACTACCACAGTTTTAGAAGTGATTGCTTAAACATTGGTTAAAATATTACGAGATGATTATTTCACCAAAGTAGTAATTACAAAAATAAGAATACTCAAGGCAGGTGAGCTAAGACACTTTCGTAGTTGGATCTTGCAAGAACAGTAACAGTTGCAAATGTTGTGGAAAGCAGTGCAATAATATGCTTCAAGAGGTTTTCATTTCTGTGTCTTTTTACCCAATAGTTCTGCTTCTTGGTGTTTATATTAATAACATAACCAAAAAATGAAAAATATGTCCATTAAAATAAATAGTAAAAGAGTGGATGTAATTGAATGCCTAGCAATGAGGAAATTTTGATTTATAGTACATCCATAAATGAATTATAATGTGATCACAAAATTATGTTCAGCAAATATTTCTAGGAAGAAGAAATGCTTAAGCTATGTTAAGTGATAATAAAAGGTATTAAAATTATTGAGTAAATGCATAGAAAAAATGGAATGAAATCTGAAATAGTAATGGTCATCTCCATGTTATAAAATTTATATGCTTTGTAAAAATTCTCCCCCATACTTTTTATCCTATATTTTCTTGATATGTATTATCCACATTTTCTTGATAAGCATGTATTATCTTAAATCACATGTTAATATTATTTAACAGAAGTGTAAAAAGAGATTGTTTAATTTTAAACAGTCTCAGTGCATGCACTTATTCATGCATTCCACTGACAGATAACAACAAAGGGAAGTGATATATGAAAAAGCATATTACATGTGAATACTCCTAGTGTTTATGTAGAGGTGAGCAGTCTATATAGGAGAAAAATTATGCCTGATAATCAAAGAAACTTTGTGAAGGCTTAAGAAGCTACTGACTGAAATTAAATGGAAAAATAAAGCCATCCTTGTACTAAAGAACTATAGAACTCTGAAAGAACTATAGAAGATGGGTTGGATGAAAGAAGGCTGGAAGCAGATATGCAGTTGGTGGGTACCACAAGAGTTCGATAGGATACTAGGAACACCTGAACTAGAGCACTGGCAGTGTGAAGTGTGAAGAAGACAAGTAGGAATGTAAGGCATCCTCAGGATGGAGAACCAACAGGACCTGCATATGTTGGTAAAGGAAAGGAGGCATCAAGATGTCCATTTATTGTCTCAGGCAACTGAATGGGTAGTGACATCATACACTGAGATACACAAAAGTCATAGATTTTTGCTAAAAAAAAATACTGGGATTATTAGAAGAGGTAGAACCTTAAACTCTTAACATTTTATGTATCTTGCATGTAATTGGTTCCATAGATACTAAGAGCAGGACCCTGTACAGGACCCAGAACAAGCACCAACTTCAAGATTTTGCTTGGGGCCAGCCCTGGGTACAAATAACTTGTGTAATTTCCATAATGGGATTTTAATGGATAAAACTCTCTGGATTTTTCTTTCCTTCTTTCAGAAGAGTGCCAATATCTTATGTAATACCAATATACAAGTGTTAACAGGATATATTAGGAGAACAGCGTAAGGCTGTTTTTATACATGTGGTATCGGGGTGATTACAATATCATTTTCTCACATAACTTAATCAGACTCTGCTCCTCTATGTAGGGATACATAGCTGTCATGTAGCTAGTCACAGCTGACCTATTTGAACAAATTAGTGAGCAAACATCCTGTTACTATTTCAACAGAGAGAATATTCATGGCAGTCTGTTTTTTTTCACACACAAACTAAAAGCTTTTAAAGCAATTCACATTAGATATTGTTCTCAAAGCAAATTGAAAGACCTATAATTCATGTTTCCTAAGTAGAACTGTCTTGACAAAATTTACAAATTACATTTATAGAAATAAGAGAAATGCTCATTCATGACTGCAGGGGTTTTCCACAGATATTTATGGCTAAAAATAGTGATGTATCACGGTTTTCATCCAAATTTGATATATAATTGTAGAAAAGTATGACAGACTTTAAAAAATCAACTTGTGGGTCTCTGCTGAATGATCAATTTATTTCTTGCCTATGATGGCACATTTCATTAATTCAATTTTACATTTGCATTTCCAAGGTTTGAATAGAATCCTACTAGTTATGTTTCTGTTTGCTTTTGGGTATGGGCATGATTGCATAATTACTAATGATTGCCTCCTTCATGCATGAGGTAACATTCGATTTTAATAAATAATGCTAATAGTTTTATTTTTAGACATTGTGATATAGGAACACTCTTCAAACCATAGATACAGTATGATTCACTCATGTCCCATAGATGAACTCAGAAGAGGAAAAAAAAATCATGCTCAGTTATAGTACAGAATGTAAACAAGCTGCATTGCATTGAATTTATTTGATTTAAAATTTCATTTTATTTTGAAAATTTTCAATCGGCAATTATACATAAATGTTTATGTAATATTTCTCTAAATACTAATTGACACAAGCATCAGCTTGTATAATAAATATATCCTTAGTTTTTACAGTAAACAAAAACAAAGGAAAACAAACAAAACATAAAATTCGGTAGAAAAGAAAATATAAATAGATATATTAAACTTGTAGAATAAATAAATTTTACCCAGGTTCAGGGTTCCATTTACATTTTACAAAAAATATTTACCAGCTGATACTCTTAATAGAAGCTTACAACTTTTAGGTCGATTATTGCTCATGTGGCTGCATGGTACCTAGCAGTAAGAGACACTGAATTCTAACTGTAAATAGCACCTACTAGAGTATACTTTTGAAGTTTCTGAAACCAGATATATTTAAAAGGTTGTCTTTATTTCCTTTGATATTCAACCTTGATCAATTTTCATTTGAAGAGGTAATTGTAAAATCCCCAGAGTCCCCAAAACAACATAATTAGATATTCAAGCACAAATTCAAACAAAATGAATTCCCACTTACCAAAGAAAATGATGTGAACATCTTGCCTTTTGTCTAAATACATTGATCATTTTAATTACAAATCATGAGAAAAGTAAAGGGAATCACAACATTCAATATATAGCATATATGTGTATGCATGTGTGTGCATATATATATTTATGCCTTATATAATTATATACTATATTTTTATTATATACATTTTTATTTTTATTTTTTATTTTTATTATATAAATATATTTATGCCTTAAAATGTGGGCAACAAGCAACAATATTATAATAAAATATGACTTTAAAATACTGAGTATACATTGGTAATGCATTAGTTTTCATTTTATATACATTTAAAAATTATTTTCTGTGTGTAGGAGGCAAGTTTGTTGCAGGGAAAAAACTGTAGTATTCTTCCTATTATGAGAGTGGGATCTAAATTAGTTGAGTGTAGAATTGATAGGTGGAGGTCATAAAAAGTCTCTGTAAACTTGAACAGAATTTGTACTTGAAAATGTGTCCTTTGTCCTAGTTCTGGGAGGAGAGTTGTGTATATGTGTGTGTGTGGGGGGGTGTAAAATGTAACGCAATTGCACAACTCTCAGAAACCTTACCAATGAGTTATCTAGTGCAGGCAATTTAATCTAAAAATTAAATCCTTTAATTAATTTAAATAAAGATTCATACAAGTAAATTTTTTTTAGTACTTTTCTAGTTGTAATGATGGAACTTGAATAAGAATGACGTAGGCCTGAAATAAGCCCTATGTAGAGGGCACTGTGAGTATTAAGATCTTTGACAACTGTGACAGGCCAAGGAGTCTGAGAGACATGGCAGATATGGGTCTTACTGGTGAACTTTCAGAGTTGTATTATGTTTTTTTTCTCCCCCCCCATTTCTTCACTACACTCTAAAGTTTCATTTTCATTAAGATTTCAGGAAAGTTTTATTAGTTCTACTTTGTTCTGTTTAGAGAAAAGTAAACCAGCGAGGACATCAGTAGCCAGGAAAGCAGATGTGAAATTGTAACAGGTGACCCAAATTGATGGCTGGGCAGCAATCCATAAGAGGGAATAGCAATCCATTTGAGTTAACAGGAATGCTCAGGGATTTTCAGCAATAGCAAATGAGATATGTTGGAAGGAGGAGGAAAGGAAAAAAAGAAGGAAGGAGAAAGCATAGAATTCCTGCAGACAGGTAGAAAGGAGGACTTATGTTGGTCAGGTGTTCAAAGGAGAGGTGATATCCTGAAGTCTGGGGAACTTGAGGTTGTGTAATATAACTTGAAGTTATATGTGTATGGCAACATTTACTTTTTTGCCACAGTGAGGGAAACTCCCCCTCATAAAGAAAGAAAAAGAAAATACAAACCTGCTGACAAAATCACATTCAATACCTAATTTTAATTCAATTAATCTTATTCAAATTGGGTTAAATATTGTGCAGAAGCACCGAGCATAACAATGAGGAGTGATCGGTAGAATCATAATATAAGAAGGGTGCATAAGTGGGATAGGAGGACAGAGGGAGTGATGGGTGGACAAAAGCAGGCTGACAAAAATATCTTTGCATATTTCTCAAACGACACCCAGTCCTTAACCCTGCTGATGAGAGGTGCATTTTCTTGTGGCCGAGGAATTCATCTACAGGTATGTAGACAGCATTCATCCATGTCTGATGTTTCCTTCTTCACACTGACATATCAATGTCCAGCCTGCTGTTGGATAATTTGAAGTAATGATCTATCTACATCATGATTTTGTGAAACTTGCTCTATTTTTATAATGATCTACACATTTCAAGATGAAGAACTTCAGCAAATTAATGATGCTTTAAAGTGAAACTTTTTAGTCAATGACATAGTTCATATAGAAGCTGATAATTTCTTTTCCTATAGATGAAATAAGAAAACTATAGACTTCACTTCTCTTAACCTCGTAAGTACTCTGCTGTTCATCTGACACAAACCTGATCAGAATATTCCGGAAAAGACTGATTTGGGGATATATTTTCTATAAAAAGGGAAATGTTACACTTAACTCAAAGTGATCACAAATCCGAAAACACAGTCAGAAGCCAGATGCCCAAGTGACCGCAAGTGAGATGCCATTGGTCGGTCTCCACAGGCTACAGCCATCCAGCAGCCATTCATCATATGCTTTGGGGGAATGTTGTTCACATACGTAAAATTCACAAAGGGAAGGCTTTATTTATAACCATCCTGTCCAAGATGCATAGATGGGTGTGGGAGTTGAGGCCATTTATTCTCTGTCTCTTTTTTTTTTAATAACCCCGGTGTACATATTTTGAACTGTAAGTAGATTTACACTAATTTTCTGCTATATTTTAAATAATTGCTGTTGTAATAATTGTACTTATATTTATTTTAGAATAACAAATGAGACATATCGTATTTATTTACCACTTTTGAGGGACTTTCAATTCATGCTATGTTAGCAGAGAATTTTAAAATATTACATAATTTAGCTTTTAAAACATTTCCCTCTTAGTATCAACCTAGAAATCCTCTGCATGCTGAAGGAGATTTCATATATATATATATATATAAAATATCAAATTGAATAGTGTCTACTTCTACTCTACTTCTCTTTCCTGACACTTCAGTTAATAATCAACTATCTCATTGTTTTCTTTTATGGTTTTATTGCTGGGTACATTGTTATGTAAAATTGAGGACACATTGTTTGAGGAAACTGCATTTATTAATATGTAGCTGTAAATAATTGCATTAATTAATGAAAGATGTAGCTATGTTAGCTATGAGAGGTTAACTTTTCTACAAATTTGTGTTCATTTACTGCAAACTCTAGCCTTACTGTCCTACTTATACAGAATAAAGTGGTATATAAAGATGCTCATCCCATTATTAATTTAGGAATAAATCTGAAAACCTTCTTCTTTGTAAAAGTTATTTTCAAATGTAAATTATATGTGATTCTAATACAGTTTGCTTAAATTACTAATTTAAAAAGACAGTACAAGATCTCATTTTTTTAACAGATCTACAATGTTTAGTGATCCTTCCATTTAAAAAATGTGTTTATTTTATGTACACTAAACTTCTCTTCAAAATTCTAGTCTATTTTCATTCATTTTTTCCTCAAAGCAAAAGATTTTGTTAGTCACCAATTTAATAAAATAATTTTAGAACTGCTTGTGGAGTGTAATTAAGCTTTTCCCTTGCATTAAGTAATACTGTGAGTTCAAACCCTAAGCCGCAAGCACAAGTTTTAGAAAGAACTTTTTTTCCTTTATTAACTATAAAATAATTAGAGGTTGAGGAAAATGGCAGCCATGGGTTATGAGGGCAAATGGTGAAAATAGTTTTTTTCTTTTCATTTCATTATTATAAGAATGACATTTGAACCCAAGGAAACTATTAAGGATCAATATATCATTAAATCATAAAACATTAAAATCTCACAAAACATTTATTTTAGTTAAGAAGTTCTGCTCTTTCAGTTGCACACCTTGTTGGTTCCTTGGCACACTGTGTGTAATATGAGTGAGCTTCTCTTCTAGAACAAATCTTCATAAAGGGTAGGATTGATATGTCAATATCTCTAGGTTGTGTTGTAAGCACCACCTTCAACCCTTCAGTCTTTCTCTTGATTTTTAAAAATGTGAAGAATGGATGAGTAGAGAGAAAAAAAATCATTTGCTGCCTTGTTTTACCAAGCCTGAGAAGCCTTTCTTGGTTTAGAGTATCCAGACTATGTTTTCATTCTTAACTGTCCCCCTGGTCAGCTAGTTGTTTTGAGATGTCCAATTATTCAACATGTCCTGGCAGGCTTCTACTTCTGTCTTACTCTTCCTACATTATTTAAGTGCTCTGTAACCTGGTGCCTATAAAGATGGACAGAGTAGAACAATAAAGTCTTATAGAAACTTTTAAACAAGGACACTAACTCTTTTAGTCACTGCATGATAATTCCAGGAACAATATTTTTTTTTACTATTTTGTCATTTCATTAAAAAAACAGCAAATAAAAAGACTTAGCTACTTAGAGAATTAATCTTTGGCAAAAATATAGTACTTTCTTCCAAATGATTCATACACTTTAAGGACAAATTTAGTTTCCTAATACCACAATTTATTATGTCATATTTGTCACTCACATTCCAGTACCAACATGTGTAAGTAATGATGGCTTTTTCAGTGCTTCATCCTACTGTCATATATAACAATGATAAAATCAACTGGACAAATGTTTATCTTTTTTTTCTTTGTTGTTCATTTCTGTACATTAATATTTTTGATGACTCTGGATAGTAATTTTTAACTTCAGTGATCACATTCTATCACAATAGTCTGTAAATTACTTTTTACTCAATTTTTGCTTTTTAAATTCTCCTGTCTCACAGTCATGATTATTCTTCATCATCATCATCATCATTATCACTGTGCTCTTGCTTAATAATTCCCCAATCCCTGGGTTTTCTCTAATGCCTCACATATTGTTCTTCTGGTCTGTTATAATATCCAACATGGTAAAAACTGAAAGGAGGGTCAATAATCTCAAAGTGAAAACTTAGTGCCACTTTTAAATTCATTTTCTACACTAATTATTGACTTTGTACTATGCAGTAATATTGTTGGCAAATATAGAGGTAAATAAATTTTTGCCTTGGACCTTTAATACTTACACTTCAGTATAATTAAAAAATACATAATGAAGATAAGAGGTATAACAGAAATGAAGTGGCAAAGCAGAAGAAGGAACAACTAATTTTGCCTCTGTGAGTCAGAGAAGCATTTAAGTTGAGTTTGGAAAGGAGAAAAATGTATCTCTAAGGCAGAGTTTTGGGGAGGAAGCAAAGGTAAAAGTAATTACTAAGTACACACATATTAGTGTATGGATTTTATAATGATCTTATCATTGTTTAGAGGTCAGTGATTCTTCTTTCCTTGTGAAATATGTTCTAAAATGCTGAAATTGCCAGACAAATATACTTTAAAGTATATTTTATATAGTATGAAGATAAGAGGCAGAATTGAGTTGTGCTTTACACTATTGACTATTATAGATTAAAAAAAGAAATAATTTTCAGTACCAAAAGGGCATAATGAGAAGCTACTTTACTCACACAGGGATTCTAACTGAACCTCAGATAATAATTTGTACACACAAAAGCACTGGTCTTTGCTTACAAGACGATGCCTTAAATATACTTTTAATATTTAACTGGTCTGACAAACTATATTTAAATAATGTTACTGAAAAGCAAAATACACCAAAGAATAAATTTTACTCATGTTTAATAAATATTAACATCGATGTACTCATATAAGAAAAAATATTTCTACACAATGGATTTTATGCTTATATTTGCAAGATGAATACTTTTTATGCCATTGATAAAAATTTTTCTAAATTTCCGTGCTAATCACCTCTCCAAGTTTCTACCCATTGTGCTTGTGTTGATAAGAATAAAGTATGGGCACTGGGATATATCAGCTTTGTTTTTCAAGGTATCTTTGTCCTCTGCATTGTTGAATCTCTTTAACAGCTTACCTTCTTCTAGATTTCACTATTTGTCAATATATTATGAGCAGTATTTAGCCACTGCTTGTGACTGAAAGAAATACATATCTAGGTTCAAAGATTCCTATTAACAGCCATTCTATGCTTCAGTTATTCTCAATATTAGAGTGATAGCAATGTACACTTTTCCCCTCACATAAGTTCCTGAGCCTTAAGTTCCACATAAGTCTCTGAGCCTTAAACCATTTAAGTATGTGCCAAGCATTTGAATTTTAGAGGAATAAGAGCTGGCACTGAATACAATGCAGTGGGCAACACTGCCACAAAATAAAGCATTTAAATTTAAAAATAAAGCCCATCTGGCTACTGCCAGTACCAACAGAAAGGAATCACAACAAGGAGAACAGGACAAACTCCTCAAAAGAAGGAAAAAAAAATATGGTGATAGAATTTGGGGGCTTGTGCTTTCATTTTCATTATATTTCTTTTTGGAGTGGGGGTAGCTCTAGGCAAAGATTTAAATATTGGCTTGAGCAATATTTTTTCATGTGGAATGTCTCCAGGGAATCTCTGACTGAGATCCAAATTCAAGCCCATTGTAATCTCTTTGCATGGTGTGACATATGGAGCAGCAGATTTGTGCAGGATGGTGTTGTGCAGATGTAGGATGGTGATGATGCTACACCATGAAGCTGAACATAGCATCTAGGGGTGTTCAAAACTATCAGTTTCACACCCTGGTTTGAAAAAAGTAGAAAGAAATTCAATTTGAGAATATGATTGTGCCTGGAGGAAAATAACAGAACGTAATATTGAAACACTTAATGGTCAAATGGAACCTGAAACCAAGCTAGACTAAAAAGAACCGGACTGATAACAAAAATCAGACTTGGTATGTGTCAGAAATGAGACATAGCATTTGAAAACATGATACTTTGTAATATTTGATCTCACTGATAACTTGTTCAGACTGTATACCTAACTGGAGGAAAAATGATGACTTAGAGGCCAGTGAGGGAAAAATTAAAATAAAAACTTAATATGAAAGGATAAATGAGTTTTTGAAAAATTACCTTCCAAAAATTTTAATGAGAAGATATTATTTAAATACTTAGATGTATGAGAGTAATTTATATAAAACTATCTAAATCTATACAATTAAGAATAAAGAGAAGATGATATGTAAAAAAATAGGTAAAAATAGGCCATTAGATCAATACCATAATAGGAAGCCTGCATTTGATGATTTTATGAAATTTTTAAAAAAAATATTATTATTTATCTGAGAGATACAGAGAGAGAGAGATAGCACAAGTGGGGGGATGGGCAGAGGGACAAGCAGACTCTCCACTGAGCATGGAGCCCTATACGGGGTTCCCCTGGAGCTGGATCCCATGACCCTGAGATCATGAACTGAGCCGAAGTCAGAGACTTAAGTGATTGAGCCACCCAGGTGACCTGATTTTATGAAATTCTTAAGGAAGGGTGTGAAATTTGCTATTTGAAACAATTTTTAGAATACTCATGTAGCTCCTTGATTTACTTCACCAAAAATCAAATTGGATCAGAAATGGCATTTAGACTCACAAAGCAAAAGATTGAAGTTATTTTCTTTCCAACTAATTTATTCATTTATTAATATTAAGTAAAAGCCATGAGTCAATTATCAACATAACAGTAATAACTATTTTATTTAACTTATTTATTTTTAGAACATTTTACTTATGTATTTGTTTATTTATTTATTTAATTTATTTTAGAGAGAGAGAGTGAGTGCATGGAGGGTCAGGATTGGGGGGAGGAGGAGCAGAGGAAGAGCGACAAGCAGACTCCATGCTAAGCATGGAGCCCACTTCAGGGCTGGATCTCATGACCCTGAGATAATGATCTGAGCCAAAATCAAGAGTCAGTCACTTAACTGACTAGGTCACCCAGGGACCCCTAGTTATACCTATTCTAATACCTTAAATGTCAATGTCATGGTTTACTATAAGACCATCCACTTTTTTTTCTTTTTCTCTATAATTAAAAATTCAAAATGCTATAGTTTTCCCCTTGAGAAAGTCAAATTATAAGCTATAAATTCAAATAGTAATTTTGTACTGTTAAAGCCAGAGAAATTCTTCCTGGGTTGAGGTTTAGTCTCAGTATGAGTTATTTCCTGGATAGTTTAATATAATAAGTCTTGTATAGAGTCTGTATCCCATGTTAGTGTTAGTTATTTTCATTTAATTAGACATATTAGCACATATTTATTGAAGCAGGATTGCATGGAGTTTAAGGTGCCAAACACTTGAATACAAATAAGTCATAAAGAGAAGGAAAAGAAATTCTACTAAGAAAAATATTAAAACAATAAAGAGTAATTCTGTACATTTTTTAATCTTAAAATGAGAAGAAACATATATGCCAAAAAGTCTTGTAACTGTATTTTTAAAATTATAAAACAATATATATTACATGTCTGGATAACATCGTGGCCCTTTATCCTTATGGAATTCTTTAAGCCATCAGGTGCTAAAATTAAGCGAAAAAACCTTAGTATTGTGTATATTTCTTTGTAAGTAACTTTTTAAGTAACTACTTCAACTATTTTGCTTGCTTTTTTGCAAAAATATCCAACATGTTTTCTGAATGAATCCCTTGTTATTGCAATTATGTCATACATAAACAGATTGTGATATTTAAATTTTCCTCTTAACCACTATCACACGTATCTAAATTCAATAGCAATTCTTTCACTTGGCAACATTTATTCAGTGCAATTTTGTGCTAGTCTCATTTTTAGGCATAGAAAATAAAGACAGAAATGGCAAAACTTTGCCCTCGTAAAACTTACATTTTAATGACAGAAAGAAAACAAACAGATGCATGATATAATGCCAGTATTGATAAGTCTATGAAACCAACAAAATATAGTGAAGCATAGAGTGTGATGGTAAAGAGGCAGAGAAAGGGTGGACAATTTTAGATAAGGCATTTTGGGGGAGGCTTGCTGAGAAGGTGACATTTGAGCAGATACAGAATGAAATATGACTGGAGTACAACAAATAATGGAATGGGAAGAGATAAGAGAGGGCATCAAGGGTCAGGAAAGAGTCAGATTAGGTACAGAGTTTGGATTTCATTATGATTCTTTTTTTTAAAGATTTTATTTATTTATTTGAAAAAGAGATAGCGAGAGAGAGCATGAACAGGGAGGAGACGGAGAAGCAGGCTCCCCGCTGAGCAGGGAGACTTATGCGGGCTTGATCCCAGGACCCTGGGATCATGACCTGAGCTGAAGGCAAACATGTAACAGACTGAACCACCCAGGTTCATTATGATTCTGATGGAAGACATTGGCTATTTTTGAACAAGAGCAGTAAGATCTGATTTATATTTTTAAATGCCCATTCTGCAGCCTATTTTGGATTGTTCAGCAAGAACTGTTAATGACTTGGATAGCAGGAGTGGAAGTAGATAAAGCATAACCAAGAAAACATACTGGTACAAGGAAAAGAGTAGAGTTGAGATGATTCCCATTTTTATAGGTTGTGCAAATTGATGAACATTGGTGCCACTCACTAATAAGGAAAATGTTGGAAGATCAGATGGTGGGAAAAATAAAGAATGTGTTGCTAATCAGGGTATGTTATATCTGATGTGATTATTAGACTGTTAAAATTACAGATGCAGAGGTAGAGTTGGTAGGTCTGGAAATACAGATTTGGGAACTCTCATAGACTCATTTTCTCTGCCTATCCCCTAATTTCAGCTGCAGCTGCTACAGTTATTCCCTGCAAGCTCAGATACAACTTAGTAGGTCTTCATAAATTTTGTCCAAGAGCATCTCCAGTGCCACAGGAACCCATTTAGTCCAGCTAGAAAGAACAGGGAGTCTAGCACAATTCTGGGTATGTTTTCCTAGAAGTCCAGAGCAACTGAGCTTTGCTGCCTTGTGATGATTAATTTTACATGTCGACTTAGCTTGGCCAAGTACTCAGATAGTTAGTCAAATGCTAGTTTAAATGTCACTGTGAAGGTATTTGTTAGCTAAGAGTAACATTTAGATCAACAGACTTTGAGAAAAGCAGACTGCACTCCATAACGTAGTAGACCTTATCCACTAGTTGAATATATTGAGATGAAAAAAACAAACAAAAACAACAGAGGTCCCCAGAGAAAGAGGAAATTCTGCCTCCAGATTGCCTTGGGAGTCAAAGTACAACATCATCTCTTCTCTTGGTCTCACATTTGCCAGCCTACCTTGCAAAATTTGGATTTGCCAGTCTCTACAATAGCATGAGCCAATTTGCAATCTCTTTCTTTAATGTGTCTTTTCTTTATAGAATTGTGACTAATACAGATTTGGGGGCCAAGAGTGATTCTAGAGGACCAGAATTTTAAGGATCAGTTTTCTGAATTGGTTCTGAGTTTCCTATAATTGTTTTTCTAATCTGATTAGATTTAAAAGCACTATGACTTTTACTTCCAGTAGTAAAAAGAGCACTAATAATCCATGGCATGAGGTGTCAATAGAGATACACAGAATATTACCATTAGATATTCCTAATCAACAGTATAAAAGGCAAGGCGTTAGGTGACCATGTATGTACCTTCGAATATTACTGACAAATTAATTAGGGCTTTAGTTCCCATGTGTAATGGGAATAATGGTTTCTAGCTTAGTCATTGTGAAAATGAAAGAATAATTGAGAAACCTTACACACAGCATATACTCACTAAATTATTGTATTATCAAGGCTATCATGGCTTTTGTCAATTGATTATAGTCTTTCATTTATTGCTATCAATGAACCAACATTTCTTAATTATCTATTTATTCCAAGCAATATTATAGTCATTGGAATTCAATGGTGAGGAGCACTGAAAATACCTCTGTTCTATTAGAGCTAAACTTCTACTTTGGAAGAAAAGAAGTCTTGAAAGAGATTTGAAAACACTGTATATATTCTAAAAGAAAGGCAAGATCAAAGACACTTCTGGTGAAAAAAAATAATGAGCTTGACTTGATTAGAGTGGAGGACCCATAGGAAAAATTCGGTTGTCGTTGAATATTCAGCAAAGCCAAAGGGGTTAAATCATAAGAGTTTAAAAGAATAACAGAGTTCTTATGAAAAATTTAGGTAAGTGATAAATTTGTCACCCTACTACTGGACTTTATGGGATGCCAGGGTTGTGTGACCACCTCACAGTATCTTGAAATTTGGAAATATTTCCACTGAGCTTGTTCCCAGTTCTTAGAATGCAGCCTCATGTTTCTTTGCTTCTTAAAAGAGAAACTTATACAGACAGAAATATTGCTCAGCATAGTAACCTATTTAAGATTCCAAAGTTTAAAATACCAGGTGTCCCCTACATTTTTTTTTTTTTAAGTAGGCGGCAGGCCCCAGTGTGGACCTCAACACAGGGCTTGATCTCACGACCCTGAGATCAAGACCTGAGATCAAGAGTCGGATACTTAATCAACTGAGCCATCCAGGTGCCTCTGTCCCCTACATTTTTAAATAAGCAGTGATTTCATTCATCCATAGTCACCTATAATTTGTCCTCCAAATTAACAGGCATGTAACTATTATCCAAAACTTTTTTTTTTTACCAAAACCCATTTCTTCTTTTATTCATTTATATTACTTTAAATGTTTCAAGCATTTCACTGGGTTTGAATAATTATGAAGTAGCATGATTTCAATTTTCCATGCTATTCATTACAGCATGTACAATTCATTATGTTTAAATGTAAACATTAACACAGAAAAGTCTGATAATTTAATAGAAATGGGCCAGGGCACCATGTCTTTGAACGCTGAGTTTTCAGGTTTTCTTATTGAAATCCCAAATTTTGATCCATACTCTCATGACAAAAAATTAAATAAAAAGAGAGAAGGAAACAAAGAGCCATCATATTATTACTTTAAGGAAAGATAAACTAAATCTAAAACTAAAATATATAATTTAACCAAAGGGTGTTTTAAATATCTCTGAATTCGTGGGAAAAAAAAAGGGGAGTATGTCAGAGGGGGAGACGAACCATGAGAGATGATGGACTCTGAAAAACAAACTGAGGGTTCTAGAGGGGAGGGGGGGAGGGGGATGGGTTATCCTGGTGATGGGTATTGAGGAGGGCACGTTCTGCATGGAGCACTGGGTGTTATGAACAAACAATGAATCATGGAACACTGCACCAAAAACTAATGATGTAATATATGGTGATTAACATAACAATAAAAAAATAAAAAAAAATGCTCTCCATAAAAAAATGAGAAGAAAAATGAAGAAGGGAGTGAGTGTTAGATAATGAAACAGATTGTTTTGTTGGACTTGAACAAAAAGGATAACTAATTACTACACCAAATAATTCTGATCTTTGTCACAATCTGTAACATTAGAAACCAAAGCAATCCTGAGGGTCAGCCTTAATACGCACTTGACTTTCCAATCACTTTATTAGCATATTTTACATTTATTTGATAGAAACTTTTGCATTTCTTTTCTCAAGGGACCTCTGCATTTTTTTCAGTAAGGCAGACATTATTATAAAATTGAATTCTACTAGTCTCTTGTGAACTGGACTTTTTATTTGCATCAGGGTAAATTTTTGAATACTAGGGAATTTTGAGGTCCTTATTCATTTCTGTATTTTGTCCTAAGAAGTATATCAGCCTACATTTTTTTATTGGATCTTCATTTCAAATTTCTAATGTCAAAGCAACAAATGTTCTCTTTAGAGTTTAGTTTCTCTGTAATCCATGGATTCTTCTCCACCTCGGGACATTTAGACATAACAAAGCATAAGGCACCAGGAGCTGCTGTGTAGAGCTGTTACATACACTGTCAGGTCTTCACATTGGAGTCCATATAAACAGGCCCATTTGTGGACTTTTTTTTTTTTTAAAGATTTTATTTATTTATTTGACAGAGAGAGACACAGCGAGAGAGGGAACACAAGCAGGGGGAGTGAGAGAGGGAGAAGCAGGCTTCCTGCTGAGCAGGGAGCCCGATGAAGGGCTCGATCCCAGGACCCTGGGACCATGACCTGAGCCAAAGGCATACGCTTAACGACTGAGCCACCCAGGCACCCCAGCCATTTGTGGACCTCTTGATACTTATAAATGATAAAGGGAAAGACTGCTACTTTTGTTCTTATATACTCAGCAAATTACTAAGCACTGCTCTCATTCATGTACAGTTGTTAAGTCTAGTGACCGACATTACTTTGTCACAAGAAATTACACTTATTTCCCATGTACTGAATATATGGATTACAGTATAATAATTCTGAAAATCAGTAAAACATATTAAATATAGTCAGATTGTTTCAAACAATAAAAATCAATTCTGTGGTAGTGAGTAGTAATGAAGCAAGTTTCTTTTCAACAGTAATCCAGATATTGGTTTTATAGGAATTGATTTTTTAATCCTTAAACTGTCAAAAATTTATGACAAGTAATGATTATTTGTTATTTTCAAAATTCATAAAAAAGGACTGGGTCCATTAGAAATGCACCTTTGTTCATAATATAACAAGTCAGTGAAGCACCAAAAAGACTGTTGATCTATTTTTAGTAAGAATTATACTGGAAAATAAATACCAAGTACTTCTTTGGATGAACATCTTTGTAATTCCTTAAAGTGCAACTAGTAAAATCATACCATTTAATTGTCAAACTATCTATTTACAAATCTATATAGCTTTAATATTAATGTGATTTATTATAAGAAAATGTATGTCTCAAATATACCACACAATTATGAAGTAGACTAAATATAATTTAAAAAAAAGTAATACATTTAGCTGAGGAATATCATCCATAGCTAAGTAAACTGCATTTTACTTCATATGGTTAAATGCATATTTATAATTTAATGGGCGCCTTGGTGGATCAGCCGGTTAAGCCTCTGACTCTTGCTTTTGGCTCAGGTTGTGATCTCATGGGTCCCAAGATGGACCCCCCTGTTGACTCTGCACTCAGTGGGGAGTCTGCTTGAAGATCCTCTCCCTCTACCCCTCCCCCCACTCACACATATGTGCACTCTTTCTCTCTCAAATAAATAATCTTTAAAAAAATACATATTTATAATTTAAAATACTCATGGCAACAAATATTAAATCATTAGGTAGAAAATAATTGGCCAACAAAATCTAATTCAAGGAATAAGAGTCTATAGTTGAACTGAGTATATTAAATAGTTTAAAGAAGTATTCTAATTATTTGTGGTAAATTTTCCAGTATTCTCCTTTTTTGTAAGTTAATACACTTTAACAGAAGTTCAATGTTAAAATTGAAGGTACTCTTAAAAGACTTAGAAATGACCTTCTCTTAAGATTTAGGAAAGACATCGGGAATATTTTATACAATAAACTATAAAAAATTTTTGACAAAATTATAACTCTTAATATTGCTATCATTAATTTTTTTTGCTATCATTAATTTTGATAGTAGGATGCCCAAGCTAGAAAATATGTATCTACTGTCAAGTCTGTGAGTTATTATTTTTTTAATAAGGTTAATTACTCAAAATTAGTAATTGGAAATTTGTGTTTCTACAGAAGTTAAATTCCTTTGAGTTGATATTTGGTCTTATTGATGTGTGTAAACACACAAATGCACACACATGCAATCACACACACACATATAAATACACATAAATATTAAATTAACCAAAGATAATATATGTGTATATGTAAGTGTATGTGTGTGTGTAAATATATTGCATTTACATCATTTTGTTAATTTTGGTACATTAAAGTAGGTGAGGCTCAAGAAAGAGTCATATCCAAAATAAAGAAATTAAGGGTGATTTTCCCAAAATCTCACATATATTGGTTGTCAAGAAAGCTGCAAGAGAAAGAAGGTATTAATACATTTTGCCCATATCCAAATGTCAGTGTGTAAATACTGCTTTTATCTGCTTGTAAAACTCTCTAAACTTCTTTTGTAACTCCCTCAGGAAATTTATTATTTTCTGTACCATTTTTTTAAACACAACTTTAACTGTGATGGTTGTCCCTTATGATTACATTCTTTATTCCTAAGATCTCAGTACAAGTTAAACAATTCAATATTAGACATAAATAAAAACACACACATGTAGTAAGAAAGTTTTATTATCCCCACCTCCTACTCATTGTCCTCCAAATCTAACTTTGAACAGTTTTGAGCAGACAAATGAATGCTTAATTACATAAAGGAGCTAAAAATAGTAAAGAAATCCAGGTATGGCCCAAGTTGATGGATTCAGATTTTGAGGGCCTTATATAATCAGGGATGCCCTCATTAAAAAAGAAATAATTCAAAATTACTAATTCAAAAATATGTACAAGACCTTGAAAAAAGCTCATATATCAGGAGCTATGAGGCTTACACTTCAACAGATTCACAACATTATCTATCTGTGACTGTGTTTTATATTCTACTCAGTAACTGATAAGAGTATTATTTATCATTTGTCACATCCTGTCTACTCACTATAGCTGATGTCTTTATAAATGTATCACAATAACACTAATAATCAGTGGTTATTCCTGGTCTTCCTGCATCACTTCCCTGAACTGAACACATGGTACAATGATGGAGGCATGGATGTGCTTTTGGTTATATCAACTAGCCACTGATAGTTAGAAGTTTTTGGACATAACCTGAGATCATGAAAAGATTTGGGATATTTGTACTACTCTAAGATACTTCTGAACAGTGTGCCAAAAAACATTTTGTAAACATAATTAAGTTAGGCTACTAGGGTTATTTCTTTTTAATCTCTAGAATTATATGTTATAATCTCTTCTCAGGCAAATGGTGCTCTTTAAATTGCTCTTCATTTTATCATATTTCATATTTATTGTTCTTAAAAATTTTATTAAAAACATAATCTTTTACTGTTTTTTTCTCATTGATTTTTCAGGCCAAAAATAAAAATGATGATTTTGCTTTTTAAGGGAGTCAAATCTTCACATAGTTCTTCAGCAAATAAAACTCAAAATTTGAAATATATTTTTTGAAAGAAATCTCTTCTAAAATGTAAGAATAGGTCTTTGTAACATATTTATTAAAGTTTGAATACAGATTAAACTCTGCAAGGTTAAATGACAAGGTTAAGTGTCTAATTTTGCAGTCCTTTTATACCTGGTGAGTGCTAAGGCTTTCCTAATGATAGGATTAAATATGGTTTCTAGCTACAAACAGTTGCTTGTCATTCCCTGTAGGTTAGCCTCTATATTCTGTGCTTATCACAAACAGAGAGGAAATAACTTTCTAGGCCTTTTGTGAGTCATTTAAAATGCACGGACTTTAGGGAAATCATATTTTCTTGAAGGAAATGAGGCATGACCAATCACACAAAACGTGAGAAAATCCCTTGATAGATGACCTTTGCCACATGTAAAAGAAACTGTTCAGTGGCTGAGGTTTCATGGATTTCATGCATGGAAATCAGATTTTCTGGCCACCAGTGCTGTTCAGTAAATAAATAATCCATCATTGTGTCAAACAGTTGAAACATGGAGATACTGCCCTTGCTATATGAATGGACATTTAGAGTTAGTAACTTATATAAACTATTTGCATGTCAGCAGTTGTGTGAGCAGTGTTCTAGTTTTCACTATGTAAAATAAAACCACTTAACTTTGGTGATGTTAACCTATTGGTGAGAGTGTTCATTTGATTCTGCCTATACTTATGAATTTACTTGTGCGTGGTGAAGGCATTAGGATGAGAGTTCCCACATGGATTCTGTGGTGTGTCACAGCATACTGCTAAATCCTTAGTAGACGCTTCCAATGACAACATTAAATAAGCCCACATATTATTTCATTAAAATCAATTACAACACCTTTCCTAAAATATGTTGGCAAGATTCTCCCTGAATTCTGTTTTAATATTTACATTTTCAGTACATTGTATTATTGTAATAAAATAATGATCCTTGACATCTAAAGATCATTTTTATTTTCACTGGGCAAGTCATATCTACTTTAGGCTATATTCATCATTTATTTTTACTGAATAGCTTTAGTTCTTGTATTTTAATTCTATATTAGTTTTTGTTTAGTATTTATTCAACTGTATCTGCAAAATAACACACACACACACACACACACACACACACTCTTCATTTAGCTTCCCAGATCTGTTTCTATTAATGGACCACTTCAGGTTTCCATTTTGTCTCTGTTTTTCCTAAATGGGAAGAAATATCAAAGTATTTCAACCATGTTTCTGGCATCGAACACATTTATGTTGCTTTTCAGCTACCTCCTACACTCACCTTTGATATTTAAAATACTTTCTTCCTAAAATGTCAAGCCCCTTCTGCAACAACAAAGAGTTTCTCTTTCCTGTCTTATCTTCTAGGTAATTAAATGGCACCTCACTTACAATAGCCCTTTTTACTCTTCCAGAAAGCAGTGAGCATTCTTTTGCGTTGGAGCAGAAGTGCTCATTTTTTTCTAAGCCTCCTGTCCAGCATTTTGAGAAAACCCTTATGAAATTAGTCTATGAAATGGGTATAAAATAAGATATATGGAAAAGCTTCCTGAAAATGGGAAAAAAATTATAAGCATTAAATGTAAAATATTTTCATTTCAAATTACTTAGTCAAAATTTTTATGATGTTTTACCAAAGAAGATATATACTGTAGTTGTGCCTGAATTTAATTCTGTAAGAAATTGGCTTTTAGAAAAATATTCAGGGATATCTACCAGATTAGATTTTAGTAAAAAGTTTAATTTGGTTTTTAACTATTTTATAATACAGATTGTTTTGCTTTACATTTGGCACCTGTTTAAACTCTAATGTCCTTAACACATTTTTGGTTTAGGGTCTTATTTACTAAAAAAAAGGGACCCAAAGACTATGAGAATATTATTTAATCCAACAAGTAAATTAATTAAAAATACTGACTAATTCATAGGCAAGGAAATAAAGCAAAGAAACTTAAAAAAGGCTTTTTGCATGTTCTTGCTTATAGTCTAAAAAAATTAATCATAGGACACTTGTTTTCAACTTTGTAAGGTAAAACTACAACCAAGGAAAACACAACATAATTTGAGTATTTTTAAGAAAATCGGGAGTTCAGGACAGTCATTCATCAATAATATTGTTCTCTACTAGCACTAAAAAATTCCATGTGTTTGTGGGTCACCCCACTTGAATTATGATGTATTTTTAAAATCATTTGCCACAGAGGGATTTATGTCCAGGAAGCACAAAGTAAATTGACATCATCACAAGTGTTTGCTTCAGTGGATATTTAAGTGCTTCTCAACAGGCTAGGGGAATGAAAACTAGGAAGGCCATGTTCAATCAATCTGGAAGTGAAAGGGTTACAAAGAACATGCCACCAATGATTGCAGCCATATCTCAATTATCAAAGAGAGTGATTCTGAAGAGCATGTCTGTGGGCACCTGAATGCTGTCCCGAGACCTCAGGTGCTTTAGGACTCAAGTGGGTGATTGTTAGGTGGGGCTTCTAAAATCACAGTTTGCTTGTGTACAGCTGCCTTTAGAATAAAAGAGTTCTCTTTTGCCTTCAGAATTTAACTTGAAACAGTTCTGCAAAGGAATCATGAGAAATGGACTGCCAGTTTCTCCCTTAAGTTGGTGGAAGGGACAGAGATAAAGGTGAGCTGAAAAAGGACATTAAAAATAGTCATCAGTGTTTTAGTGGCTATATCCTATATTATGGATTTACATAGTTTTCTTAGTTAACATAATTTTTTTGAAATATTGTTTCCAATTTTGCTAATTCAACTAGTGAATATATTTATATATTCAATATTCAATAGTTCAATAGTTATAGTTTTATATATACTTATAAATATATTTAAGCAGTTATAAATATATATAATATAAATATTTGACTTATAATCTAGAAAAATAATAATCTGAAAGAGAACACAAGTTACTTCAGGAAATAAAATCTTTTTTTTAAAGAAATGCATGACGACCTTAATTTTCAATTTGGGTTTGGGGTCAAGATGTGAATCTCCAAATAATTATCAAAATTTTAATGATTTATTATTTCATATATCCATTTATCCAAAACCAGTTTTAAATTAACCTATTCCATGGAGAATACTGTGAAAAGTATCCAGAGAGATGAAAATGTGTTTTAAGGTGAAGTTGCTGTGATCCATACACTTAACAAACCAAGTTAGTGAAATATGACATATAGTTTGAAATTAAAATAAAAAACAAACAAAAAAACTCAATGCAGTCTATGTGGCTAATCTCATCAACTTTTAAAACTTCCAAAACTGATATTTCAAAGACAAAATATTCCCAAGTGCAGAGACTAGAGCTGAGCACAATATCAGGCCAGTATACAGACTTGAGTAAGTATTGTTATCAACAGTACAACGGGCCTAAAATTTAGTTGTGTATGCTAAGCTCTGCATCACCAAACGAAGACTTAATTATAGTTTTGGCTCCCCCAGAAATGGAATCTTAAACCAGTCAATCAGGAATTGCCAGATCAGCACTAGTTAGGTTATCTGATAGACCCCTGACATCCCCTCAAGAAAAGTAACTTTACAATAATCAACTCACTTTTTTCCCAGTATACCTTCTTTGTTCGTACTCCCTTCTGTCTATATGAGTCTTTAATTTTGTACAGCTCCTTGGAGCTCCTTTCTATCTGCTAGATTGGATGCTGCCTGTTTCTGAAAGATTTTTGCTCAAATAAACTCTTTTTGTTGTTAAAGATTTTATTTATTTATTTGAGAGAGAGAGAGAATGAGAGATAGAAAGCACGAGAGGGAAGAGGGTCAGAGGGAGAAGCAGACTCCCTGCTGAGCAGGAAGCCCGATGCGGGACTCGATCCCGGGACTCCAGGATCATGACCTGAGCCGAAGGCAGTCGCTTAACCAACTGAGCCACCCAGGCGCCCTCAAATAAACTCTTAAAATTTTGATTACACTTCAGTTTATCTTTTAACCGTATTAAGTATACGTTTTGATGGGAAATTCTCCCTATCTTATGGAAAAAAATACTTTGTAAAACACTTTGTTAAAATGGTCAAAGGGAAATTTTCTTCTTCTATAAAGAAAACATTTTTTTTCTAAAATATTTATTTACCATTTCTTGGCTATTCAGGGTCCTATTTGAGTTTTTGTTAATAATCTTTAAATTGCCTAACATTTAAAAATGCATATTGAAAGAATTAAGTAGAAAGAAGCCTATATGGTCATTGATATAAATATATTCATCTCATACATTCTACTAACAGAGAATTAGATGCTTTCTAAAGATTTTAGAGAGAGAAAGTGAGAGAGAGATTGAGAGAATTTAGAATGCTATATTTCAAATGTCATGTTAATATAGCCCTTAGAGCCACAAATGTCAGTTTTATTCCAAAGTCCACCTATATTTTTAGGCATTCTCTTCCTAAAAGAATATACTTTCCTTTTCCCTCTAGTTTCGGGCATACTTTTTTTTTTTTTTAAGAAAACAGCCCATTTTTGCTGTTTGATGTAACAAAAAACCAAATATCTTTAGACTCTGACTATATAATCCTCAGCATGAAAATCAATCCCTTCATTAAAAATAAATAAATAAGGAAGAGACTGTATCTTACACCCTGGAGAAATCCTGAGTGTGGTTTGATACCCAAGAAGAAAAGCCTTTGAAATGAATCTAATGTCACATTATTGAAAACGTAGCTGCACAGATTAACTTTTTTTCATTCTGCAATGGCTTACAAAGCTTCAAATGCCCAGAAATCTCCTAAACCAGACCATTTAAGGAATCTAAATAAGCTTGCATGGTTTTAAGCTTTCTGACTTTGAATGCTGGCTTTGAAGTTTTGCCAGAACCTGACTGCAGAAGAGTTGCTTTTAAACTGAATTCATGACACTGGAATTAGTGTTGTAGGTTCAATATGCCTAATAATGATTTTGACCACGCTAACCATAGACAGGCATCACATATGGTAACTCTGAAATAATAACTCTCCAAAGATAAGATGTGTAACATTCTGGCTCCAATATTTATTTATTTTTCATCTTTACACCCTGGGCTTTGGATAGTGTCCAATTTAAAGAGCCAATTGTTTTCATGGCACATGGCATTTGTCCATGGATAAAAGAACATGGAAAGAAAGAGAAAAAAAGAAGCTTATAAGGCTGAAATACAAATGTCCCAATATCATATTCCTTTTCCTTTTTCCCCCATTATTTTCTCTTTTTTTATTAGCTGAAAACCTACAGCAAAATTCTGGACAGAACTCCACTGCCAAATATCCTTTTAGCCAATTTCCAACCATGATCAATTCTAACTCCTATCTTCTCTGGACCTTTACAGAAGCAAATTTCCCTCATAACATGAGGTTAATTACAAAGTCTTTTAAATAACAATGTATACACTTTAATTTGAAGACCTGCATTTTGTCACTTGGAGAAAAAAAAAGGCTATCATCCAGGTGTCCTCTCCTAAATTCAATTTAAATTTCCCATCCAAGTTAAAAAAAAATCCAAGTCTATACAGTTAGAAGGCAGCGTATTCATGTCACATATGGAGAGATTTGTTATTGTCTTCAGTTCCCCAGATTTTCCAAGAAAATATCAGTGCTGTTATTAGTGTATACGTCTGGTATCTGTCATAAAATTTAGAGTCAAGAATGTTGCCTAAATAAGGTTTATGATTCTGCCAACTAAAATATTCGATCAGTGGTTCTAATAAAAAGAAGCAGGTAGATATATTCAATAAGTACATACAAATAAGCTTCAGAAAACAAATGTGTGTGTGCATAGAGAAATAGATAACATAACATATCTTAAGTAGCTATTTGAAATGCTCACCAAAATTTTTTTAATTCTTGGGGCACCTTGGTGGCTCAGTTGGTTAAGTGTCTGACTCTTGGTTTCAGCTCAGGTCATGATCCCTGAGGTCCTGAGATCGAGCCCCACATCAGGCTTCACACTCAGTGGGGAGTCGGCTTGTCCCTCCACTCCACCCTCCTCCCCCCCACTCTCTCTCTCTCTGTTTCTAAAATAAATAAATAAAATCTTTAAAATCTCTAAAAATAAATAAATACAAATTTTTAAAATTCTTCTTGATTGATGAACTTTTGCATATTGTTTTACGTGATTTTCTACTGAAATGTGACCCCCAGGTAACTAAACATGTTTAGAATTTCAAATAATAATTTTAATCAACTATGAGTGCCTACAGTGTCTTAAAAATGTTTTATATATTTAATCTGAAAAGTACAGGTAGCAAAATGTAAGAAAGAAACCAGGCATTGATTTTCTATGTAGTTCATTACATTTACGCAAGTGTCAAAAATAGTAAAATTTAAGGGGAACCCTCTTATGCTGTTGGTGGGAATGCAAACTGGTGCAGCCACTGTGGAAAACAGTATGGAGTTTCCTCAAAAAGTTAAAAATAGAACTACTCTACTATCCAGCAATTGCACTACTACGTATTTACCCAAAGGATACACAAGTACTAATTTAGAGGGATACATGAACCCTGATTTTTATAGCAGCATTATCAACAACTGTCAAATTATGGAAAGAGCCCAAATATCCATCGACTGATGAATGGATAAAGAAGTTGTGGTATATATCTATACAATGGAGGATTACTCAGTCATAAAAAAGAATGAAATCTTGCCATTTGCAATGATGTGGATGGAGCTAGAAATTATTATACTAAGTGAAATAAGTCAGACAAATACCCTATGATTTCACTCATATGTGGAATTTAAGAAACAAAATGAACTTGGGGGGAAGAGAGGAAACTAAGAAACAGACTCTTAACTGTAAAAGCAGATGATTGGTGGTTGCCAGAGGGGAGTGGGTGGGGGGACAGGTTAAATAGGTGATGAAGATTAAGGAAGGCACTTGTAATGAGCACCTGGGGATTGTATGTAAGTGTTGAATCACAAAATTCTACACCTGAAACTAATATAACATTGTACATTAGCTAATTGGGATTTAAATAAAAACTTGAAAAAATAGTAAAATGTATTTATTTTTTTTACTTATAGCATATAAACATAAAAGTAAAACTTAAGAAAAATATATTATTTTTATAATTCTTTCCAATCACATTTATACATCTTCAATTGCCTAAGCATTTTTCATGGAGATTAGAAGATAATTTTAATAGGTATACTGATTTACTAAAATACTCATTTTCAAATTAATTTTTTAAAAATAGAATTCTTAAATAATAAATGAATAAGCTGTGATAATTTGTATCATAATTTCTTTAAAATATTTTTAATGTATAAAATCAAATGGGATGGTTTATAGTGCTTGAGGTGAATGAAACTATACTGCTGAGTAACAAACATAAAAATCACATTAAAAGGAAATAGAACAGGAGCACCTGGGTGGTTCAGTCGATTAAGTGTTCAAGTCTTGGTTTTGGCTCAGGTCATGGTCTCATGGGTCATGAGATCAAGCCCTGAGTGGGGCCCTGGGCTCAACATGGAGTCTGCTTGAGATTCTCTCTCTGCCCCCCCAGTCATGTGCTCTCTATCAAATAAATACATAATGAATAAAATCTTTAAAAAAAAATAAAAGGAAATGGAACCACTGATATAACTACCAATAGACTTAATCAATAATCAGAATATTTTCTGTCAATGTGGAACCCACACAGAGATATACAAAAAAAATTTCTTATGCGTTCTTGAACTATAACTTTCTTTCCTTCTTTATTTCCTTCCCTTATTTCTTTTTTTAAAAAATTTATAGAGAAGATAAATTAATTAAAATATATGTATATTGCTTAGTGGTTCTTCCTAGTCTTGTCTTTTAACTCATTCAAAATTACTGAACACTAAACACCATCACAGCTTTGGTTTAGGCTTTGGTGATTTTAGATGAAAAAATACTGTCCTGCATTTGAGGATTGTACAAGTCTATTGGTTAGATGGGTGCAATATAGAAAAACAAGTGCCATAACAATAGTGTACTATATTTTAATTTTATGCAAATTTGAACAATGCAAATTTGAAAGAGCATCATATAAAATATTAATAAAGTCTTACTTGATGCAAAAACTTTAAAATAGGGTAAATCAACCCCAAATTAAAAATTCATCAAATGTGCATAATTTTAAAATTTATAGGCAGAATGAACTATGAACCTGGCTGTCTACTGAACTTGGCTTTCTATTGACACATAGTTGTGTCAATTTGTTAATAATTATGCACCACTTTTTCAGAAGTAGGTTTGAACTGAGTTTTTTCAAATGAAATTTTCTAATTTATCTCTCAAAACAAACAGACAAACAGGATCAGATGATACATAAAATATATTGTTGTGAAAGTAAGAACCTAAGCCTAAATAAGCCCACTATACAATGCTCTAGAGACCTAACAATACTTCAACTAAACTTTGGAGTTTGTGTAGAAGTTTTCCAGTTAAATGAGGTAGATAAGATTAACTGTCCTGAGAAATAATTATATAGAGACATGGCATGTTGAAGAGTAAGTGGCCCATTGACTTCTACTCAAGAATAAAGAGAGTGATGAGCAATTAGGCTGGTCAGATAAACAAAAGACACACACACAATGATTTGGATATATTATACTGGTGATGATGAGTCATTGAGAGACTAGGTTTTTACCATAATTTCTAAACATAAAGCCTTTTTTTTTAAAGATTTTATTTATTTGACAGAAAGAGAGAGAGCACAAACAGAGGGAGAGGCAGGCAGAAGAAGAGGGAGAAGCAGACTTCCACTGAGCAGGGAGCCAGATGAGGGGTTTGATGAGGAGCTCGATCCCAGGACCCTGGGATCATGACCTGAGCCAATGGCAGGCAGATGCTTAACTGACTGAGCCACCCAGGTGCCTCTTAATATAAACCTTGTAACTACACATTTTTTTAAATGCTCGTAACATCAAAAGACTCTACTAGATCTGTCTATAACTGAATTTTTCAGTAAGGAGTAAAATGTATTCCTGTGACATACAAGATTGAAAATGATTCAATCCAAATTAATAATAAATACTGGAGGAGACTGTGTAACAATGTTACCTCTCATTGGTGCTTAGCAGAGTAACTTGAAAAAGTAGGCATTCAATAAATATGTTTTGAATTGAATCACATTTTATTTGGTCAATCAGTTGTCATTTACTTACTCCTCTGCTTCCAGGTTGAACATTTCTTTTTATTTATAAATCTTCTATTTATAATTCTATTTATATTTATGCTTCTATTTATAATTAAGAATTCTATCACTCCTAAATAGTTCAGTCTCAAATTTCAAATCTATAAAATTCTTGTTTACCTATTTCAAACTCCCTTCTGGGTTAAAAAGATATTTTGTAAAAGTATAAACTTGCCTTTGTAGGTTTAAAATGCATAATGTAATATGACTTATAACCATTAATCTGGTTAGTAGTAAGCACTCAATGAGTATTTTAATATATGAATGGAGAAAATCCTGTATGATTTTCTTCCATTTTTTAACTCTTTGCTGACAGATGTATGTTAGATTCTAAAATATCTTAGCCCAGAAGGCATTAAATCAGCATTTCTATTTTCCCCTTTTTTTCTAGTTATTTTAAAATATATTATTGGGGACTTTCTGCTTCAAGCTTTTGTGGATGAATTTGTTTCAGGTCAACCTTTGTGCTGAAAAAACTTGAAAAATTGATAGACAGAAAAATCTGTTTGAAGTCATCTAAAAGCTACCAAGGTAGTGAGAACTTAATCCCAGAGAGAAGGGAAATCCAGAGAGGAAAGCCCAGTACTTAGTGTTGCTTTTGCCTTCAAAGCATGTACTGATTCAAACATAGCTGTAAAGCTTCACAGAGTTTATGAAGACTTACCTGGTTGATGAAAAAAGAGAAAAGGAATTTAACATATGTCTTAGAGGAGGGACTCTTGCTTTAAAAACACCCAGTTCGGGCTCCAAAGAGCTAGTCCTAGGAATAAGGGATTGACACCCACCTTTATGTCAGCTCAATTTTTGATTGGATTAAAGAGATCTTCTCCTAGCCTATGGTCTATTAGAAGCAAAACTAAATTGCCTCTGGAGGAACATAACATCATTAAGATTATATCTTCAATTTTCCATGTATAATATTCATTAAAACATAGTCCAATTTGAAAAATACAAAGGGTGACTAAAGATCAGAGGGAAAACAAAATGGAAACAGACCTGTAGGAAACCCATATTGAAGTAACTGGACACAAATTTATGTATAGTCATGATTAATATATTGAACAAATTAGGGACAGGTTGAGAATTTCAGCAGAGTATGAAAAAAAAAATCAAGTAAAAGTGCCAGAGCAAAAACAAAAATGTATTAATAAAATTATAAATTAAATAGATAGGATCTTCCATTTCTAAACAAAATGGAATAATCAGAACCAAATTTTCCTTCCTTAGAATTTTCCTGCTTGAAATAACCAAAATCTGGAAAATATGCATAGAACGATAGTCTTCAAGAAACTAGACTTCAGGCAATGAAGAAAAATTATCCCTAGAGACAAGAAACAATTTAGATGAACGCAATAATTGACCCAGGTTACAGCTTTGAGAGAGTTTCAGACTATATTATGAAGAAGGAGTTCCCTTGAGAAGGTGGAGCTGAGAACTTGGGGAGACCAAGAAGAATGGAGTTTGCAGAACAGACTCCTGGAAAGAAGGAGGATGCTCTGAGAGAGAAATATGGAGATCTATAGAGGATCATCTTTGAGTATTCAGTAGAGTATTAATCAGGACATGTAGGTCTAATTACCTAAGGCAAACAAAAGAAAACACTCAAGGATTTATAAATAACAGTGCCTAACTGGGTCTCACATAGGGTTGGGAATAGTGCTAATTTTCACTAAATAGACTAGAAACCTCATAATTCATGTGACATTAGATATAATATCTAGATAAGTCTTATGTCATGTTAGGAAAAAAATTAGCTTTAAGATAAGCACTGCTCTGGTGCTGCCTAACTGATAGTAAAAGCAAGAGCTGAAAGCATTAAACCATTTCCAAGTTAACTTAATTGCATTTTAAAACAAAGCTCAAGATTTATAGAGATACAAAAGTAACAGGCATTTAACAAGGTAAAAGTCACAATATCTGGCATCCCAGGCAAAAACTACCAGGTAAAAAAAAGCAAGAAAATGGAATTCATGATGAAAAGAAAAGTAAATTAATTGAAACTGACCAGAACTAACACACAGCTATAACTATATGTGGGCTATATTCAAAAAGATAACTGCCAACATGAAAGATATAAAAGTACTCAAATCAAAATTCTAGCATGAAATCTATACTGGCTGTGATTTAAAAAAATGGCAGTGAATAGAATTAATGACAGATTAGACATTACAAAGAAAATAATACTGGATTTGAACTGAATTTGTCAGCAATAGGCAATCCAAAATGAAACACAGAGAAAAGGAAAAAAAAACTTTTAAAAGTAAAGAGCATCACTGACCTGTAGAATAATTTTGAGTGACCTAATTAAAAAAATAATAATAATCCTGGAAAATTATGCAAATTCCATTAAAACTATGAAAAAAGGTCCAAGAATTTCAAGGAACCCCAAGCACACGAAGCACAAGGAAAACAGTGCTGAGGAAAATTGGAATCACATTGCTAGAGACTAGGAATGCAGGAAAAAACACTAAACACACCAGAGAAAAACACATCTTCTGTATAGGAGAATACAGATGAGATTGATAGCCAGCTTTCTAATTGGGAAAAAAAAATGCAAACTAAAAAAAGAGAGAAAGAGAGTGAAGAATCACTTAAATTACTGAAAGAAAAAAAAGAAAAGAAAAAAACTCAACCCAGAATTCTATACACAGTGTAAACTGTCTTTTACAAATGGAGGCAAAATGAGGACTTTTTAGATATACAAAATTTAATATATTTCATCTCCGTCAGACCCAAAGCCCATCAGATATTAAAGAAAGGCCTTTGAGTAGAAAAAACGTGACATCAAAGGGAGGTACAAATCTACAAATTTACACAAAAGTAATACAAAAAGGAACAAAGGGCACTAGAAATGATAAATACATGGACAGATATGCAATAACTTTTCTCTTTTATTTAAATCTCTTTGAAAATATAACTGTCTCTTTAAAAATTAATGTACTGTGGGGTTTATAATATTAAATGCATAATGTATGGAAATGATAACCTAAAAGCTGCAGGGTTCTTATTCTCTATGTAAAATGTGAAGATATTAATTGAAAGTAGATTGATAATTTAACCATAAAAACTACACACCTTAAACCAACCACTAAAATAAAACAAAATGTATACCTAATAAGTCATAAGGGGAACAAAAATTGTAGAAAATAGTTAATTCAAAAGAAAACACAAAAAGGGGAAAAAGAGCAAAGAACATGTGAAATAGAAAATCAATAGCAAGATAAAAGACTTAAACCTAACCATATCAATAATCACATGAAATAAATGATCTGAACACTCCTCATGAAAAGTCAGAGGTAGAATTGAGAAATGAACAAGACCCAAATACATGCCCCATATAACAAATGCACTTTAAATATAAAAACACAAATAGGCTATAAGTAAAAGGATAAAGCTGGCTGCACCAGCTGCAATCCCACCAACAGTGTAGGAGGGTTACCATCTCTCTGCATTCTCCCCAACATCTGTCATTTCCTGACTTGTTAATTTTAGCCATTCTGACTGGTGTGAGGCGGCATCTCATTGAGGGTTTGATTTGTATTTCCCTGGCACAGAAGGATGTTGAGCACTTTTTTTCATGTGTCTGTTGGCCATTTGGATGTCTTCTTTGGAGAAATGTCTGTTCATGTCTTCTGCCTATTTCTTCATTGGATTATTTGTTCTTTGGGTGTTGAGTTTGATAAGTTCTTTATAGATTTTGGATACTAGCCCTTTATCTGATATGTCATTTGCAAATATCTTCTCCCATTCTGTTGGTTGTCTTTTGGTTTTGTTGACTGTTTCCTTTGCTGTGCAAAAGTTTTTTTATCTTGATGAAATCCCAATAGTTCATTTTTGCCCTTGCTTCCCTTGTTTTTGGCGATGTTTCTAGGAAGAATTTGCTGCAGTTGAGGTCGAAGAGGTTGCTTCCTGTGTTCTCCTCTAAGATATTAATGGATTCCTATCTCACATTTATGTCTTCCATCCATTTTGAGTCTATTTTTGTGTGTGGTGTAAGGAAATGGTCTAGTTTCATTCTTCTGCATGTGCCTGTCCAATTTTCCCAACACCATTTGTTGAAGAGACTGTCTTTTTTCCATTGGACATTCTTTCCTGCTTTGTCGAAGATTACCTGACCATAGAGTTGAGAGTCCATTTCTGGGCTCTCTATTCTGTTCCATTGATCTATGTGTCTGTTTTTGTGCCAGTACCATACTGTCTTGATGATGACAGCTTTGTAATAGAGCTGGAAGTCCGGAATTGTGATGCCACCAGCTTTGCTTTTCTTTTTCAACATTCCTCTGGCTATTCAGGGTCTTTTCTGGTTCCATACAAATTTTAGGATTATTTGTTCCATTTCTTTGAAAAAAGTGTATGGTATATTGATAGGGATTGCATTGAATTAATAGTTTGCTCTAGGTAGCATAAACATCTTCACAATATTTGTTCTTCCAATCCATGAGCATGGAACGTTTTTCCATTTCTTTGTGTCTTCCTCAATTTCTTTCATGAGTGTTCTATAGTTTTCTGAGTACAGATCCTTTTCCTCTTTGGTTAGATTTATTCCTAGGTATCTTATGGTTTTGGGTGCAATTGTAAATGGGATCGACTCCTTAATTTCTCTTTCTTCTGTCTTGTTGGTGTATAGAAATGCAACTGATTTCTGTGGATTTTTATATCCTGTCACTTTACTGAATTCCTGTATGAGTTCTAGCAGTTTTGCAGTGGAGTCTTTTGGGCTTTCCACATAAAGTATCATATCATCTGCAAAGAATGAGAGCTTGACTTCTTCTTTGCCAATTCAGATGCTTTTATTTCTTTTTGTTGTCTCATTGCTCAGGCTAGGACTTCTAGTAGTATGTTGAACAGCAGTGGTGATAGTGGACATCCCTGCCGTGTTCCTGACCTTAGGGAAAAAGCTCTCAGTTTTTCCCCATTGAGTATGATATTCCCTTTGGGGTTTCATACATGGCTTTTATGATATTGAGGTATGTACCCTCTATCCCTACACTGTGAAGAGTTTTAATCAAGAAAGGATGCTGTACTTTGTCAAATGCTTTTTCTGCATCTATTGAGAGTATCATATGGTTCTTATTCTTTCTTTTATTAATGTATTGTATCACACTGATTGATTTGTGGATGTTGAGAAACCTTGCAACCCAGGAATAAATCCCACTTGGTCGTAGTGAATAATCCTTTTAATGTACTGTTGGATCCTAATGGCTAGTATTTTGGTGAGACTTTTTGCATCCATGTTCATCAGGGATATTTGTCTAGTTTTCCTTTATGATGGGATCTTTGTATGGTTTTGGGATCAAGGTAAAATGAGTTGGGAAGTCTTCCTTCCATTTCTATTCTTTGAAACAGCTTCAGAAGAATAGGTATTAAAGAATTCCCCAGGGAAGACATCGGGCCCTGGGCTCTTGTTTGTGGGAGATTTTTGTTTACTGCTTCAGTTTCC
Organism: Callorhinus ursinus; assembly: GCF_003265705.2. Classification (NCBI taxonomy): domain Eukaryota; kingdom Metazoa; phylum Chordata; class Mammalia; order Carnivora; family Otariidae; genus Callorhinus; species Callorhinus ursinus. The sequence goes on from NW_027397068.1 coordinate 15,397,016, forward strand.
TTAATGGTTCTGGGTCTGTTCAGGTTTTCTATTTCTTCCTGGTTCAATTTTGGTAGTTTATACAATACTACGAATGCATCCATTTCTTCCAGATTATCAAATTTACTGGCATATAGTTGCTCATAATATGTTCTTATAATTGTACTTCTTTGGTGTTGGTTGTGATCTCTCCTCTTTCATTCATGATTTTATTTATTTGGGTCCTTTCTCTTTTCTTTTTGATAAGTATGGCCAGCGGTTTATCGATCTTATTTATTCTTTCAAAGAACCAGCTCCTAGTTTCGCTGATCTGTTCTACTATTCTTTTGGTTTGTATTTCATTGATTTCTGCTCTGATCTATATTATTTCTCTTCTCCTGTTGGTTTTAGGCTTTATTTGCTGTTCTTTACCCAGCTCCTTTAGATGTAAGGTTAGGTTGTCTATTTGAGACCTTACTTGTGTCTTGAGAGAGGCTTATATTGCTATATACATTCCTCTTAGGACTGCTTTTGCTGTATCCCGAAGATTTTGAACACTTGTGTTTTCATTTGTTTCCATGAATTTTTTTAATTCTTCTTTAATTTCCTGGTTGACCCATTGATTCTTTAGTAGGATGCTCTTTAGCCTCCATGTATTTGAGTTCTTTCTGAATTTCCTCTTGTGACTGAGTTCCAGTTTCAAAGCACTGTAGTCCGAAAATATGCAGGGAATGATCCCAATCTTTTGGTATTGGTTGAGACCTGATGTGTGACCCAGGATGTGATCTGTTCTGGAGAATGTTACATGTGTACTAGAGAAGAATGTGTATTCTGTTGCTTTGGGATGGAATATTCTGAATATATCTGTGAAGTCCATCTGGTGCAGTGTGTCATTTAAAACCTTTATTTCCCTGCTGATCTTTTGCTTAGATGATCTGTCCATTTCAGTGAGGGGGGTGTTAAAGTCCCCTACTGTTATTGTATTATTGTTGATGTGTTTCTTTGATTTTATTAATTGGCTTATATAATTGGCTGCTCCCATGTTAGGGGTATAGATATTTACAATTGTTAGATCTTCTTGTTGGGTAGACCCTTTAAGTACGATGTAGTGTCCTTCCTCATCTCTTATTATAGTCTTTGGTTTAAAATCTTATTTGTCTGATAGAAGGATTGCCACCCCAGTTTTCTTTTGATGTCCATTAACATGGTAAATCATTTTCCACCCCCTCACTTTAAACCTGGTGGTTTCTTTGGGTCTAAAATGAGTCTCTTGCAGACAGCATATCGATGGGTCTTGTTTTTTTATCCAATCTGATACCTTTGCCTTTTGATTGGGGCATTTAGCCCATTTACATTCAGGGTAACTATTGAAAAATATGAATTTAGTGCCATTGTATTGACTGTAAGGTGACTGTTACTGTATATTGTCTGTGTTCCTTTCTGGTCTATGTTACTTTTAGGCTCTTTCTTTGCTTAGAGGACCCCTTTCAATATTTCTTGAAGGGTTGGCTTGGTGTTCGCAAATTCTTTTAGTTTTTATTTGTCCTGTAAGCTTTTTATCTCTCCTTCTATTTTCAATGACAGTCTAGCTGGATATAGTATTCTTGGCTACATATTTTTCTCGTTTAGTGCTCTGAATAGATCATGCCAGTTGTTTCTGGCCTGCCAGGTCTCTGTGGATAGGTCTGCTGCCAATCTAATTTTTCTACCATTGTAGTTTACAGATCTCTTGTCCCAAGCTGCTTTCAGGATTTTCTTTGTCTCTGAGACTTGTGAGTTTTACTCTTAGATGTCAGGGTGTTGACCTATTTTTATTGATTTTGAGGGGGGTTCTCTGTGCCTCCTGGATTTTGATGCCTGTTTCCTTCCCCAAATTAGGAAGTTCTCCACTATAACTTGCTTCAATATACCCTCTGCCCCTCTCTCTCTTTCTTCTTCTTCTGGGACCCCAATTATTCTAATGTTGTTTTGCTTTATGGTATCACTTATCACTCAATTTCTTGCCTCGTGATCCAGTAGTTGTTTATCTCTCTTTTTTTCAGCTTCTTTATTCTCCATCATTTGGTCTTCTGTATAACTAATTCTCTCTTCTGCCTCATTTATCCTAGCAGTTAGAGCTTCCATTTTTGGTTGCACCTCATTAATACTCTTTTTTATTTCAACTTGGTTAAATTTTAGTTCTTTTATTCCTCCAGAAAGTGATTCTCTAGTACCTTCTCTGCTTTTTTCAAGCCCAACTAGTATCTTTATAATCGACATTCTGAACTCTAGTTCCAACATCTTACTAATGTCTATATTGATTAGGTCCCTGGCAGTTGGTACTGCTTCTTGTTCTTTTTTTTTGAGGTGAGTTTTTCCATCTTGTCATTTTGTCCAAAGGAGAATAGATGAATGAGAGAACAAAATGCTAACAGGGTAACAATGACTCCAGAAAAACATACACTAAACAAATAAGAGACTGAAACCAGGGGGAAATGAAAGGGGGGAACAAAAAAGAATATGATCCAACTGGTGAAAATAACAGAGCCACATAATAGATTTTGGGTGTATTTTGGTCTGTTAGAAGAAGTTGCCTCCCAAAATTTTAAAGAAAGAAAAACATATATAATACAAAAATCAGGGTAAATACGATGAAGGGATGGAATATAACTGTAAAGTGAAAAATAAAATAGATTTTAAAAAAAGGAATTGATAAAAGTTGGTTGAAAAAAGAATGAAAAAATTTAAAGAAAGAAATAGAATGTGATCAGGTGGAAGACTAGGACAATGTCATATACTAAATTTAGCGTATATATTGGTCTGTTAGAAGAAAGTGTTTCCCAAAATTTTAATGAAAGAAAAATTTATGTATATATACAAAAAATAAGGTTAAATACAATGAAGAGAGAGAATATGACTGTAAAAATGAAAAATTAAAAAAGATTTTAAAACAGTAATTGATATGATGTTGGTTGAAAAAGAAAAGAAGAAAATTCAACTAAAAATAGAAAAAGAAAAAAATTAAATTTAAAAAATTAAAAATATGGAATGCTTCACAAATTTGCATGTCATCCTTGTGCAGGGGTCATGCTAATCTTCTTTGCATCGTTCCAATTTTAGTATCTGTGCTGCCGAAGCGAGCACTAAATTAGTCTTTTTTAAAAAAGATTTATTTATTTGAGAGAGAGAGAGGGAGAGAGAGATATAGAGAGAGAGAGCATGAGTAAGGGGAGGGGCATAGGGTGGGGGGAGGGAGAGAATCTCAAGCATCCTCTGCGCTAAGCACAGAGCCCTGTGTGGGCTGATCCCACCACCCTGAGATCATAACATGAGCTGAAACTAAGAGTCAGACGCTCAACGTACTGAGTCACCCAGGTGCCTCAATTTTAGTCTTTTTTTAATGCTCAAATTTTCTTCTCATATGCCAATGAGAGCTTCTTCAGGTTGACTGAAATGTCCTTTTCACATGACCACATTAGTCTTTGACAAATTCCTTGACTGCTGGGAAAGAGATGTTTAGATTCATCTTGTACATTCATATCCTGCTGTAGACCTGAAATCAGCTATTTCCCCAAACATTTCTGATTCCTTTAGTGGAAATTATGTTTAGAGACCAAAAGTGGTTGTTCTTTGCCATTGGGTTGCTATTGATTCTTGCTCTTTTTAGTGTATACAGCTAGAAATACACACTTTTAGAAAGAAAATATAAATCATAAGTTTATACTGGTTTTACAAATTCAAATTTAAGATTATAGAGGTTTACTAGACTTATCTGATTTTATATTTATATCTTTTTTCCTACATTGAAATCTTGGTTCTAATAATATTAACATGTAGTCTAGTTCCTTTATATACACATAAAATAGTTTCAAAATAATACTTATATTATTGCTACTAATTGTATTGTTTGTAGTTTAAGATTTCTCTCTCTCTTTCCCTTACCCTATAACTTACTAGAGATATATAGTCAAAATGCATTGTCTTAAAGTCACTTGAAATAATTCTCTTCTTTGAATGGTTATGCTATCATGCAATTACTCTTTTGAAAAATACCGTATCATTTAGACTTTTTTAATGGTTTATAAATTTAAAGGGATATATTTGTTCATGTAATTAAAAAGAAAATAAGAAGACAAGGCACAGACTGGGAGAGAATAACTGTAAAAGATATATCTAATAAATGACTGTTAGCCACAATATAAAAAGAACTCTTAAACCTCAATAATAAGAAAATGAACAACCTAATTTAAAAAAGTAAAAGACCTCACTAAAAAAATACACATGGCACATGACCCTGTGCAAAGATGCTCCACATCATATGTAATCAGGAAATTAAAACAATTAGATATTACCACACACCTATTAGAATAGCCAAAATCCATAACACTAACACCACGAAATGCTGGTGAGGTTGTGGAACAATAAAAACCCTCATTCATTGTTGGTAGGAATGCAAAAGGTATGGCTAGTCTGGAAGACAGTTTGGCAGTTTCTTACAAAACTATACACACCCCTACCATATGATCCAGCAATAATACTCCTTGGTATTTACACAAATGAGTTGAAAACTTTGTCTACACAAAAACTTGCAGATTGATTTTTTAGTAGCTTTATTCATAATTTTCAAAGCTTGAAAGCAACCATAATAATATCCTCTAGTATGTGAATGAATAAATGGTGGCGCACACAAACAATGGAATATCATTTGGTGCTAAAAAGAAATGAGCTATCATGCCTTGAAAAGATGGGGCAGGGAGTACTTAAATGAATATTACTATGTAAATGAAGTCATGAAAAGGCTATAAACTATATGATTCCAACTAACTAACATTCTGGAAAAGGCAAAATTATGGAGACAGTAAAATGATCAGCGATTGCCAGGGAGGAAGGAATGACTGGTAGAGCACAAAGGATTTTTAGGTTAGTAAGACTTTCCTACATGATACTATAATGATGGATACATGCCATTACACATTTGTCCAAACCCACTGAAAGTACAATACCAAGAGAGAAACTTAGTTTAAATTTTGGGTGATAATGATGGGTCACTCTAGATTCATCAACTGTAAAAAGTTTATCATTCTGGTGTGGGATGTTGACAATGGGAGAGACAATGTTTGTGCAGGGGTTATAAGAGAATTTTTTGTACTTGCTGATCAATTTTGCTGTGAACCTAAAACTGCTCTAAAAATAAAGTATATTAAAAAATGTCAAAGTTAGTAAGCCTTGATCTAATGGTTAAAATGATATCACCAAGGACTTGACTTTCCCCTATATCTCTTCTTTGCTTTCTGAGGTGTTTTATCTCTAATATTCCTTATGGTGGCTTCCACTAGAATCTTCATATTTGTAAATTATAGTGAGAGCTTAAATCTTACATTCTCATAGAAATATAGAACATAAGAGAGATAGTCTCTTTTTAGAGACTCTTTGACAGATTGGGGAGGAAGTGTTTCTCCCTTAGAAACAGAATGTTCTCCCTGAAATTCATGGCCCTGATTAAGTTTTGTGTACATCCCTGAGGTAATCACTGAGGCAGTGGTATAGAATAGATTGATGGAGGAAGGTTAATCAAGAAAAGGATAGAAAACCCAACACTGATCATTTGTGTAAGGGAATGGTTCTTCAGAAGAAATAAAAGGTTAATGCATTTTTCATTTCCCATTTCTTCCTGTGAATTTGAGTTATCCTTTCAGTGTTTCCAATCAGCTTGGAGGACTTCCTCTAGAATTTCTTTGAGAGCATTTTGCTCAAACTCTTTTATTCTTTGTTTATCTAGGAATATTTTTATTTCGGCTCATTTTTGAAGAAGAAATTGTTGGATACAGAATTCTTAGATGATTTTTAAAACCAGCATTTAAATACTGTACATTATTCCATTGCTTTCTGGCATTGTTCCTGATAAAGTGTTAGTCATTAATCATATAGATACTCTTATACATGATGATTGTTTTTTTTCTTAGTCTTCTCAAGATATTTTCTTTGTCTTTGGTTTTCAAGGCTGACTATGATGCTTCTAGAAGTTGATCTCTTTGTGTTCATTCTCTTTGGAATTGGTTGAGATTCCTGGATCTGTAGATTAATGTTTTTCATCAAATTGTAGAAGTTTCCAGTTATTATTTTTTCAAATAGTGTTTTCAGTACTTTTCTCTCTCTCATCTCTTTTGGGAACTCTAATTACACTTACATTGGTATATGTGACCTTTTCCTATAGATCTGAGACTCTTTTTCTTTTCTCTTCAATCTTTTTTCTCTTTGGTAATTAGATAGTATAATTTCTATTTCTTTCTTCTGCCATCTTGAATTGCCTATTAAAATTATCCAGTGGAATATTTATTTAAATTATTGTATTCTTCAATTCTAGGATTATCATTTGGTTCTTTTTCAATTTATATATCCTTTTTGAGCATCTCTCTTAGTTGACTCGTTGTCATACTTAACCTAAATTTGTTAAACACAATTTAATTTATTGGATATGTTGTACATATTTATAGTAGATGTTTTGAAGTCTTAGTACTCTATGTCCTACATCTGGGGATATTAAGAGAGGGTTTCTATTGACTGATTTTAACCTGAATATGGGTTATAATTCCCAGTTTCTTTACAGATATATTTTTTATTGAAAATTGGACATTTCAGATAATTTTTGTAGCAACTCTGGATTCTGAGGGCATTTTTGAAGGTTGTTGTTAGTCCTTTTTTGTTTGTTTCTGTGTTTCCTAACTTGCCTAGGCTAAATCTATAACATGTATCTCCTGCAGTGCAGGGCCACTGAAATCTACTCAGATTTTAGTTTGTTTTTAATTTTTGTTTTATTTTGCTTTGTGTTTGTTGTTGTTGTCATTCTAACTTGTAAGCTTACTTTTAGAAATTGACCTTCATGTCCACAGATTAGTAGTCACTGGATGATTTGACAGAGATTGTGTTTAAATGCCAGAGCTGGCAGTTTTCCCCAGCTTTGGGTGGTGGCCAATGCTGGGCTCCATTTTCCATCCAGAGGGCAAGGCAGCATAAACAGGGCCAGGCACCCCATACCCCACCACCTGCAGCCTGCTGCCTCTTGCCTCAGCACCCAGATGTAGGCCATCAGGTGTCTGGTGGTTGGAGACGGATCTGTAGGTAAAACTTGCCTAGTGATCAGTTACACAACCAATGCATTTCCTGGAGAATATATCCCCACTGTCTTTGACAACTACTCTGCCAATGTTATGATAGATGGAAAATTAGTGAATTTGGGCTCATGGGATACAGCTGGACAAGAAGATTATGATTGATTACGTACCCTATCCTATCTGTGAACAGATGTAATTTTTTAAGTATTTATTTAAATTCTAGTTAACTAACATATAGTGTAATATTGGTTTCAGAAGCAGAATTTAGTGATTCATCATTTACATAAAATAACCATTGTGCATCACAACAAGTGCCCTCCTTAATAATCACCCATTTAGCCTGCCCCCTGCCCAACTCCCCTCCAGCAACCCTGTTTGTTCTCTATAACTAAGTCTCTTATGGTTTGCCTCTCTCTCTCTCTTTATCTGCTTGCCCTATGTTCATGTATTTTGTTTCTTAAATTCCACATATCAGCAAGATCATATGATACTTGGCTTTCTCTGATGGACTTATTTTGCTTAGCATAATACACTCTGGCTCCATCCATGTCATTTCACATAGCAAGATTTCATTCTTTTTGATGGCTGAGTAATATTCCATTGTAAATATATGTGTGTGTGTGTGTGTGTGTGTGTGTGTGTGTACCACATCTTCTTTATTCATTAATCAGTCAATGGAATTTTGGGCTTGCTTTTGCCATAATTTGGCTATTGTTGATAATGCTGCTATAAACATTAGGGTGCATGTGCTCCTTCAAATCTGTATTTTTGTATGCTTTGGGTAATACCTATAGTGCAATTGCTTGGTTGTAAGGTAGTTCTACTTTTAACTTGTTGAAGAATCTCCCTTTTGTTTTCCAGAGTGGCTGCACCAGTTTGCATTCCCACCAACAGTGTAAGAGGGTTCCCCTTTAAAGAAAAGGGACAAACAACCTCATCAACATCTGTTGTTTCCTGTGTTGTTAGTTTTAGCCATTCTGACAGGTGTGAGATAGTATCTCATTGTGGTTTTGATTTGTATTTCCCTGATAATGAGTGATGCTGAGCATCTTTTGATGTGTCTGTTAGCTATCTGTATGTCTTCTTTGGAAAAATGTCTGTTCGTGCCTTCTGCCCATTTCTTAACTAGATTATTTGTCTTTGGGTGTTGAGCTTGATTTCTTTATAGATTTTGGATACTGGCCCTTTATCAGATGTGTCATTTGCAAGTATCTTCTCCCATTCCATAGGTTGCCTTTTAGTTTTGTTGTTTCCTTTGTTGTGCAGAAGCTTTTTATCTTGATGCAGTCTTAATAGTTCATTTGTGCTTTTGTTTCCTTTGCCTCTGGAGATGTGTCTAGTAAGAAGTTGTTATGGCAGAGGTCAAGAGGTTGCTGCCTGTGTTCTCCTCTAGGATTTTGATGGCTTACTATCTCACATTTAGGTCTTTCATCTGTTTTGAATTTATTTTGTGTACAGTGTAAGAAAGTGATCCAGTTTCATTCTTCCACATGTAACTATCCAGTTTCCCAACACCGTTTGTCAAAGAGACTGTTTTTTTCTTCACTGAATATTCTTTCCTACTTTGTTGAAGATTAGTTGACCATATAGTTTCTGGGTTTTCTATTCTTTTCCATTGATCTATGTATCTGTTTTTATGCCAGTACCATACTGTCTTGATGACTACAGCTTTGTAATATAGCTTAAAGTCTAGAATTGTGATGGCTCCAGCCTTGGTTCTCTTTTTCAAGATTGCTTTGACTATTCAGGGTCTTCTGTGGTTCCACACAAATTTTAGGATTGTTCTAGCTCTGTGAAAAATGTTGGTGGTATTTTGATAAAGATTGCATTAAATGTGTGGATTGCTTTGGGCAGTATAGACATTTTAACATTTGTTCTTCAAATCCATGAGCATAGAATGTTTTTCCATTTAAGGAGATGTATTTTTAACAGACATATTCTTAATTTGCTTTGCTCTTGCGAGTACTGCATCTTTTGAAAATGTTTGAGCAAAGTAGTGCCCTAAAGTGTGACCACCACTGTCCTAACACTCCCATCATCCTGGTGGGGACTAAATTTGATCTCAGGGATGACAAAGACATGATTGAGAAACTGAAGGAGAAGCTGACTCCCATCACCTACCCATAGGGTTCGGCCATGGCTAATATCAGTGCTCTCAAATACCTGGAATGCTCAACTCTCACACAGCAAGGTCTCAAGACAGTATTTGATGAAGCTAATGGAGCAGGGCTCAGCACCCCTCCCATCAAAAAGAGGAAGAGAAAATGCCTGCTGGTGTAAATGTCTGGGGCTCTCTCCTGCCCTGTCCCCCTTGGAAACTTTGGTATGCTTTGCTCAACAATGGTGGAGGCTTTGCCTCAATGCCAAATTTTTGTTACAGATTAGTTTTTCCATAAAACCATTTTGAACAACAACAATAAAAAGCCTGGAGCTAAGTAAGATTTATATGTTGTATGTATAGCATGTATAAGATGAGAAAGAACATTCAATGTATAAGCCATTTATATATCTGTCCTGGTTTTTACTTGCTACTGAACGTTTTGAGTTTCCAGGGTCTATATGCACAAGCTCATGATATGACAAGAGTGTTTAAATAGCTCAGGGCCTTTCCAGTCTACTCTCCTGGAAGGCCTTTTTGGTTCTTGTGTAGAACAACACTAGGAATATGCTTGCCCAGACCCAAAAGCAATATCTGACTAGTGGAGCAAGACAATGGCTATCCCTCATATGCTACTTCCAAAATGTAATTTTCTCAGGAAATAATGAGCCCTTTTGTCCCTGGCAAAGAAACTACTGGTCCTCATAGCCTACTTTGCCTTGGCAGAACTTCACATCGCCCAAGGTGGGAGTGGGGAGGTGGGATCAGCTCTAGGCCAGAAGGACAAATTCTCATTCTTCTTGCCTCCAGTTCAACAATTTTCAAATATAAATGCTTGTCAGATTGTTTGGTAAATGTCAAAAGTCCTGAAATAGTTGTTTTAATCACACTCATTTTATAGTTACTTTTTGGGGAGTATCTCATTCATCCATAGCCATAAATTCCCTACAGTTTCTTTCATGAGCATAATAAGCAAGAAATAGAGCAGAAGCTCATGAGCAGAAAGAATAAGAAAACATATGTATTTATTTTTAAAACAGTACAAAATCCTCAAAATAAAATAATTCAATGACCCTGCCATATTTTGGGTTTCTATATGAAAATCTATACACTCTAATTAACTTCCTATTATTATATTTTTATAAATTCCAGGCTAGAATATTTTACTAAACCAATTCTTTATTAAGCAACTCATTATGTGTATTTTAGCTCTCCTTTGTTCAGTTCTTAAACAGTAAATCTTCTATTTATTTACTAAACTTTTACTATTTTCTAATAAATTCTAAATGTTGTTCTATGAAGTTAGAAAACAACAGTGATAAAGATGAAGTGCCTGGGTGGCTCAGTTGGTTAAGCGACTGCCTTCGGCTCAGGTCATGATCCTGGAGTCCCGGGATCGAGTCCCACATGGGGCTTCCCGCTCAGCGGGGGGTCTGCTTCTCCTTCTGACCCTCTTCCCTCTCATGCTTTCTATCTCTCATTCTCTCTCGAAATAAATAAATAAATAAATCTTTAAAAAAAAAACAGTGACAAAGATGCAGATTTTATATTCAGGGAAATCATAATCTAAGGGGGAAGCTAAACATTTGAAGCCCATTAAAATACTAGCTGATAGCACAGAAGATATATTATTTGACCTTCACAATACCTTCAGTAGAAAATTTTTACTTCACAAAAGGTGTTCTGTTGCCTTTGCCACCTTCTCCCCAACATACTTTCATGTAAGCAGCATCTGTTGGTCCCCTGTGTGTACAGAGAGAAGCACAAAAACATAAGGTTTTAGAAAGCAGCACCAATAAATCTTCTGGAAGCCACTATCTTTTCTCAAAGTCTTCCTTCTTTCCCCGAGCTTTCAGTACACCCCTCCCCTGATTCTCCTGAATTCCCTAAGCCTTGGTGTTTTCTAAAACCTTAATTGAGTACTTGAAAAACTAAAAGTGAAACTACATCTTTTTAAGACAAAAACATTTCCAACTTTTTGTGATTAATACCAAGAAAACACAGAAGATTTTCATAATAATCAACTAAACAATTGTTCTTTCATTGTAATTTCCAAGGAAATAAATGTCAAAGTGTGGTTTTATAGTGAAACACAGCAGTAACCCATAAATTTCCCAGTGAAAGCAGCTCTATAGGATAGATTCATGATCAGATGAAATGAAAGAAGCAGGATTAAGCAACCGTCAACTGATATTAAAATGTCAAACACAAGGTGAAAATAATCCTTTGATTGAAGATAGTACAGTTTGTGGAATTCACATGTTTTCACAAGGATGAACAACTATTTCAATAAAGATATTTTCTTTCATTTATTTGACAAGATTCTGTACTGACGAATAAGTTGAGAAAAAAGGAAAGGAATACCAATACTTCCCTCCTGTATAAGTCAAAACAGGTTAATTTATGCTATGATAATATAACTCCAAATTCTCAGTGGCTTAAAGAAACAAAAAGTTACTTCTTATTTTTCCTGCAGGTTCCATGCAGGGCAGTGACAAAGTCTCTGTTCATTATAGCCACTGAGGCTGATGGAAGCTCAGTTTTAACATGCTTCCACAATCACCAACACACAGGGAGGTGACACAGTAAATTGTGCATTGATTGTTAAAGCTCCTATCTGAAAGTGACATGCATATTTCCATTTCTTACTTCTCTGAGCAAAAAATAGTTACATGGCAATTCCTAACTATAAGAGCAAGAATGTGAAATCCTTCCAGCTACCTAGAAGTACAACTAGAATATTTGTTAGCAGCCCTACCTACTATCTCTGCTCTTCATGCAATCTACAATTTAATGAGGTAAATTAGACATCTATTCCTATATCATTATAAAAAGAGACATAAGAGCCAACGAGCATAATGATAAAAATACAAAGGTAATGACAATAAAAATGTTAATAATGTTTAAGTTTTATCAATTTATTATTTTGCCAGTCATCATTTTAAGTGTTCTACAAGGTACTACTAATGCATTTAATTCTCAAAGCAACTCTCTGAGGTAGGTAGTATTGTTATTATCTTCTTTTACATAGGAGAAACTGAAACACAAAGAGGTTAAGTGACTTGCCCTTTATACACACACACACACACATAGATATAGGTATCTATCTATCTATCTATCTATCTATCTATCTATCTATCTATGAGTCAGGATTAGAACCTAAAGAATCTGTTTCTTTGGCCTGGCCTTTACATACTATAGAACATAATAACTTGTTTGCCGTAGTACTTTTATTTTCCACCTTTTCTTTTAATTTACAAGACACGTTTTCATCTAAAAGCTTACTTAGAAAGTTGTTATAAAACTAATTTAAGCAAAACATCTTTAGTTAAAATGGAGAGGAAAAGCTGGAGCCCATCCCACTTGGGACAGCATGTACTGTCTTCCAGCTACAGATCTAGAAAGCTGGCATTAACATAAAAAATACTTGACACTTCATTATTGCTAAAAATATGACTAATTAATGTGACCCCTCACATCCTCATACCTTAGCTAAATTATCTATTGGTAACAGGTGTTATTGTGACATTAAAAAAAAAAAAAACAACAGAAAAACCAAGGACCCTGAGACACAAAGTCAGAAGTCTTTTGTCAGGCTAAAATTGAATATACTAAGTTTTTTATTTCTAGAGTTCAATATTTTAAAAACTTTTCTCAACTACATGTATGCAAACAAATCCAGGATTAAGAAAGCTGTAAAGGGAGGATGGACGATGCTCCATAAAAAGGATGAAAAGCACTATCTTACCAGTTAATTATTAGCCAGCTGGGTAATCTTGTTTAATTCTATAAAGAGGCCAAAAAGCACAGCTATCTGGCAGCCACCAACAGAGAAGGAGAGTTTGAATACCCTCTATATGCCATGAAATCCATGCACCTGTCGAAAGTATTTCCTCCTCCAATCTTAAATGTGCTTCTCATTACTCTTTCTTCATTAACATTGAAATGAGAAAAATACTAAGATATATATTTTTCTAACTTCACCACCATTGTTTTCAGTTAAATTGTGTGAATATAAGAAAGAAACACAAAACCAGTATTTATAACATTTCTTCTGACAGCATAGCATTTAATATTAGTAGTCATTACTCCATATTGTTTTAAGGAAATAAATACTTAAAAACAAGCAATTTTAGTTTCCAGTCACCAATAATATAAATATTTGGCATTTTTACTACCTTTAAAATAATCATGTATTTATGTGAAATATGAGAAATAATTTAAAGAAATACAAGAATAAATAAGTAAATACCTATAATAAATATATGGATATTATACATACACCTCTTTCCCATACACAAACACAGAGCCACATTCATTCACTGAATACTTCCATTTTCTATTGTTCTCCTTTAATTAAACTCATGAATATATTAATGCATTTCAGCCATGCCACATACAACCTTCATAATTATAACTGGATGTCAGTATGTTTAAAAAAAAGGTTAAGATATCAAATCTTAGAATATTTTCAACTCTACTATTATTAAGATTAATTGATAAATGTAAATTTGAAAAAGCATTTTAGGTTCAGGCAGCAAAACTGATAATATTTCAGATGTAGTCATTCTACCTATAGAGTTAAATTAGAAAACATGGTAATTTTACTGTTGAAACTAGTATAACATAAAGTGTTTTCTTTTTAAATGCTTTTATATTTTTTAAAACTTTAAAATATATCTCTGGTATATCTTCTATATATCTTCTTCATTCTCTGGGTCTTATATTACAGTGTGTGCTATTGGACACAAAATTCAAAGCCTCTTCTAATTTTCAATGAAACCTTAAGTGATTAAGATGATTTTACTAGAATTTTTTATGTCCTTGGAGAAGTTTGACATCAGACATACACCACAGAAAACAATTCTAAAGAAATGAAAACAAACAAAAAACACACTCATTTTAGACATTGTTTGTTTTTTAAATCTTGTCTTGAACTTCCTACCAATGGGGCTTTTCTCTCTAGTTATTCCCTATTAAATGATTGTCTCATTCTCTAAGACACTTAAAATTCCTTATCCCTCTTTTGTTTATAGTAGTTTGTTCTTTCATAGAAATCATGGTACTGGATATTAATCTTATATCACATTTTTGTTGGACAATGAATTTTCTGAACAAAATAATTACATTCCTTTAATCAGGTTGCTTAACTCCCAAGAACACTGTTTATATTCTCAGTGCTACGGCTATAAAATTTGATATTAGATTTAGTTTTTTGATTCCACAAGCATCTTCCATATATTTGTTCTTGTATTGTAATGGGACATTTATATAAAACACTATAGGCAGTGATATTATCATCACTGTCCCAGAGTGCTATAAGGTTCCATTGCTGTCATTAAGCACTCACCTGCCAAGTTAGAAATACTTCTGTTTTAACAAATGTCTTTCCTGCCATCCAAATGGTCACAGCTGCCACAGTAACAAATGCCATCCTTCCTCAGTATCTATTTCTCTAAATCTCTAAAGAGTAACATCTGAACAAAGAATAAAAGGGCTAAAATCACATAAAGCCTGATTATATTCTTGGAATGAGTTCTATTAGTTGTAACTGAAGAGTTTAAGTGGAATGAAAAAAAAATCAAAATTTGTCCTTAATAAAACTTTTTTCTCTGAGTATTATTGTGTTTAATTTTTGAAGTTTCCTTCTCTGGGTTAGTAGGGCATTTTAAACCAAAATAATTTCATTTGGCTTTGAGAAGTGCCCTGTTAAGCAAACTAGAAGTTTAGCAAATTTACTAATTCCCCTTTGATTTATCATATAACCTTAAAGTTCTTTAATATCACTCTTTTTTTCTTTTTTTTGCAATCTGACCTCTCAGTTACATTGTCATACATGTTTCCTGCTCTCTCAAAGGGAGGTGATCTAGATTAATGAGTTTGAACTCCACAGATTAATACTCTATAAGTAGAAATCATTTTTCAATTGGTATTATTTCACTATTTCAATTTCCTCAAATCACTTGGGATCCATGCTAACCTAGAGGGATGACAAACAATAAGATTAAGCTAGAACAGCCATGATGTAAATTCTCACACAACCTTGAGAAAAGTATGAGTACCAATGCTGTTAGGATTAGAACAGGACAAGCTAACTGCTGCCAAAGCAGAAAGGCAATTTGTTCTTTAAAGGATCTTACAAAGCTCTTTCCCTAAGGCTTGCCCTCTAACTAAAATCATGCCCAGGAGATAAATGGAAGCCAGTGAGATACAGTGCACAGAAGCAGAGAATGTTTACTGAAGTTTGATCAAAGAGAATCAGACTACCAGAGCATTGAGACAGCTTGCTTTGGTGATGCAAATTAGTCTAGAAGGGTGGTGTTATGACTGTGACAGTCTTCCATAGAATCAGGATTTGTTAAAATTGAACATGTGGTCTAGAAATGTAGGCAGAATATTGTTGGAAAAATGAACAAATTCAACAGTCGGAATATTAATATTACAGATTATTGAACATATATTAAATGTTATTTGTAATAATATGATACATGTATTTTAGAAGAAAAAAACTCAACATTGAGGTTTTCATCTCTCTTTAGAAATTTCAGATGCTGTAACCCTGTTCTTCTAAGATAGTAGTATGGAAGTAATAGTAGTAGTAGTAGTAATCTGATGTTAACTGGTAACTCCTAAATAATTGCAGTAATTTGTACAATGTAGCTTGTGAATGGGAAAAAGCATTCATCTTTAAAGATATGCTGTTAATAATAAGTAACATCTATGATATTGCTTACTACATTATAAGCACATACCAAGTGCTTTACATACAGTGCCGTATAGCAGTGAGGTACAGAAAGATATATTTCTCAAAAGTGCATGTTATTTACTGAAATATGATCCAAGAGAAATTTGACTACTTTTTAAAATCAGAGAATTATACAATAAAATAATCTATCTTCATTATTAATATATATTAGAAAGTTAAATTAACACAGTTAAGGGATAATAAGAATGGTGTAGCAAACAGTTGAATGGAAACCATATAACCACCATAGAGTTTAGCTCTTTATCATTATATGATCATGTGAATATTCATTACCATAAACATACCTTGAATAGTTGTTTGGCCAGTATTTTCAAGATAAGAAGAGAAGAAAGATGCTGCTAAAGGCTTTGAAAGTATAGCTTTTGGGTTACAACTGACTATTCAGTGTGCTTTTGGGTTATAAATATTACTCAAATCAAATCATAAACATGTCTTTATAGTATACTATATACCTTAGATTTCCAGGAATCTACAACTGGGAGGAAAAGCAAAGTACATAAAAACTGAAAAACAAAACAAGACAAATAAAGAAACCCAAAATATCCCCCTCCACAGAAAACTTAATATTTAAGTAGTGGTTAAATGGCAATAAAAGCACTGTCAAGAGAAATTTTAGACTTAATTCCCCATTAATTGATACAACAGAGTATTATTCATAAGCTAATCAGGTAAGTTTTTTCAGAAAAGAATTTATGTAAGAGATTGACCTAGAAGAATTCACAACATATGAAAAGAGAGGAATATTATTAATGGTAAAAGAAGTTTCATGTGGCAATATGTAACCCACAATAAAAATATAATAGAGCACCTTTATTTATGTATGGTTGATGGGTGGCTTTTGAACTGGTGAAAAAAAAATAAATGGATAATAACTTCACAAAGATACTTTTACCTTGAAAAATGTATGGAGAAAAGTAAATGTTGGACAGTGTGCTGTAATCTTAGGTTTTACATAGACAACAGAGAGAAACAAATGCAATACATTTAATTTCCAGTTATCTCTTATAAAGATCTGATCTGTTAACATAAATTTACAAATGTGAATTTCTAGGCAAGTATGATGATCAGGAATTCTGTTCAAAATCAACACACACACACACAAAACTTAAAATAAGTTTTGATGATTTCATGCAATTAATTATCAGATAATTAGAGGCATTTTCTAAACCACCAAAGGTAATAATGGAAGAATATCATTGTGGAAGAAAGGGGTATGAGTTAAGTCTTAAAAGAATGGCATTATTTTGAGTAATGAATAATGTATTGGAAAATAAACTTCGAGAGTGTAGTGTAACCTGCTAAAGTTAATTATACTAATAATAAAACTCATTAGGCAATGACTTATTGACTATCTTCTCTTGCACACAAAGAAGCTACACCTCAAAAATATATGAATGAATTTTGAAAGACTGCCTTCCCTAAAGTGCCTTATAATTTAATGAGAGAAACAGACATATATGACAAAACAGTCAGATTTTCACACTGTTCAAATATTTGTAATAACAGATACTGATTTATTTGGAGAAGATGACTTTTGAACTTCATCTATAATTGAAATACAAGTTTAATGCAATTCCTAACAACATTTCAGAAACAGTGAGTTTTGACAAATTATGAAGGGAAGAATGAAGGGGGGGAAGTCAGAGGGGGAGACAAACCATGAAAGACTATGGACTCTGAGAAACCGAGGGTTCTAGAGGGGAGGGGGCGTGGGAATGGGTTAGCCTGGTGATGGGTATTAAGGAGAGCATGGAGCACTGGGTGTTATATGCAAACAATGAATCATGGAACACTACATCAAAAACTATGATGTAATGTATGGTGATTAACATAATAAAAAAAGAAATTGGTTTATTTCATCTAGGTTATCAATTTTGTGGGCACTGAGTTTTCAAAGCCCAACTGATTTTGACAAAGGTGCAAAAGAAAACTGATGAAAAGACAGCCTCTTCAAAAAATCATGCTGGAACAATTTAATATCAATAGGCAAAAATAACAATCCTTACCAAATCTCACACCTTGTACACAAATTAAGTAAAAAAAAAAGAAATGGATCATGAACACAAATATAAAGTGTAAAAATTTCATAAAAACACATAGGAAAAAGTTTTAAAGATCTAGGCCTAGTAAAAATATTATTAGACTTGACATACAAAGCATGATCTACAAAAAAAAAAAATGTGTAAGTTTGATTTCATTAACATTAAAAATATTTCGTCTATGAGAGTTTTTGTCAAAAGAATGAACAAGCAAGTAAAAGACTGGGAGAGAATATTTTCAAATTATATATCCAAAAGACTAGTACTAAAATATATCAAGAACTCTCAAAACTCAACTGGAGAAAAAAGCAAATGACCAATTAAAACATGGGCTAAAGACATGAAGAGACATTTCACTGAAGAAGATAAACAACTGGAAATTTTAAAAATTTAAGTAATTAATTAAAAAATAAAATGAAAGATGTTAACCATCATTAGTCTTTATGTAAATGCAAATTAAAACCTCAAGAGTTACTGCCAAACACCTCTTAGAACAGCAAAAACAAAACAAAAAAAAGACCACCCAAATGCTAGCAAGTATGTGGAAATACTGGATCACTCATATATTGCTGTTGGGAATCTAAAATGGTACAGACATTATAGAAAACTGGCAGTTTAACATGCATCTGCCACGGGACTCAACAATCACACTCCTAAGAATCTATCCAAAGAAAGATTTATGTTCATCCAAAAACCTATACACAAATGTTTATGAATCAGTTTTATTCCTAAGAGCTTCAAGCTGGAAATAACCTAGATGTCCCTCAATAAGTGAGTGGTTAAACAAAACATGAAGTTCTACTCAGCAATAAAAATAAAAGCATTGTTGATCTGGATAAATCTCCAGAGAATTAAACTGTGTGAAAAAAAGCCCATCCTCAAAGGTTACATACTGTTTGATTCCACTTATATAACATTCCTGAAATGACAAAATTATGAAATAGAGAATAGACTAGTGATTGCCAGGGATTAAGGAGGGGTAGGGGCAGGGAGGAAGCAGGTGTGGCTACAAAAGGATAACACAAAGGATCTTTCAGTGATGAGAATATTCTGTAGACTGACTATAACAATGCCAATATCTGAGTTATGATAATGTACTACAGTTTTGCATAATGTTACCAATGGGGGAAAGTAAGTAAAAGTTAATGGGATCTGTCAGTATTATTTCTTACAAATGCTTGTAAATCTATAATTTTCTCAAAACAAAAGCCTAAATAAAAAAAAATGAAAATAAGGTCTTTATTTTTATTTTATTTTATGTTTTTAAAGATTTTATTTATTTATTTGAGGGAAAGAGAGAGAGAGAAGCACAAGCAGGCAAGCAGGGGAAGGGGAAGGTGAAGCAGGCTCCCCATTGAGCAGGGAGCCCAATGTGGGACTCGATGCCAGGACCCGAGATCATGACCCAAGCCGAAGGCAGATGCTTAACCGACTGAGCCACCCAGATGCCCCATATTTTTAGACCAGGAGGTAATGTATAAGAAAACCCACAAGAGGAAACAATTTCTAGGCAATGTTCACATTTTAAAAATACTGATTTTGAGATGTCCATGAAAAGTTTTTACAGATTGCATTCTTCTGGAAGTAGATTTGAGATGAATTAGTGTGCAGAATATTTATTTTTGAATGGTCTTGGGATTAATAGATGTTAAAGGGAAATTAAAGAAACAAAAGTGAGTAGAGAGTCCAGCTGTAAGGCATACCTGAGTACATATTATCTGACACTAAAGAGATGCTCTGGAGCTAAAAAAGTCCATCAGAGTTATCTCATGTTGGGTAGAAATGACTAGGCCTGTAAGTGACTGATTCAAACTGCTCTAGACTGAATGTTTGCATTCCCCTAAAATTCATAAAATGAAACTTAATCTCTAATGTGGTGGTATTAGGAGGTGGGGCCTTTGGGAGGTGACTAGGTCATGAAGATGGAGCTCACATGAATATGGTTAGTGCCTTTATAAAAGAGGTCCCAACGAGTTCTCTCACCCCTTTCGCTGCGTGAGGACACAGTAAAAAGGTGACCATCTATGAACCAGGAAGTGGGCCACCACCAGACACCTAATCTGCTGGCTTCCTGATCTTGGACTTTCCAACCTTCGGAACTGTTAGAAAAAAATATATATATTTGTTTTTAAGCCACTCACTAATATTTTTGTTATAGAAGCCAAAATGGACTAAGACAGAATTTAGTACTGAGAATGGAATGCTGCTATAGCAAATACCTAAAACCATGGAATGGCTTTGGAACCGGGTAATGTGTAGAGGCTGGAAGAATTTTGAGGTGCATGCTATAAAAAAGCTTACATCATTGTGAATGGACTGTTGCCACGGGTGATTTGGAGGAAGGCCCAGAAAGAAAAGAGGAGACCTGGGGGTGGGGGCACTGCAAAAAAAAAACAAAAAACAAAAAAAACTAACTAACAAACAAAAAGACCACCATCTTCTTAAGGAATACTTAAGTAATCCTGACTGGAATGTTGGTAGAAATATAGATGATAAAGGTCATCTGATGAGGTATTAGAAGGAAATGAGGAACATGTTAAGTAAAACTAGAGGAAAGGCTATCCAAAAATATTGGCTAAATTGTGTTTGTGCCCTAGTTTTTTCGGAAAGGTAGAACTCACGAATTATGAAATTGGGTAGTTAGCTGAAGCTACTTCCAACAAAATGCTTAAGGTGTGGCTTTTGTTCTCTAATTGCTTATAATAAAATGCCAGAAGAGAGAAATGAATTAAAGATGAAATTTTAATCAAAAAGGAAGCAGAACGTAAAGATTTGTAAAATTGTCAGCCTATCCATATTGAAAAAATGAAAAAGTGTGCTCAGAAAAGAACACTAAGGGTGTGGCTAACCAACCTTTCCTAAGGATATTAGTCAGCCACTTCCACAGATGCCCAGAGCTCTTTTTTAAGACAAAGAGAGAATGATCTCTCTCCAAAGCAAGACATTTCAAAGATCCTCCCAGTTGCTCCTATCACAGGCCCAGAATGCAAGGGCCCCAGGGACAGAGTGATTCAAAGGAGGAGCCACAGCCTGTGGGACCTAGGGGCACACAGAGGGCTCTGTTTCCCTTATTTGACCCTTATTTTTGAGTCCTTTACCTGACTATGCCCCATCTTCTATCTATGACATCACCAAGGAAGAAAATGTGGAACCAGGGTGGGGAGGGGCCAACTATATATATATATATATTTTTTTTTTGATATTTATAATCTTAACAGCAATCCTAAGTACAAGGTTTAATTAATATTTTTTCCAGAGAGGGTAGTGACTTTCAAGGAAGTTAAATAAATTGTAATCCAGGTCACTAATACCTGGGATAGCACTGAACAGAATCTGCTTGATTCCAATTTCATGGTTTTTAGGCCCCACAACATAGGTTATTACTATTCAAGCTGACAACAAAAGCAATTATTTACTTACCTACTTTTCTATTGGAAGGAATCATATTCT
Source organism: Callorhinus ursinus (assembly GCF_003265705.2). NCBI lineage: Eukaryota > Metazoa > Chordata > Mammalia > Carnivora > Otariidae > Callorhinus > Callorhinus ursinus. The sequence goes on from NW_027397068.1 coordinate 15,418,418, forward strand.
ACTTTATTATTTATGTATTTATGTATTTATGTATGTATTTATGTATTTATTTATTTATTTTTAAATATTTTATTTATTTATTCATGAAAGACAGAGAGAGAGAGGCAGAGGGAGAAGCAGGCTCCCAAGGAGCAGGGAGTCCGACGTGGGACTCCATCCCAGGACCCTGGGACCATGACCTGAGCCGAAGGCAGAGGCTCAACCATCTGAGCCCCCCCAGGTGCCCTCTACTTTATTATTTAAAAAGTTAATCATCTTTCATTTTCTTACACAAAGCAACAGAATGTGAAAAACCAGAGGGATTTTAACTGTAGCACCCATAGTACAATAACAGGTCTGTACTAAGTTCATTAGAGAGATGATATCTCCAATATTCTCAATCATCAAAATGGAGAATTAATATTATTCCCATATTATAGATGGCATAAGGGACTCAAAGAGGATAACCTGCTTGAGGTTACCATATTTGTAGATAAACCAAGACAGACCTAAAAATAGAAAGTTAAAGGGATAAAACATGGAAAAGAAATTTGACATTTCCTTTTAGTGAAAATTATATGTACATTTCTGTAAGTTTTAATGAGACCATGAGCTTAATTTTAGAGTGTCAATATTATATTTCTGAGATCCTATTTAACAATTAGATTTATTTTCTTTTCAAATGTGGAATATTTTCTTCACATTGCATAGGACCTAGTTAGGTAAAATTATATAAATATGGAAGTTTCATAATTATATATAAGTAAAAATTGTTGTTCAAAAATGGGATAATAGTGGGCACCTGGGTGGCTCAGTTGGTTAAGCAACTGCCTTCGGCTCAGGTCATGATCCCGGAGTCCCAGGATCAAGTCCTGCATCGGGCTCCCTGCTCGGCGGGGAGCCTGCTTCTCCCTCTGACCCTCCCCCTTTTGGGTATTCTCACTCTCTCAAATAAATAAATCTTAAAAAAATAAATGGGATAATAGTATTCTACGGGTTCACTTTAAATGAACCTTTGCTTTTGTTTTTCCCCCTTTATTTACCTGCTAACTTAGGTTATTGGCAAGTTGCTCCTTCCCCACCACCTTATTAATTGATGGCACGTTAAGGGTTGGAGAAAGCTCTTTTAGGAGATTGCTTTTCTGAAGAGGCAACCCATTAATTTTATCTTGCCCCAACAAAAGAAAAATATGTTTCTCCATTCTGCAATAGGTCTGGAATCTCTCTCTGCCACATATTCGGAGCCCCCCACCCGGACTGGTGTGCACAGGAGATATGTTCCCATTACGTGTCAGTTCCTTTCATCAGGGAGTCATGGGCAAAATGTTGAAAGTATATTTTTGTCACTGTTAGTAAATCAAAAAAGAACCATAGTAAAGCCAAATGAGTTAGTAAAATAACCATAGAAAAACAAAAACAAAAAAAAACAAACAAAAACTTTGGAAATATTCTTCACAGAAATTTATTAGATGTTCAACTACACATTTGCATTCTACTTCCAGGAGATACATTTTAATATTAAAAGTTACACTAAAGTCAATCAGGACACCATTTTTTCATTTATATAAATCATTCATAAGCCATGTCACTTGAATCTTCATTAATTGAGGGATACAATCTATTTAAGATTAATTTGTCCATATTCTAAATGCATAATAATTGTTTGAGTAAAGTTGGATAACATGAATATTTTACCTCAAAGCTTAAACTTTATGTAACTTGGTTATGTTAATTTACTATTAAAAAATTATAAAGTCATCAGTAAAATTTCATAAACCATTTACATTTTTGCCATTGAACAAAATTATATAAGGGTAAAAAGATTGAAACTTTCAGCACTGTTTTGCCAACTAAATATTATAGATATTAATGTACACTTTCATTTGTTTTTCAAATACTACTTGGAATAGGTAGTAAAATAAAACTTATTTTAACACAAAATAAATTTGTCAGAGATTAGTTTTCTAAACAATTGTTCTACATCTGATCTTTTCCCTAGATTTTGAGCCATTCTACTATACACACTGGAAACCAATGATTAATATATAAATATACTTCATATTGTTTGTTACCAAATAAAAATGTACAGAGCTAAGAAATAGAAAAATGAATTACAACAGTGCCATTCTGAAGCTTGTTGAGTTTATCAACAGAAGACATTGTTTAACTTTTTAAATTAACATATGCCATTTGCTGAATTTTAAGAGCCAATTATTTGTTATCAAGTATCCTTTATTAGTCATTGTCAATGCCTTTCTTTAAACCTAAATTAAACCCATATTTTAAGAAAAACATGAAGATAAATATGTATTTAATTCATCTACTTACAAGGATAAAATAAGAGGTCATAGGCAAAGTGCTTTGATAGACCCTTCAACTATAATAGAAATGGATTAACATTAAACATAATGGCAAAATACCACCTCTTTTGAGCTTACAATGGTTAAAAAAATAAAACAGGAAATGGCTCTTTATAAAAGCATGAACACAGTCTTAAAAAACCTTCCCACTTTCTACTGCAGAAAACATAAATTATATACTTTGCAACCAGCTGTAATGGTAGGCATAGGCAGCTGGTCCAATTTACTGTATAGTACTATTGTACATATTGTTTGATGCACAAATTACTTATAATTTCTAGAAGTGCATCTTTGCAGTTTGATATTTTTAAGCAGCACTCCAACAACTTGAAAAGTTGTAGACTTTTGGAGAGGCTAATTCTGAAAAGGCTTTACCATTGCTGAGTATGTTTTTTCACATCATGGTTTACAATAGTCCATTTTATATGTTCAAAAAAGTAAACAGAAATGCATGATGGTTTCCCTACACTTCAGGAAAGAACTTAGCAAAATTTTGATGATTTTTATGTTCTGATTCCTAATGTTAAACCTTTAGCTGTGTCCAGTACAAAAATAAATCCACACCTCAAAAATCTGCCATCATCATAATTAGAAAAAGGAATTCAAAACTTCAGAGAACATTGAATGTGGGTCAAGTATATTGGAAAAGAATTCAAGAATTTGAGCAAAGAGTTATTAAAAGAAAACTCCTGGTTTTCTCAAACCAAAGAGGAAAAGCAAGCACCTAGATTAAAATCAAAGGTCACTTTACCCACTGTGAAATTGTAAGGAGACTGGAACAAGCACTTTTTTCTAAGTATCTGAATTTTTCTTTTCACATGTTTCAATGTGTTGAATCAAGAGAAGAGAAGGTTAAAAATCTCTTTTCTCTCTTTAGTACCTTGTCACTGCAAGCCAAGTGCCCTAGGATGGCCTCTTCTGTCAGTACAAACCCTATGTTTTCTGGCTTCTACAGCCCCTTGGACAGTCTGCATACAGTTGCTGCCATAGAACACGACCTAGACTTATTTGCCCCTGAAAGTATGGGTTCCATTTTTGCTCATACCAGCTTCTCTAATATGTTCTCGTATTGTTGTATCCCTATTGTTCTCCTGTGATGATAGTCACAGATAATAAGTCAATAATGGAATTGTAAAAGTAACTAGCTTTGAATGGACTTAAGTCCACTGAATGATTGTGAATGGTCTTTTCCCTAAATGTTTCCTTTGTTATTTAAGGCTCACTGCATTTTCCTTTGAAAATCTTGGTAGGCTTAAATAAGGATTAACTCATTATAACACTTGTAGATCTCCAATGACCCTGGCCTTGTGTTCTAAGCATTTTATCTTTATACCACTTTACATATTCAGCATTTGTAAAATACTATAAATACTGACATTTCCTTTATCTTTACTCCCTTGTAGGAAGTTCTTTTTTTTTTTAAGATTTTATTTATTTATTTGACAGAGAGAGACACAGCGAGAAAGGGAACACAAGCAGGGAGAGTGGGAGAGGGAGAAGCAGGCTTCCCACGGAGCAGAGAGCCCGATGCAGGGCTCGATCCCAGGACCCTGGGATCATGACCTGAGCCAAAGGCAGACGCTTAATGACTGAGCCACCCAGGTGCCCCTGTAGGAAGTTCTTAATGGCACCATGCAGGCATAGAAATATAGGACAAGTCTACACAGTTATATCCAAACATATATACATATATATAGTAATGGATTTCACCTTGTGTATAAGGTTCCAATGATATTTTATATATTATGTCATGATTCACAGACTGTTTCTAGTACAGACATCTCTCTGAGCTTTAGTTCCATTGATTGAGTTGTATACATGGTTTCTCAATTTGATTGCTCAATGACATCCCAAACTCAGTTGAGCCTGTAAGCTCTTATTCCCATTCCCTAGATCACTCTTTCTTGTACCTTTCAAATATCAGGGAGCACAACTACAAAACAACTAGTTTCAAAAAAATGGACATCACCCTGTATTGGTTAGCTAGGGTTACCAAAATAAAGTACCATAGACTTGGTGGCTTATACAACAGATTTATATTCTCACAATTCTGGGAGATGAAGTCAAAGGTCAAGGTGTTGAAGCAGATGATCCTTTTGACATATCATCGAAAAGTCAATGGTAGCCTAAGGCTACGTCACAATGCCTACATCATTTACCTTACTTCATCTCACACATAGGCATTTTATCATCTCACATCCCAAGAAGATGAGAGAGTATAGTACTAGAAGATATTTTTAGAGAGAATACACATTCAAGTAACTTTTATTACAGTATGTTATAATTGTGCTATTTTATTTTATTTTATTTTATTTATTTTCTTTATTTATTTTTTTAAAGATTTTATTTATTTATTTGAGAGAGAGAATGAGATAGAGAGAGAGAGCATGAGATGGGGGAGGGTCAGAGGGAGAAGCAGACTTCCTGCTGAGCAGGGAGCCCGATGTGGGACTCGATCCTGGGACTCCAGGATCATGACCTGAGCCGAAGGCAGTCGCTTAACCGACTGAGCCACCCAGGCGTCCTGTGCTATTTTATTATTAGTTATTGTTGCTAAACTCTTACTGTGCCTAATTTGTAAATTAAACTTTATCATATTTAGGAAAAGGAGGAAAAACACAGTATGTTTAGGGTTCAGTATTATCTGTGATTTTAGGCATCCACTGGGGGTCTTGGAACATATTCCCTTCAAATAAGGGAGGACTACTGTGTCTTCCTGTTTCTTAATATGATTTTCCCTCTGTACCTGTGTCTTCTTATAATGACATCAATCATATTGGATTAGGCCCACCCTAATGGCTTCCCTTTAACACATTAAAGACCCTCTATCTCCAAATACACTCACATTCTGAGGTACTGGGTGTTAGAACTTCAACATGAGTTTTGACATAACACATCCTTAATCTCTCCCTCATCCTCACTCCTCTACCTTCAATCACTGAACCCTGTTAATTCTACCTATTAAATATATCTCTAATATGTTTACTTTTCTCCATCACACTTCACTAACATAATCTATGACAGTATCAGGTTTCACTTAGATTTCCCAGACTCGTAGTCTCATTCTGCTTCAATCATTTCTCTGTATTAGTTAGAATGACCTTTCTGAAATCCAGATCTGATTATAACACAATAGTGACTACATCAAGCAGTCTCAGGAGCTCAGATGAGCTGCCAAAGTGTCAGATGAGCGCATTAAATACCAAGCCAAAATGAAAGAGTTAAGCCTTTAATTACTTACTGCCATGGTATAAGCAATAGTCTACGCTGGAGAAGGTGCCAATTCCTCTGGTCCCATTTTCTCCCATGGAAGGGTGCATCAGTTGAGGGTTACATAGATCAGTGCATATGTGAGGGTTGTCCTATGAGTGAGGGAACCCTGAACAAAAGGCTCCAGCAGTTTTATGAACCCGAGGCTGGGAGGAGGATAAGGAAAAGGGCTAGTTGTAGAAAAGTATTGGATACTGAGTCAGAATGGGGAAAAGTGTCTTCAAGGTTTCCCCTTCCTCTCTCCTCTTCTAGAAGAAGGGCCTCTGTCCAAGAACTCACATAGAGATCTAGGACTGAGATGTCTGGGCTAGGAATGCAAATATTCCTAAAAGCATGACTGGCCAAGGAAAACTGAGTCCTTGACTACAATTCCCTTGAGAGCAACTGCAATATTCTAGCTGTGCACCAAGTCTGGTGTGTGTGTGTGTGTGTGTGTGTGTGTGTGTGTGTGTGTGTGTGTGATAGGATACTGGAGGAAGGGGGGGGGCAACTTTATCCATGAGGCCTGCCAGGTAAAGCCTCTGTAACTGCCTTTTGTCAAGCCTGAGAAACGACATAAAAGATTTTAACCAGGAGCTGGGCTTCTCAAGTAGTAGAGTCAGGAGAGTTAAATTTTATAAAGTTAGAATCAGACTCCATGGGTTCAAATCTTGACTCTGACATTAATAACCTGTGGATCTTGGGATAATATCTTAAACTTTCTGTACTTTACTTCCCCCAAATTAAATTTGGTATAACAATAGCACATATATTTCATGGATTTTGTGAATCTTAAATGAGTTAATAAAAGATTTTAAAATGTCAACTTGCACATACTAATTGATCAATACATGTTAGCAATCATTACTATAAGCATTATGGTTATTACTATGATTTTCAAGAGGAACAGAACTAAAAAATATGCATGCTAAAATTAATCACCTTATAGTTTCAGCTTGTAAATATGTTATGTTTCTATAGACAATTTAGGAGAATAATAAAAAGAATGAATGGTCATGATGCAGTGTAAATTATCATCATGTCCTTACTAAGGTAAAGCGACACAGGTAAATATTTCTATATGTAGAAATGAGTTGTCTAGGAGAATACTAAACAGTAAACACTAAATTATGCTAAACAGACGTATTTTCCTATCTTAAAGATGAAACATGTAAAGGTCTTATCTTTTCTCTCAAAAAATAAAAAGAGGGTCATCTATCACCATCTGGTACCTTGAATCAAAATACATTAGTAAACTGAATACAAATCATAAAATTACCTTAACAATTAAGCTATCACTGGGTTAAAATGTTCTGGACAATAAATGAGGTAATAATATGAGGACTTTAATCATAGAAGTAAGATCAGTTCAATACTTGGCTGAATATTTAGAAGAATTACTCCATTACCTAAGTTTTGATCATCCTTTTCTTTTTTTAAAGCTCTAGCTCTCTACCTACATTATGGCCTTCCCATGAAGAGAAGTATTTAAAATACTCATTTAGTAAAAATTCTGAGGAATAACTTAAAGTAAGGGAAAAGCATAGAACAATCTAATAAACGCATATTGTAATAATATGGTCCTCCTAAAATTTCTTACCATGTACAATTTCAGAAAAAAAAATTCAGGATGGAATCAGGATTTCTAATGCAGGCCAGCCAATATTCATTTAACAAGATATATAGAAAATCTGAGGTTGTTTGTAAATAGATGCTGGCAGATCTCTAGAGAGTTGCGATTACTCTAAGACTTGATAAAACCTAGTAACCCTGAATAGTATATGCGTACATAATTGATAATGGCTGGGTTTTATTAACTTAATAATATGATTGAAAATGTACATAATGGTTCTGGACATCCAACACTTATATAGATGCTGTTTGTATGATTTAGCATTGAACATCAGAATATTTGGTTTTGAAGTCATAACTTGAATTAAGGGGGTTTTAAACTTATTCCTAAAACTAAGTCTCAAAGAGCAAGCTGCATTTCACTATAGACAATCTCCAAAATTAGGTAGTATAATCATTTTCATTTTAGCATATCAGAAAACCTTACTCTACCAGCATGCATGCCTTTAGGGTCTATTATCTATTATCACCCTCAGTTAACAATCTCACTACCTTTTTTTTCCATTTCTTTTCATGTGAAAAGACTCTCATGTTACACTAACTATTGTTTTGCCTGTGAAAGTGGCATTTCTGCTTAACTGCAAGGCTAAGTGGTCAAACAACCTGGTTAAAATTCTAAGCAGGTAGTGACAAGCTAAAAGATAAAATATTGAATCCTGAGACTCCATTTGTAATGAATCTATATCCCACATGCCAAAATCATTTGGCTACCCATAGTTTAAGGGATCCAAGGGAACACTTCAAAGAAATGGATACAAGGGAGGATGAGTCTTTGAACTAGGAGATTCTTTTAGAGTGAAAACACGAATTGCCAAAAAACCACAGATGTTCACCACATGAACAGGTGAAAAAATACTACTCTTTCAAATATATTTATCAAAGTCTTTTCTGCCTTTCTGTAATTTCATTTTAAATGGGCCTTACTTTTCAGCTGTTCTCTGCTTAATAAGTAAAGACAGATTGTATGACTTCATTAACAATGGTGAGCCAGAATCTCAAGGCCTTTTCTGGGTCTCTTTTCTCGGCATATGTAATTTTCTAATTGCTGTTCTCCAAAGCAAGAACTGCAATTAGAAAAATGTTATCTGAGGACACAACTCAACTAAACATTATTTGGCATTTCAATTGGTTTTCTAGCATTGAATCACTGTAATGGAAATTCTACTTGAAAACTTGGTTTGTCATAATCACCTGCTTATAGTTTATCTGCATGTATGGATTTCCTTTTTCAAATCTTCAATGGCCCATAAGCATACTCATTAGCACCCACAAAAAGTTCACTGGGAATGCCCCTAATAAGCAACTAGTGCAAGAAGGCAGTGCAGCAAAATGAAATTTTTAAAATACACTCATTTATTTACTTATTAGCAGCACTGTGGAATTATTAAGATGGTTTGTGGTAAATTAAAGATGACCATACATTATTTGCAACTTCTGAGAGGTGGAGTCCAATTTCCTTTTCCTTGAATCTGGGCTGTCCTCAGTGAGCTGTTTGGCCAGAAGAATACTGCAAGAATGTTTTGAGACTTCTAAGTCTTGCAGCGTTCATTGGGTCTTATGGAACACTTGCTCACTGAAATCAATTTGTGAAGACACACATGCAGACCTATGCAAAGGCTCATGTGAAGAACTGAGGCACCCAGATAACACCATCTCTGAGCTCCCAGCTGACAGCCAACACCAATGTGGCAGCTATGTGAGAGAGCCACCTTGGGAAGTGAATCCTTCAGCCTCACTTAATTCATCCCTGCGGATGCTGCATCAAGTAGAAAGCCATTCTGTCAAGCCCTGCAGAAAGTGCAGATTTATGAGCAAAGCTAATGACTGCTGTCACTTTACATTGCTAAATTTTGAGATTTAGTAATTTATCAGTAATGCAGCATTAGATAACTAAAACAAGGACCATGGCTTAAATAAAATTATGCAAAGAGGAAGGGGAGGGAGGGATTTTAATTTTTCTTTTTACTTATTTAATATATTACATTGTTTTATTAATATTCTCTTTAGAGTTCAGTTATTAATAAACACTCTTGCAGTCTACCAATCTGGATGTTTGTAAAACTTGAGATTTTTCTAAATTGCTTGTACTGATTATTATGCCTTGAAGAGAACACTGTAATAGCTTCCTAACAGAAGGTTCTTTAGAGAACTTCCTCTATCCAGCTAATTCTTAGTAATGGGAATTAACAACATATATTAATTTGATCAAACAACATCTCTCTACTTGGCTAGAAAATAAATATGAAATAAGGAAGGTGATGATAATGAAGATTATTGATATAGTAAGAGATCACTAGTTGCTCCAAACTCTTCCTCCCTACTTCAGTAGCTGACAGTATAACTACCCAATTACTCAGAACTGAGTCATATTTGAGTCCTCTATATCACTCAGACCTTGAAATTCCATTCACCGTGGGTTCTATCCAAATTATAGCTCATACCTATCCACTTATCTCCATCTCCTTTGCAAACTCCATGGGTTAAATCACTATCTTTCTCACCTGCACAACCACAATAATAGAATTCCCCAATTCCCCTTTTCTTCAATAGAACCCATTCTCAAATGAGAAGCTAGAGTGATCTTTTTAAAAGGAAAATTACATCTAGTGTATGCTGCTGAAACTCTACGATGAAAATCCCACAGGTCTTTACAAGACCTGATATCCAAACACTTTGTCTAGGAATCTGTTTTGACCACAGTATATTCTTTCTATCACTCAGACACTATAGTACACTATACTATAATCATATTTTCTTTCTTTTCTACTTCAGAGGATCTTTCTTAATGTCTTGAATACTCTAAACTGGATCTTCCAAGTATCAGGCTCCTCTTGTTTCTTACATCTCAGATCTCAATTCAAGTAACCCTGACCACTGCAGCAATCTACAGTTATTTTCCTCCTTTAAGCTCAAACAATATCAGTTTCTTCATAAAACTAACTGCAATCTGAGCTTATTTTGTTGACTTCCTTTTTTTCTAACTTGTTACTTATTGAATATCTGCCCATCTCACCTTGTACAAAAGTGCTGGAAGAACAGGTATCATGTTCTTTGCTGTCCCAGAGCCAAGAAATACCCTGGCTCATGGTAGGTTTTGCATAAATATTTGCTAAATGAACAAATGAATAATTTTTATATTTGTTTCTATAATAGGCTTCTCAAAGGACTTTGAACCACATTATAGGCATAATGCCATAAATTCTAATTCTAAGGAAACATAATTGTAAGAAATCTTTATCTTTTGTAAATGGCCACAGATACACTAAATGATTCTTTACCAAGTTTATGTTAAGCAAAGATAAGGAGAAAAAAATGAGCCAGTCTCTTCACTTTAGACTCACTCTAATTTTCTGCGGCTTTTATTGTTTTCCACTCAAATGCATTCATTCAAATAGAAAATGTCTCAAGTGATCTTTAAAGAAAAAGTACCTCAAGAAAAGAAAATGTAACCACGATAACTAAGAAGAAAGAAAATATATCTTATAGATGAGACAGGATATCAGTATTCTTTTTAATAGCCATATGCATTTGGGAAGTGAAATAATTTTGAAATGATTAATAACTTTTAAATATCAACAAATCCGTATTGTGAGGAGACATAAAATGCTTTTCTAATTTCCTTCATTTAATACAAGGTAAGAAATTGTGGAACTATATTGTGGAAATATATTACTATACATTTGGAGTTAAAAAAATCAAATTTGAGTCCTGTTCGAATGAAAGATTAAATTTTCAAAAGTAGAGGCAAAAGTTTCAGTACTGAAGGATTCTCAAAATTTCTACAAAGTCACTCATCCATACAAGTTTGATATTAATGTGTAACTTGGTTCTGAATATTTTTATTTCTAATATTCTTCAGAAATTATTAACTGAATTTGACTCTAAACTTTAAAAAAAACCCTCTCTGTTCAGAAATATCTATTTTAGTAATATATACTTATCTTTTTATATAGATCTAAAATAGAGAATTTATTAGACCAATGTTATTACTACCTGGCATCTTTTTAATTTGTAGGAATAAAATTAAAATTGGTAAAACATAAAGGTTTGGTAAGCCTCCACTACTTCATACCTCCTGCAAGCATAAATAAGTACAGCAAGAAGCATGAGGAAAAAATTCAGCAGTAGTTTGTAACATTTATAGTTATCGATAGAAACATATTTCAGTAAATGTGTCTATTGAATTCCCTATCTTTAGAGCAAATCACAAGATGATTTCATCTTCTTTCAAAATAAAGCAGAGTACTGCTCATCTTGAAAATGAACATTTAATAATAAGAAGAAGAATGAAACAAAAGTGGAGGTAAAGTTAATTATTAAATGCTTACCAAGCATCACGAACTAAATTCTTCTCAATTAATTTCAAAAATTAGATTAATTAATTTAATCCTCATAATAATCTGATAGGGTATAAACTACTTTTATACCCAGACAGTAGTGCTAAGAGATGTTAAATAACTTTCCTTACTCTAGTCATATAGCCAATGCATTGAAATTAGCATTCAGATGGGTTGTCTGACTCCTCAGCCTAATTTCCTGATTATTATACTGTGCTGCCTCCCAATGGAAGTTTTAGGTCCTCAGCACATACAGGTTTATCCACTATAGCACACCTAGAATATCAGGATCTTTGGAGTTAGGCATAAATATTCAAATACCAGTTCTGCCACATACTATTTTTTGTCGTTTTGAAGTTCCCTAACTTTCTGAGTTTTATTTTTCCATCTTCAGTAAAAAATGATTTTTCCCACCTCTCAGGAGTCATTATAAGAATGAAATATTTTTACATAATGAGGTGTCCACCATTGTGCTTGACATGAGGTTGGTGATTAATAAGTGTTAATTTCCATTCCTTACTTTTTAATATGACAAGGAATGTGTATAGAAGTCAGAGTGTGTGGCATAGTCATCATATATGAATTCAAGGACTAGGAAGACCAGTAAGAGTCATTTATTAAAATAGAGCTGACTTCCTAAATAATCTCAATGCTCTTTTGACTGAGAAAGACACTGTCACTAACCAAAGGAATGTATCCAAGGTTGTCTCATAGGTTTTACTCTGAGATATCACTCACAGATAGTTGAAAAATGTTTAATCTATATTTGGAAGTGAGTTCAAGGTTATAATAAATTATGATTGATTGCAGTTCTGGGTTAGTGACAATGGTGGCTGTTCAGAACATCAAAATCTCAATAGAAAATCATGCAATGGACTTGCATGGTCATAAAGACATAATGAGACTACTGGAGATGGCTACGCTGAGTGTGCCCAACAGAACACCCAGTGTACGGGATGAGTGGGTACTGAAACCTAGCCAGTGTTCCACATGCCAAATCCTCCAGTTAAGCACTGGAAATATACAGTAACAATACCATAAAAAGTAAGATCAGTGAATGCTCAAATATATCCTCGCCATTCTAAAATTGCAGGGTGAACAGGGACCCAGGATTTTATACTTGATCTTAGCCAAAAGGTTGAGAAGCGATGGACCCAGGATTTTAGGACCTTGAATATTTTTACACTTAAACCTGGCTGCACTAATATGTGTTTTAGATAAAATTATTTTCTGTTTAATACACAAATTAATAATATCGAAAATTAATCAGAGATAATTATAATTTTGGGATACTTATAAGTTCTTTTCGGTACAGTGTATGCAGATATGCATACATTTTTCTCCCAGAAATAAGATTCCTATCATACATGTCATCTTACAACTTACGACAATGACATTTTTCATCATTTTCCAGTGTTATTAAATATTATTGTCAACATGTTTTTAATGTTTGAAAAGTATGCATGTTATATCATAATCTATTGGATTTTTCTCTTACATAGATCTTGTGTTAACATCTTTGTTTATTTGAATTGATCTTTGGATAAAAAGCTAAGGATTAAATAATTAGTTCAAGAATATGGACATTTAAAGTTTTTCTGGGGCTCCTGCTGGCTCAGCCAGTAGAGCATGCAACTCTTGATCTCTGGATTGGAAATTCGAGTCCCACATTGGGCGTAGAGCTTACCTAACAATAAAATCTTAAAAAAAAAAAAAGTCGTTCATTGTTTGGTTTAAATAAATTGCCAAATTGTTCTTAACAAATGTTGTGATCTTTTACAGCCATATATTAGAATGTCATTCCACCACAGCCTCGTGAAACCTTGATATGCTATTATTCTTTATCTTCAAATACTTAACAAATGGTATCTTATTATAATATTAATTATATATTATTATATTAATTTTTCTTCCAAAAGAACCATTTGTTTATTTTCCTTTGAAAATTACCTAATCAGGTTTGCCTGGGTGGCTCAGTCAACTAAGCATCTGCCGTTTGCTGAGGTCATCATCCTAGGGTCCTGGGATCGAGCCCTGCATTGGGCTCTCTGCTCAATGGGGAGCCTGCTTCTCTCTCTCCCTCTGCCTTTCCCCAGGTTTGTTCTCTCTCTCTCTCAAATAAATAAAATCTTAAACAAAAAAAGAAAAAGAAAATTACCTAACCATAAATTTTAGCTATCCTTCTATTGTTGTGTTAAAGTTTTAAAAGCCTTCTTTCAAATTTGGTTCTGGGAAAAACAAAACAAAACAAAACATTGAATTAAAGAACAAAAATCTTTGCAACAACTGGAAGCATTTTTATAAGTTAAACACCATATATGCATAACCCAGATGAATGTATGAAACATTATCAACACTTCAGAAGTCTTTTTTTCTCCATCTTCCATTCATTCTTTATGCCCCCAAAGGTAACCACTATTCTGATTTCTATCACCATAGAAAGTTTTTTCCTGCTTTTGAACTTTATATAATTGAAGTCATATAATGTCTGGCTTTTTCTGATCCTTATTTTCAATGGGATTGATCCAAGATTTTGCTAGAAGCAGTTATTATTTTCCTTTTTTTCACCATGTATAGAAGCATTAGTTCATCATTCTTACTTTATGAACTGACTACACTTTATTTATGTATTATACAGTTTATGGACATTTAAGTTGTTTCCAGCTTTTGCTTATCTTGAATAAAATGGCTATGAATATTTTTGTATATATCTTTGGGAGGACATATTTACCTATCTCTGTTGTGTGTCTATATAGGAAGAGAAATACTGGTTTGTAGGATTTGCCTATCTTCAACTTTAATACATGTTGACAGTGTTTGCAAGTGGTTGTACTCATTTATACTTCTAGCAGCAGCTTATGAGAGTTCTGGTTGCCGTACCTCTTTGCCAACAAACAGTCTTCTGGTGCATATTTGTAATTTATTGTCGTTTAACTGGGTATTTCCCTGATGACTAATGGTGCTGAACAATATGTTCACTCATCATCAGGATACTCTCCTTACAAGGTAATTCTCGAGTCTTCTGCTTATATTTCTATTAGGTTATCAGCTTTTTTCCATGTGGATTTGTAAATTTTTTATAAAGTCTTAATAATATGCATTGCAAATATCTCCTCCTAATTTGTGATTTTTCATGGTTGTACTGGTTCACTTTTGATGAACCAGCAATTTTTGATGCTATAGTGGACATGAATAATGTAGTTTTTCAGAATATTATTTGCTTCATCCAAGAGTGTCAAATTTATTTGAACAGTATTTAACGAATTATCATCTTATAAGTATTTCAATGTCCTTTTATTCTTCTTTGGTCATTTTCAGTTTTAATTGTGTGCTTTTATAATCACGACTTTTTTCTTAAGTTTTTAAAGATTTCCTATTTTATTATTTTGTATTTATTAAATCCTTTTTATAACTAATTTATTTCTGTTTTCATCTGTAATTATAGTTTTTCCATCTTCCCTTACATTTATTTTGGCTATCTCTCACTATCATTTAGAGTTGAAGACTTAAGTCTGTTATTTTAAATATTTATTTAGAAAATAAAAGTGTTTAGGACATAGGGCTTCATCTGAAAAGTTCTGTAATTGTCCTCACAGATACTGACACACAGTATTTTCATTATATTTCTTTTTAGACAGTGAGCAACTTAGGTATTGCTTTTCACTCTGCCAACAGGAATTTTTTAAAAGAGAAGTTTGGATGTTCTTGTTTTTGTTTGGATTTTTGGTAAATGTAAGGTTGTTGGGATTTGATTATTAATTTTTTAAAACTTATTTATTTGAGAGAGGGAGCACAAACAGGAGGGAGGGGTAGAGGGAGCAGACTCCCCACTGAGCAGGGAGCCCAATGCGGGCTCGATCCCAGGACGCTGGGATCATGACCTGAGCTGAAGGCAGACGCTTAACCTACTGAGCCACCCAGGTGCCCTCATTATTAATTTTTTAATAGACTTTATTTTTTAGAGCAGTTTTAGGTTTAGAGCACGACTGAGAGGGAGGTACAGAGATTTCCCACATATCCGCTGCCCCCACACATGCATAGCCTCCCCCTTATTTCTATGTCCCAGCAGACTGGTATGGTCCTTAATTAATTAATAATTAATTAGTTAATTATTAATAAATTTACATTGACAACCCTTTACCATTCAAAGACCATAGTTCACATTAGGGTTCATAAAAACTAACCTGTAATTTAATTGTATTATGGCCAGAAAATATGGTATATATTATTTCTATTTTTATAGAATTTCTTGAAAAATGAGAATTACCAGGGTCCGTTTCCATGTTTCACGAGCATGAGAAATGAGAGCACACTGTTCATATTCAGGGCAGGAAATATATTTGAAGGTATGTGTGTATGTATGTATGTGTGTGTAAAAAGATCAAGAATAAGATAAAGAGAATTTTATACCTCTTTACAGTATTCTAGGTGCTATTAATATTGTCAGTATTTTTTTTAAACATTTTATTTATTTATTTGTCAGAGAGAGAGAGAGACAGAAAGAGCACAAGCAGGGGGAGTGGCAGGCAGAGGGAGAAGCAGGCTCCCCACTGAGCAGGGAGCCCGATGCAGGACTCGATCCCAGGACCCTGGGATCATGACCTGAGCCGAAGGCAGACGCTTAACCGACTGAGCCACCTAGGCGTCCCAATATTGTCAGTATTTTTATTTGTTTGTGTCTACATAAGCAGAAATGGACTAAGTTTAAGTTTTTTAAAATTGATTTGTTTCCTAAAAAAATTTAGTTTTGTATTTACAGAAACTTGTTTTATGAATTCTGATCCATACATACACTTTAATAATTACCCATTGTAGCTTTTTGTAGTTTATTGTTATAAGTTCTCTTTGCTTCATTTTATACTTTTTATATTAAATTTGATGCATTACTTTCATTATTTGTTTTGATTTGCATTTACCAAGTAGTTATTTTTTTCATTAACTTTCAAGTAGTTATATAGCATATGGAAGAGGTTGGAATCTATATTTTTGGTTAAGTATGAGAGTATTCATTTTTTTCAAAACAACTGAATCTCACAAATACTGATATAGCAAATATTTTTGTGTTCAGATTAGTCTTATATATTTTTATATTTGCTTCCTCGTTTTCAGTATTTTGGTCAGCAACTTCCAGTGTCCTGTTCCTACTATGATATATATCTACTTTTCATCCTCCCTTAGTTTAATATCACTGATTTTACAATCGTTCTTTACATTTTGGGTAATTATTCCTCCTTTCCTTGAAGAGAATTTTGTTGTTGGTGATGCTGAATTCACTTTTATTGCTTTATTTATTCATTGGTTCTATGTTTATAGCTAGGAATTGTGGTAGAAATGCCTTTACAGGACTGTTTTTACATGAAAATTATGTTGCCTATTTAATAAATTGGTGAGGCAAGTGAACCACTGTCTTGTACAAAGTAGTGTAGAATGCAGCTCTGCCCATATGTGGCCGCACCCAATGACTACTGTCATGACTAGGGAAAAAAACAACAAAAAGGAGTCTGTTAATTATGAACTGACAACCACATAGGCTAATTAACAGAATGATTTATAGGATGGATATGCATGGAGCATGGATAAGGGTCATGACATTTAAGAGAAATGAAAAAAATCATAGGCCATTTGAAATTAATATGCAACTGATCCATGTCTCTAGCTCTGTTCCCCATTGGCCAGTGTTATCAAAGTGAGGTTTGTTTCAAAAGACTGTATTCTATCTTGACTCTGCTTTTTAACTGACTCTGTAGTTGTTGCTGAAATACTTTCCTATGCCTTGGCTGCCTTATTTGTAAAACTGAATATTGATGACATTGTTCTTATCAGTTTGTGGGGGTACTTTTGGAAATGCTTTGTAAACTTTTATTCAAACAACTGTGGTACTATTATCTGAATTAATATAACTTCTGGAAAAATACGAGCAAGGAAAGAAAGCCAATATCCAATAACAAAAGAAATGAAACTTGTATTCTTTTAGTTAGTAACCCAGCAAAGGTTATAAAAATACCCACAGCATTTAATTCAAGTGGGTGTGTTCCAGTACACTGCCCTTAGTCACTCTTAACATGCATTCTAATGACCTCATCTCCTCCTACCAGTATTTTTTTTAGTCCACCTGCTAAACTGTTGTGCAAATTTATTCTTGGTTGTTAGTCAGGTTAAGCAATCTGTAGAGAAGATGAAAAATCTTCAGTGATGATTAACCTCACTCCTCTGTAAGGTATTATCAAGGACATTATGCTCATTATTATTATTTTTAAAATTCTCATTTTAAATGTATTATTAATCCTTCTTTTCTCCAGATGACAAAAGCAAAGCTGGGTGATTATTTAACAACCAAGCACCACCAGCTGGTACTCCAGGCTGGTGGAAGTTACCATGTGTTCCCACTTCATCCTACCATAAATCCTTTAAAATGAGAATGTGAAAAGCAAATTAAGTGCATAAATGTCTTTGGATATGAACCATGAAGAAAGATCAATATTTTAATGCTATAACTAACCATCAAGGAGATGGGGTGGGAAATGAAGGATATCAAGAAAAATTGATATACATTAATTAGTTTAGCTAACTTATGTGACTTTCATTGTAAGTGTCCTCTGAAAGTGTCAAGATGCCACATTTAGAATTTAAATGCAAATAGTGCATGTTTAGTAATGTCAAAAAAATTAATCCAAGTATAAAGATATAGAAGCAATGAAAAGAAGAGAATGAACAGTGTGCATTAAAAACCTTATTTTGGTCCTTTCTGTGGTTATGCCACTGCTTTATTGCTTATTTTAGGACAATTCTGCTTTATATGGATCAGTAAGTAATTTCTTTTCTTTCATTAATTCTAAAGTGTAGACTCTATTATTAACTCATAAACTAACTACTCCATTGACTCACCTCTTCTCCTCAAGGAAAAAGATGGTTAATTTTAGAGTTGATACTTTAAATCATTAAGTGCTTCACTTACAGAATTAAAACTTCCTAAAGTACAAAACAAAAATATAATGAAAATGTTTTAGATAACTTTTAATTTTGGAAAATGATAAAAGCAAGCTATTTGTTTTTCATTATTTGATATATTTTATTAAATCAGAGAAAGAAGAGTGACATTTTGAGTTATAGACAAATTATAGTTGTCACTTTGCTGACAAGATAAAATAAGGGAAGGTCTGAGACAAATGTGAAGTGCTATTCGGACAGAAGTTAACTTTCTTACCACTTATCCCGTTACTACTCTCCTTCTAAACTCAAACTCTCCTCTTAGGTCTGACTTAGGGTACTGATCGCTTACAGGAATCTCTCTTTTGAATTACTGCAGGAAGTAAAAGGGTCTAATCACTCTAATTATGTGTGGCTACTTTCATTCTCTCATTTTCTCTCTTTTGCTTTGCTCCTCCAAGCCACTAGAAATTTGGGTGGCCACAGCACAAAAGCATGACTAGGTGATCCCTTCATCCTTCCCACCCTTGGAAGGGAGGTCATACTGCCTTTGAGAGTTCTCTGACAGTGTTGTGGGCAAATGTGAATAGTTTTAACACTCAGCTGGCTCCTTGTACATAACTTTATAATGTTTTATTTTGATGGTCACAATTAGGAAGAAATGGGAGATAATCTAGTATGGTGTTATAGCCTCTAACTGAGAGAGAAGGTGAGAGGGCAAAAGATGATCCAGCCCGGTGTCATAAAGGAATAAAAACCTGAAGGCTTCTATGGCCAGTTTGACCTCATGTATTGCTCTGACTGGTGTGGAATATTGACTATCATGAATGCATAATTTAAATGTTCAGTACCTTTTAGCAATTTAAATCATCACCTGGATATTTCAAGTCTGCTGGAATTCATTTTATCTCTAAAAGATGAAAACAGAAAGTAAGTAATTTTATCATGTTAAATGAGATAAAACAGACAACTTTAAGGTGAAATTATTTTTAAACATTCACTTATAAGTTGTTTGAAATTCAGAGCATCATTTTTTTCCCAAATGAGTTTATAAAGTCAGACTATACTTCCAAATCATCTAAAGGCCTTTCGAGGGCCGTGTCACTTCATCTTTCACTTCTCATTCCAAGTACCATTTGACAATTTTCCCTTCATAGTCCCTGCATGTAATTTTGGTCCTGTCCCAGATTAGATCCAGCATTCATTAGCACTTTTTTTCTTGTTCTTATCCAAAACCAGTGACCTTGGAAACTTAGTTCTCATGATTGACTGAGTTTTTGCTTTGTTCCTTTTGTTAAAACACTCTTTTTAATAACATTACTTTTAATTCCTCTAAGACTTTTAACACTAGCTCTCTAAATGATATTTTGCTACTAACCTTTCTCAGTAAAACTAACATTTATGGAATACTGCTATAAACTATTCATACGTATCATTTCATATAATCATTATTACAACCTTCTGTGGCTGGGACAGTTTAAGAAACTGAAGTACAGAGTAATTAAATAATTTTCCCAAGATCACAGAACTAAACATTCAGAAGAGCTAGGATTTGAACCTAGGTAGCCCAGGTCTCAAATCCACATTGGAGAGCACAGTTAATCATCCAGTCTTCCTGGTTCATATAATTTTCTTCTAAACTTCTTGTCTCCATGTTAACCTCTCTGACCCCAGCCCCACTGGGATGTCTACCCATTACTTCTTGTAAAACTCCCTGACATGCTTACAGCTATGCTATCAGTGTTGTCTCCTCTCTATTTATAGCAGAGGCAAGTCAATCTATTTCAATTTGGCTTAAGAACCATGCTTTGAATACACAAATTAAAAAAAAAATCCTCTGCCTTTCATGAACTTACAAGAGGTAATAACCGTTTAGGAAATAAAGAATTCTAGAGTATGACAAGAATGAGTGAGATTAAAACTAGACACAGTGCTTCTTTGAGTAGGGCAACTGAGACACTGCCCTTGGCCCCATGCTTGGGTAAGAGGTAACCCACAGAACAACGTAACTTACATATCTTCTTTAGATCTCACCAAAATTTAATTTCAAAATTTGTTTTTAATACTACCCTAAAGGGCCTACAAAAGATGTTGATTTATTTTAAAATAATTTAGGCAAATGTAAGACTGGTTAAATTGCTTGAACTCCTCACTAGAGATGGCCCCATATAGCAGAGTAAGAAATAGTGGACTATTCAACATTTCTGATGGCTGAATAATATTCCATTATGTATATGGACCACATCTTCTTTATCCACTCATCTTTTGAAGGGCATCTCGGCTCCTTCCACAGTTTGGCTATTGTGGACATTGCTGCTATGAACATTGGGGTGCATGTGCCCCTTTTCACCACATCTGTATTTTGGGGGTAAATACCCAGTAGTGCAATTGCTGGGTCATAGGGTAGCTCTATTCTTAACATCTTGAGGAACCTCCATCCTGTTTTCTAGAGTGGCTATACCAACCACCATTTGCATCAACATGGATGGAACTGGAGGGGATTATACTAAGTGAAGTAAGTCAAACAGAGAAAGACAATTATCATATGGTTTCACTCATATGTGTAACATAAGCAATAGCATGGAGGACGATAGGGGAAGGGAGGGAAGTCCAGAGGGGGAGAAATCAGAGAGGGAGATGAACCATGAGAAACTATGGACCACGAGAAACAATCTGGGGGTTTCAGAGGGGAGGGGAGAGGAAGAAGGGGGTAATAAGGTGATGGGTATTGAGGACGGCATATGCTGTGATGGGCACTGGGTGTTATACTTAACTAATGAATCATTGAATGCTGCATTAAGTCCTAATTATGTACTATACAGTGGCTACCTGAACATAAAAAAAGGAAAAGAAAGAAATAGTGGACTAAAGTGTTTATTGTACTTGGGGAAATAAGAGAATAATTCAGAGTCACATGAGCCTTAAGAGTATAATTATATTAGTTGTCCAAGATGGTAGAGGGCATCCCAGGCAAAGATAGGAGTAAAGGTAATAAAAATTTGAGTTATTAATTTTAGGTACCACTCATTGTTTCACTTATTCATTAGTACAGCAGATATTATAGAAGTCTACAAGATGCCAGAAATTTTTCTAGGTACTTCTTAATATTAACCATAAACACAAACTATTTCAATGAAGATATTATCACTATTTTACATATACCATAACTGAAGTTCAGAGAGGAATAATATGTTTTTTACATAATTATATAGTTAGTGATGGTTGATCTGAGATTCAAATTCACAAACGTTTACCTTCCTAAGTCAATACACATTGCTGTAAATCAGAGAATATATTGTGGGAGACTGAAGGGAGTCAAGCTGGGGAGAGATGTTGATGGTGCTAAATAGTTAGGGGTCAGATCATGAGGTAAAATAACATGGTCATGTTTGTGCTATGAAAAAAATGACAAATTCTACCAGTTCTATAAAGATTAGAGAAGATACAGAGGGTTAGTAATATACTGAAATAACCCAAATGAGAGCATTGGTGGTTCAACACTGGAATAGAGTTAGAGGGGGAGAAAGTATTTGAAAGTAGAAGCAATAGGATTTAATGGTCAATATGTATTGGTGATTTTAATTCCTTAATTTGATCTGAGTTGTTTGGGTGTTGCAGAAGTGAGGTAGGGGTTAGAAAATGAGTTCAATTTGGAAACTATTTAATTGGAGGTGAGTGGCTAAGAATGAAGAGCAAGAGTGAGTGAGCACGTGATAGAACGCGAGTGACAGCCAGAGAGTGAGAGAGCGCACTGAGCCTCAGATGTGAGCATTCTACCTTCTCGATTTCTTGCTACTGAGCCTGCTTGCCAACACCTGTCCCACAAAGACAGATTCATTTAGTGGCTGGGCAGGTGTATGCACCTTCTGTTCTGACCTGCACCCCTGGCTAACCTGCTGCTCCTTTGACATCAGCAGACAAAATCGACTTAAGTGAAAACTTGGCTGATGACAAAACAGAGCTCTACAATGTAATGACCTTGTTCTGCACTTTTTTCTATGGAGATGAAGAATAATAGTTATTATTTATTGAACACTTACCATATTCAGAGTATTACCAGATTCTATTATTTCACTGATTCCTACAAGACCCCTTAGGGTAAATATTATTATTCTTGTTATTTTGTAGATAAGAAATTGAGGCTTAAAATTTTTAAATCAATTACCTAAACAACTAGTAAGTGATGGAGCCATTCCTCAAATCCAGCTGTTTGATTTCAAAGCTCGATACTTAAACATTATCCTAAACTGCCTCTCCAAATTTTTCCTGATTCCAGTTGGATAATGCAAGATTACATCTCCTCAGCTATATTATTATAGAATTCAAACTCTGTAGAATTTAATTCCAAAAATTTTATGTATAGCTTGTGCAAGAAGCTTAGCTTGGCTTCTGCTCATTCTCTGAGATACCACAATGCTTTCTATAAGCCAAATCCACCAATCCCCACGCTGTTCTTGAACACACCATGCTCTTTTTTATCCTAAGTCTCTGGGCAAGCAGTATATGGAGGTCTTCCTGTCCGACACCACTCTAAATGTCATCTTCTTGGTGAAGCCTTCCCCACATTCTCACCTCCAAAAGACTGTTTTACTCTACCTCTTTGTGGCTGTAGCATTTTGTATAGAACTTTATTATTATGTTGACATCATTATTTGTGCTTCCATTTCTTTTTTTTTAAGATTTTTTTATTTATTTCATTGAGAGAGAGAGAGAGAAAGCACAAGTGGGAGGGGTAGGGAGAGAGAATCTCAAGCAGACTCCACCCTGAGCACAGAGCCCATTGCAGGGCTTGATCTCACGACCCTGAGATCACAACCTGAGATAAAACCAAGAGTCAGACGCTTAACCCACTGCACCACCCAGGTACCCCAATTGTACTTCCATTTTTGATTCTCTCCTTAGACTCTGCACATCTCAAGAATCTTGTTTTATTCATTTCTGTTACCTCTTCAAGCAGTGACAGTCATTATGTTGGCATTGAATCACATTTGGAAAACCAAAAGCTAAAGATGTTCTATTTGCTGAGAAACTGTGAGATTCCTTTCTACTCCCCCTCTATTTATCTCAGAAATGGCAGTTAGACCGCTTAGTTGGCAGGCATGGGGTGGGAGATGAAATGCCTGGTGGAAGCAGCTTCTAGGGCAGGTTGGGACAGTGCTCTGGACAGAGTGCAGTGAAAAGAAATCCTATCACTCGGTTGCTTTTTCATAAATTAATCTTTAAGTCATTATACATGCAGTGAATGACTATTATTTTTTCTCTTGAAATACCTTCCTAATAGAAGATAAAAATGGCTTTAAAATACTGAAATATTTTGAGGGGAAGGATTACTGTCTGAGAGTAGATAATAATTGAGAGTGTACGAGGAGAGACCAGAAGTACAGTGAAGCCATTTTTGTTTGTTTGTTTTTGAAATTATGCAATCACTGTCAAAATTAAAAAAAAAAAAACTTCAAATTTTTACAGGGCTCCCTCTGATTCTGACGTATTTTGACAAACATTATGTTCTTAATTATTTGCCAGAGACTAAAACATTAGGCAACACATTTGGGATCAAATATTGAAGATAATAAAAATAAATGTAGAAGGAAATTAACATTTGAAATACTTTTAAATAGCATATAAGTTCCTTTCTTTAGGGGAAAACATTATGTGAGATATATACCCTCAATGTTTTAAAGTATTAAATAATTCAAGACAACAAATACTATGTAGCATAAATTATACAAAGCAATGATTATAGATAAATTGAAGTGTTCAGTCATAATGCCATTGAAGAGGGAAATGGGATTAAGAAAAATTGAGAAAAGATGGATTTTAAATAGCAATGCTAAAAGAGGAGACATAAGTTACAAAATAGTAACTATATTTTCCATATTTGGTTTATCTGATTAGACCCAAAGAATGTTCACAGCTATACACATATGTGTATATATATATATTATGTATATATATATATATTTATAACAATATAAGAGAGTAAAGGAGAGAGACACCCTGAGGCAAAATTAGTTCTATAAAGTGGTAGATTACATTAAGCTAGGTGGCAGCCTGTAAAGCATGACTAGAGTAGCGCTGACAGGTCAGACTAGCCAAAAATATGTTTGTTTTTCATTTAAAAAAAATGTTTAAAATGTAAAATGTTCAGCCTACATACATACTGCTTCCAAGTTACCCTCTCTCAACCATGAACAGTTAATAGGTTCAAATCGATTCCTAAGATTAGTTAGTTGACCCCTTGCAGCCAAACCAAAAGATATAAAATGTAGGGAATGGAATTTCCCTTGGGAAAATCCAGGAGAGAACTGTAGAATTAAGAAGCTGCCTAAAAGTAGTGGAAATAGGAAGAAGGATCTGGGATTAGGTAACAGGGTACTGGAGGTTGTTTGTAATCAATGATATCAATACAGACTGATTTTCTGAAGATAGGAGGATACCATAAAAGGTGATATTGGCACTGAAATAAGAATAATGGGTGAAAGCTGACCTGGTCTTAAAGATGGTGGTGGAATCCATTAAGTTCTCCCTGTTAGCAGTTTCGGTACTGCCTCCCAGGTGATTCTAAAAGATCCACAGGGAACACATGTGGGAGAGGACATAATTTTTTAAGCTCAAATCTTATTGTAAAGAAACTATTAAATGCTTTATAAATGAGAAAAGAGTCTGGACATTTATTCTATTATTTTATAATTATTTAAAAATATCCTCTCAACAATAAGAAAGTTCAAATGATTCCAAGAACTACAGACTTATTACATTCCCTAGGGAAACTAGGATATTTCCAAATGGACTTGAAACAGTATCTTTTCCTTTAGTTTTGAGCAGTGTTTAACATTTCCCCTAAGGAATTTTAGCAACAGTAGAACATTATTTTTAAATTCACTTTTTCATTAAATGCTTGTTTCCTTTGAAAAGGGAGCAGCTGTTAGTGCTGGCAGACTTTTCTCCCCACCCCCCCCATCTATGAGTACAAATCAAAAACAATTTGTTTTGTGAATAATCTACAGTATGACAATTTGTCTACAAATATGTCACTGCCTGTTTACCTCAGTGTGTGTCAATTGGATTTAGCCCCTTATTTGCAGAGAAGAGAGAAAGGCAATCTTGACAGCATCCCTGCCTGCAGGCCTGGCACTGCAGCCTCTCTCTCCCCCAACTTCCTGTTGCCACTAAGAACCACAGGGAGCGAGAAGCCACACACTGTGCAGACTGTGGGTTTCGCAGGACTAGGCCAGCTACAAAATTAGAGACCTGGGCTCTCACCGAGAGACTAGAGAGCTGTTCACACAGAGGCAGATCTTTCTGTACAACACTTTGATTAAGTCTAGGAAGAACCTTAATAGACTGCCATTTACTAGAAAGGAACCTTTAGAGACAAGTGTTGTGGGGGATGGAGTTTGATTTTTTTTTCTTCTATCAGCTCCTATACTGAACAGCTGACACTTGCATTAAAAGAAGATCAAATAAAAGGCTTATTCAGCATTTATTAGATTTCCAGGAAGCAGAAAAAAATGTCAGCTTTAGCTTACTTATATATAGGTATATCCCTCTATATGTCAGCTTATATCACCCTGTGTGATATATAATTCACCCTGTGTAGTTACTATTATAATGAGTGAAGTGCCTTCCCATCACTGGGCACAGTTTGCTCTTTTCACACAGGCACTTGTGCTGCATACATTAATTCACAGGATTGACCTAAGCAAGTGAACCCAAGAACTGTACTAGGTTGTTTCTATGGTCTGTGGATTACTAAAATAGATCCTAACATTGTTATTTTGTGACAAATGATAAATGTTCCTTTTCATAGCATTCAGCAGCAGCATTAGTGTTACGGTAACTGAATTATAATCTCTCTTTTCCAAATGTTTTTTTTTATATATATATATATATATATATTTTTCAAAACTGAGATGTAGGAAGGAAATGGCATACCCAATAGAGAAATTATTTAAAGGACAAAACTTAGTGTAGGGCATGTATTCACTCACTGCACAAATATATATTATAGATCTTTACTTATTAACAGCTTCAGATATGTCTATTTTTTAAAAGATTTTATTTCTTTATTTTTCAGAAAGAGAGAGAGCGCACAAGCAGGGGGAGTGTCAGGCAGAGGGAGAAGCAGGCTCCGCACTAAGCAGGACCCTGACACAGGACTTGATCCCAGGACTCTGGGATCATGGCCTGAGCTGAAGGCAGACTCTTAATCGACTGAGCCACCCAGGTGTCCTTTCAGATGTGTTTAGAAATTTGAAGACCAAGGACATCTAAAGATATTTACCTCAAGCATCAAGTGCAGGAAGGTAAACAAAAAAAAAAAAAATTAAGAAGGTAAATTTTTGAGCAAAAATGCAAATGCTGTTTATTTTATACTGAGACCTTTAATATATATTATGGTATTACATAGGGACAGGGGCTCGAGGACATCCACATTACTTCCTTCTTTAAAATGTACTTGTAAAACTACAAATTTTATACTATACACAGAATTTTTTATGAGAGAAAAGTCCTATCTACCTACCTGGACTGGTTTCTGTTCAGATCCCATCATAATAAGAAAATAATAATGTAGATGGACCCAAGTTGGGAACGAAGAGTATCTCTCTATCCACCTATAATGACTACTTTAAAATAGCTTAAAACAATGTGCCATGTGGAGAGGGTAAAAACATCTTTTCTTTTTAATATGTAGAAAAATACTTATGAAGACATAATTAGAGACTATTAGATAAAAACTGAGAGAACTTAGATAAAACTTTAAGATAATTAAGAAAATGATTCCCTCTTGATTCCTCTAGGTATAGGGCAAGAGAATTGTCTATAATAATGAAAATGCAGAGTAAACTTTTGCTTAAACCTTAAGCAAAAGGTGAGGTAGAGGGAAACACAAAACTTACCATATTGAGAGTGAGAGGCCAGGGACATATGTAAAGATGATGGGTTGAACCCCCCATTAATTTTTGCTTTCTACTGCAAAGAGAGAGAAGGATTTTCAAAAAGTCTTATACCTACAAGGGTGAAGAAAACAGGGAAAAACAAAACAACAACGAACTTTCCGGAATCTGGAATGGTGACAGAGGCATGTGACTGACTCAGCACATCCAAGAGACCTGAATCCTAAACTGGTAGTGGGAAAAGTTGAGTAACACAATTTACACAAGAACCATGAAAAGGTGTAGAGATTGGCAGCACTGGATGCCTCTTGAAGTGAGGAAAACAAAACAAAACAAACAAACAAAAAAACATGAAAAAGAAACCAGAATTGTATTAAAGTTTGTTGAAGTAGTAGTCGGAGCCCCCGTCTAGTCCCCCATGCAGTTCTTGTGAATGCTTGTGCCGCTGGGTATTCTAATGAACGGTCCACATTCCCTTTCAATGAAAAACTTGTCATCAGACTGCTGTGAGTGGTGCTGCAAGCGGACTTCAGGTGTTAGCCCCTTCAGAAGGCCATCTTATCCAAGGTCTCAGCCTGACTCAGGGTGGCCTATATCTAATGGCTAATCAATGCAGGATGATAAAGGCCTAGTAGCTCTTTAAGCACAAACAGGATCAACTCCGAAGGCCTGTTTTAGTTTCACAGCTGTGCGGGTCAGCTGAGTCTGTCTGTGGGACTACATCGTATCTCTTCCCCTCCTGTCTGCAGATACTGAACCCAAGGGTTTGCCTTAATACTCAATCATCACACTGATTCACTCAGAGCCTCCTTCCCAGAAACCAAACCTGCAACAATGACTCTTCCTCATCTCCAAAGAAGACTGATGACTTAGTCTGTAAAGCAAAGAGCCTACTTTAGAAAGGGGAACACTAGCAAGAGTTGAGGGCAGGAATTTTTTTTTTTTTTATTATGTTCAGTTACCCACTGTATAGTACATCATTAGTTTTTGATGTAGTGTTCAATGATTCATTAGTTACATATAATACCCAGTGCACATCACAACACATGCCCTCCTTAATACTCTCCTTGTTACCCCCTCATCTCTGAAACCCTCGGTTTGTTTCCTGGGATCCACAGTCTCTCATGGTTTGTCTCCCTCTCTGATTTCTCCCCCTTCAGATTTCCCTCCCTTCCCCTATGGTCCTCCGTGCTATTGCTTATGTTCCACATATGAATGAAACAATATGATAATTGTCTTTCTCTGCTTGACTTACTTCACTTAGCATAATCCCCTCCAGTTCCATTCATGTCGATGTAAATGGTGGGTATTCATCCTTTCTGATGGCTGAATAATATTCCATTGTATGTATGTACCACATCTTCTTTATCCATTCATCTGTTGAAGGGCATCTCAGCTCCTTCCACAGTTTGGCTATTTTGGACATTGCTGCTATGAACATTGGGGTGTATGTGTCCCTTCTTTTCACGACATCTGTATCTTTGGGGTAAATACCTAGTAGTGCAATTGATGGGTCGTAGGGTAGTTCTACCACCTTACACCAATGAGAATGGCAAAGATTAACAAAGCAAGAAACAAATGTTGGCAAGGATGTGGAGAAAAGGGAACCCTCTTACACTGTTGGTGGGAATGCAAGCTGGTGCAGCCATTCTGGAAAACAGTATGGAGGTTCCTCAAGACGTTAAAAATAGAGCTACCCTATGACCCAGCAATTGCACTATGAGGGCAGGAATTTTATACCTAATAATATTCAAATAAGTGAATATTTATACATCAAGGCAGAGATACAAACTTTCTCCCTTCAAAGATTGCCTTTAGGGTACTCAGATAAAGCCTTCTCTGGAGAATCTGAACAGCCAAACAGAGAAGACATAAATGTCTATATTAAGATGAAATGGCCCCAAAAGATCACCCTTACAGTGAAGCCCAAAGGTGAGCCTGATGACGGCAAAGAGCTTATAATAAGCTCTTTTGTAGCTTTAGAAGAAAATCAGATATTAATAAGTGTGCACAGAAACCCTCTAACATAAAAAAATAAATAAAATATATTTAAAAACATGGAGAAATCAGAGATGATTAAAGGATTAAGAAAATAAAATCATTAATGGTCTCAGAGAGAAAACAGAAGGTATTATATGCATGAAACAAGAACAAGATACTATAAATTTTATAGCATGAAAGAAATTGAAGAAGAGGGCGCGTGGGTGGCTCAGTGGGTTGAGCGTCTGCCTTCGGCTCAGGTCATGATCCCAGGGTCCTGGGATCGAGTCCCACATTGGGCTCCCTGCTCAGCAGGAGACCTGCTTCTCCCTCTCCCACTCCCCCTGCTTGTGTTCCTGCTCTCGCTGTGTCTCTCTCTGTCAAATAAATAAATAAAATCCTTAAAAATAAATAAATAAAT
Source organism: Callorhinus ursinus (assembly GCF_003265705.2). NCBI lineage: Eukaryota > Metazoa > Chordata > Mammalia > Carnivora > Otariidae > Callorhinus > Callorhinus ursinus. The sequence goes on from NW_027397068.1 coordinate 15,448,200, forward strand.
AAATAAATAAATAAAATGATGCTTGAAATAGGTAATTACTTTAGAAATTCTCAAAATGGTAATATTTTACAGAATTCTATAAAAGTTGTTTTAATGCCTTTAGTGTTCCATATGTTACATTGGACCTGAACTTATTTTAGTTTACTGTATCATGTAAGTTGTAGTTCACTTTTTAGTTTCTGATTTCTATTAGTGTGTAAAGGATTTTACATTTGCATTTAAATAGAAAGGAAATGTGATAAAGATTTCAATTAAAAGGCTGTCTGTTTGGGTTAATTCATTTTTAATAGGAACAGTAAATATTTTTCAGTTGTTTTAGCCCTTACCACAAGATCACTTCATTGTTCTTTTTATCTAGTTATGTCAGGTGATGCTCAATAAAGAACACTATGTCAGCCCCTACTGTTTAAGAAACATTTCTCATTTCTTCATTGATTTTTGAAAAACCAAAGCAAATTTTTGAATAGTACTTGAGAAGACTGATGACAGCAGGTCACTGCATTAGCACAAAAGATTCTTAACACATATTAATTATATGTTACTTATTAATATAAGTGTGTTCAAGCAAGTGTATACATAGACCTATACACATACAGAGTAGATTTTCATTCTAAAGTCATTTGATGGAAAAGAAAAAATGAAAAACTATCCTATCTTGAAAGTTTTGTTGAGTCTTTAGAGTCTCATCTAGTTTTTAGGGATAGCTGTATAAAATTAATAACCATCCATTAATTAGTCTTCATATATATTATCTGGTTTTAAAGTGGAGGAATGTTCTATAATGACAATATCAATCTTAGTCTGAAGTCCTGTAAACTTTTTTACTTCTGAGCCTAGTTCTTTGAAATTTGGTCACTTATCTGTTGACATGTGTCTTTAGATTCTAAACAAATTCAGTTAATTATGTAGGATCTACTTGAAATATTGTATCTTAAAAAAATCATTTATACATGTTTATCATATTTCAGGATATTAATTTTGTATTTTGCTTGTAGCTACAATTACCTAATCTGTAATGTTTCTTTACCTACCAGTTGCTAAGAAAATGGCTTTCTCCCTCAAGAACCCTAAAACTGCACTGGACATACTTTTTGGGGGGTTGGGGGAGAATACAGGCATTTAAATAATGAACTGAAGTGTTTTATTAGTGTTTTCTGGCTTGCAGCTAGCAGAACATCACACTATTAAGTAAATGGATTAACTTTCCTGTAATGCCAGCTAGGAGATATCTCGACAGTTGTGTTTTTCATTCTCAGGTGTCTAGTTAAGGAAAACACAGGGGTCCAATTCAACCTTTAAAAATGTTATCTTTTGACTAGAAAGATTACTGCTTTGAGATGCAATGGGATTTTCCACAGCAAACTTAGCAGAGGATTGTGTGTTTCATTACTCTCTGAATGAAAAATGGAGTAAATAGATGCTGTAAATAGAAGATATTTCTAGAGAGAATTTCTGTAGAAATTATGACTTATCTCTATCATTTCTACAAAAAATTCATAAAGAAAGAAAGTGGCAGTTGGATTAGAGAAAGGTCCATATTATTTTGAGAAACTGGTCCTTACACCCAAAAATAGAGTATTTCAAGTGTTAAAATAAATTCTATTTCATCTCAACTTATTTTAAGCTGTTTTATTCACTTTTTTTATTATCATTAGAGTCTATTTTCCCCACAGGATGTGTGTATTTTTTAGGCAGTCTCTAAATTGACTGTTTCATGGTTGATTTTTTTCCAGTCATATTTAACCACTGCTCACAGCTGAATTGATTAGAGTGACTGTGGAGTAATTCAAACAGATAAGATGTCTGAGCTCACCAAACAAGCCATGCCATGGTCCAGTAATTGTGTTCCTATAACTACAACCTAATCCACTGCAGTAAGTTAGACATATTGGGAACACAAAGAGCTACGTATAATACAGTTTACAGCTTTCGTTTATTAGAACTTATCTTCTTAGATTTTTTAACTCTAATTTAGTGATGTGAGTCTTTAAGCAGATTTCACTGCAAAACTAGTAAGCTTTAAGAAACATAAAGATAATTTGAAATAGAAAAGGGATGAACACTGAATTCAGCATCAACAATTTCAAACATCTTTGTTCAGTATGGGTAAAAGAAGTGTTCAACTGAAGAATCCCCCAGGACTTTTCATAGTAAATTCCAATTAATGTCTTACCAGTGTCTCTGCAAAGTAAAAAAGTAGTAATTGCTGGAAAATGCCAAGTTAAAAAAATAAATAAAATTAAAAAACCTGAATCAAGATTTTTTTCATAATTTTGTGAGAACCTGAAAGTTTCTCAGTGTGTACACACACACACACACACGAGGTCATATGAGCAAAAGTATGCACTAAGTCTCTAATACTATTTAAAATGTATCACAAATGACCAAATTACAAATAAATCTATGTTCACAGTTTATTACAGACTTCATACAAAGCATAGGTTTATTTAAGTTGTATTTTCTACTCTGTGCAAGCGTAAAAAGCCTGTGACAACATGTCCAACATCTACCATTTTAATAGATGTTTCTAGACACTTCAGATGAATAACCAGCAAACCATCAAGCAAGTTTGACTTTTTTTTTTTTGGTGAAAAACTGCAAATTATTTGAATGAATGTATTCATGTGGTTATTTTGATAATAGTTAAAAATTAGAAACTATTCATGTAGGTTTATAGTTATTATCTGAAACACTTTCTACTTACAAGTTTTTGACCTTATAATTGTATAAGTATTTAAAAACTGCACATTACTTTTTCTCAAAAGCAATCATAAATTTCCAAATTACAATAAAGCTACCTGAGTATTTCCTAGCAAATCATTAGTTACTGAGTATAGCTGGGCCAATTTTAAACTATATAATACAAAATAAAATTACTCTTCTATTTTAATGTTGAAACCATGAGTTACACAAAGAAATCTACTGTTTGGAGATTCTGTTGGATTTATCACTACTCATTTTTCTCCTCACAATTAGCATTACTGAAGTGTCCTACGCATCACACAGCATTTTGTAAAAGAGCTACTGCTGCTATATGGGTCAATGGTAAATGACTTGTGGCAAATTACAGACCTCTGCAAGTTTAGTTTAGTTAGAAAATTTCATGTGCACTGATTACATTATTAAGCAAATAAATATGGAATCTCAATATTATTATTTTTTTTCATCTTACTCTTTGTTCATACTAAAATTTAAAGTCTTCTATGAAGAGAGTGGTATGGCAAATTTGGATATCTTTAGGAATATTTTAGGAACACATTTTAGGAGTTTATTTTTTTTTTAAAGATTTTATTTGAGAGAGAGAGCACGTGCACAAGCACGGGTGAGGGGCATAGGGAGAGGGAGAAGCAGAGTTTCCGCTGGGCAGGGAGCCCAACATGAGACTCAGGACCCTGGGGTCAATACCTGAGTCGAATGCAGATGCTTAACCATCCAGGTACCCCAAGAGATTCTTTCTTTTGGAACTTGTGTTTCTCTTTACTAAGAATTACTTCCTCATTATGTCCTCAAATGAGAACATAGGTTTTGTCTACATAACTATATAAAAATATTCATTTGAAATAAGTTTTTCTCTTTTTTTAAAGATTTTATTTATTTATTCATGAGAGACAGAGGGAGAGGGAGAGAGAGAAGCAGAGGGAGAAGCAGGCTCCCGCTGAGCAGGGAGCCTGATGCGGGACTCGATCCCAGGACTCTGGGATCATGACCTGAGCCGAAGGCAGATTCTTAACCATCTGAGCCACCCAGGCGCCCAAGTTTTTCTCTTTTTGAGAGGCAATCCTTCCAATAATGGCTATAAAACCATTATTGTTATGTTTTTAAAATTTTACTTACTACTATTTTTGTTTTCAGGGACAATTCTTCATGTTAAGCGCTCTAATTAATGGAAAGTATAAAGAAAGAAAAAATATTCCTTTTGTTAGATTTATATTGAAGTCTCGGAATGCTTACATATCAAACAATACCTTCTTTAGCTTAGAGAAGACATAGAATGAAATAGTGTCACTTTGGTACAATGAGACATTGGCAAACCTTGTAAAATCAAGTTCAAAATTTAAAAATAAATTTTAATGGTATACAGACACATACATACATATATACATATGTATATGCACACTGAAATTAAATTTGCATTAAGCCCAATTGGAAGATTTAATTAACTTAATTATCAAACACTGCTCATTTTGTGAAATTATTGGTAAGAATTTCAAATGATTTTGCAACTCAGAAATTATTGAAAATCCATAAGATTGGTTTCATCTCCTTTTGATGCATGATGAAACTGAAGTCCAGAAATCTAACTGACATTCATACCCAAAGTTATGTCATTAATTAGTAGTGGATCCAAACTTAGGTTTTGCAACTCCCAGGTTGTTACTTCATCTAGAAATAATTAAAAATTATCTTACAAAATCCATTAAAATCTATAGTGTTTTATTTGTATAAAACTACATTTATGAATATATATATATGTATTTAAATATAGTATCAACCTTTATTTTATGAGTATATTCCTTATTAATAGATAATTAGGTAACAAATTAAGAGTCTAAAATGAAGCAAGGGGTATAAAGAAAAAAAATGAAAACTAAAGCCAAAATAATTCAGACCAATATGCTTATCATGACTTTTTTATAATTTACACTATATTAAAAAGTTTCAAAATTAGGCAAACAGCCAGTATGATCCTAGTCTTTAATGTTTCAGTGGGATCTTTAGGTGTTAGTGTTCAGACAGGATTAGTCGGTGAAAAGTCATTTACCTTTGGTTTGATCCTAGTCAAACTCTTGTCATAATAGATTTTTTAATTTCTAAAAACTTATTAATGTACTTTGAAACTATAGGTGCTTTTACAAATAAAAGATTATGAGGTGGTAAATACATTTGCTGTTTTGAAAGTAAAGCATAGGCATGTTTCTCTGGGACTGACATACAAGTATTGAACAGGACTATTGATCAGCCTCATTTTTTTAGAGGAATCAATATTATGAAGAAGTATGAAAGTTATCTTTAATGCTAATTAACACAGACCAACAAGGATGCAGTCGGTTGAAATTGATCAGAATTATGTTTCATGACTGTCCTATTCTTCAGAGTGCAAAGTAGCACTTCTGTGTTTTACTTAAAAGCATGTTTTTACTTCCATTAAATTCAAACATTAAAAATATGTAATCCTGCTAAATATTCAGAAGGTACAGATTTAAGGCAATGGCTGACTTCAGTTTGGCAAGTAGTTTAACATTTATAGAAGCTAGGAGGGTTAAGGCTGAAATTTCTTTTAAAGCTACTCAATTTACATGTGAAATTGGCAGCTAAGATAGAAACATAGGAAAAATAAATTGAAGACTACTATGTTGAGTTAATATATAATAAAAAATAAGCATATAGTGAGGATTATAGAAGCCAAAGCGAGTTGAAATACAAGTCTTCTTTGTGTGTGAAAATAACTACAATTTACTCCCTTAAGATCTATATGTTGACTTGGCTGCTCATAGAAATAAGGGCCTTTAAGGGTGCCTGGGTGGCTCAGTCAGTTAAGCATCCACCTTCAGCTCAGGTTATGATCCCAGGGTCCTGGGATTGAGCGTCACATCAGGCTCTCCGCTCAGCAGAGAGTCTGCTTCTCCCGCACTCTTTGCCTGCTGCTCAGCCTACTTGTGCGCACGCTCTCTCTCTCTGTCAAATAAATAAATAAATAAATAAATAAATAAATAAATAAATTTTTAAAAAAATAAATAAGAAATATTTTTGGTATTTTATAGTAAAAATTATGAATCCAGTTTCTTATACTATATAATGTCTATGGCTCTCTATACATTCTATAATAAAATAATTCTCTCCTAAAATATAGATTACTAAATGAAACAGTATCAAAATATTGATCAATTTTGCTAAGAAATGTCTTTGAAATTTATTCTTACATACATATTATATATACAGATTCACAACTACACGAAAAAATTCTGATAGATTATCATCTTGGAGCTTTCCTGGTTTTCTACTCTAAATGTTTCCATATTGTGAACATATACTACTCTTTTCTTTTTTAAAGATTCTATTTATTTATGAGAGAGAGCACAAGCGAGAGTGTAAAGAGAGCATGAGAAAGGGGAGTGGCAGAGGGAGAAGCAGACTCCCTGCTGAGCAGAGTCCAACGCAGGGCTTGATCTCAGGACCCCAGGATCATGACCTGAGCCAAAGGCAGAAGCTTAACGGACTGAGTCACCCAGGTGCCCTGAACGTATACTACTCTAAGTAAAACGAAAGAGAGACTCTGAATCTCGAATATATGAATATTTATTCAATATTAATTTAATTATTAATGCACACAATTGTATTAAGTAGTACAGAAAGAGAACTGAAATATGGAGAAATTAGATATAAAATTTCAATATTGCCATTCTGCTCCCTATGGATCACCTTGTACACCTATTGGGAAGTGTACAACCACCTGTTCTGGGGACCCTTGGTCTACAGTAAAAGCACGCCAGTCTCCTAATGTTAAGGTGTAATTCAATGGGAATATGGGTCAGGACCAAAGCAGTGCACTTTGAGGAATAATATACTAAAATGCTGTCAGGGTTCTGAAAAGGAGAGTTAACTCTTCCTTATTCTCTGAGATGAAAGTGTTACTGTATTGACTCTTCAGGTGAACATAATGGATTCTCTAAAGTCCTATAAATGTGGCCTCCATATTCCACTCTTGTCTTCTCATTTTAAGGTCAACACTTCTATCACTGGGCAGTTTATACCTCTGGAATGGTCACATTCCAGTTGTTAGCATAAAAAGTAACAACAACCCTTGGGCTAACTTACCACATAATAACTACATGAGTTTGAAGATTCTCTCAATAGGATATAAGAGCTGTCAGTTGAAAAGTAAACATTTTCAATTGCATATTCTGATTTCCTTGGCTAAAGAACATTTTCCCCATTTGGTCGGATTTGTTTTGTAGTCCTAGCCAAGGTTGAAATCCCTACTTGCAGGGGCACCCTTAGGGTAAATTCCTAATTAAAATAAACATTATAAGATCATAAAGTCACCTCAGATTTCCACTGAGTACCTGAGAGCATATTTTGTATGTGTCCTAAGCAGTAGTTTTTGAACTTTAATGCACATATGATTCTGATTCAGTATTTTGCTTTTCTAACAATATCCCAGATGACATAAATGCTGTTGGCCCATGAATCACTGAGTAGCAAGGTCCTAAGTAGCTGTTACATCTATTCAGTAGGGGGCTATGTAGACAGGTGTACATGCAGTGGCATTTATTATCCAGTAAAGGTAGAAATGGTATAATTTGCATAAGGATTAATGTCTCATCATAAAATTGAGAAACTGACGAAGTATGAATCCCAGTCTCAATGAAATCTTATTAGAAATTGATCAAATTAATAGCTAGGGTAGGGATCAAGAGAAATGAGATGATTTTAACGAGCACCCACTGTAGTATAGTATGTCTGAGTTTTCAAAAATTTTTGTCTAATTTGAATCATCAGAATAAAAAATGCTGGGTTAGATCTTTTTTTTTAAACAGTGAATACATAAATTATCATAGAAAAGAGATTTTTAGAAACTTCTTATAGAGTTTAGCTTCTCTAGCACTACTCTAGCAACTCATCAAATATTTTAAATATATTTGATTTAATCATTCTACCTAACTAATTATGCATATTGCCTAGATTTACTTTCATTTTGAGTTATATGAGGATCCTTGCAGTTGTTAGGGAAGCATATCTATTTATAACTAGATCAATATTCAAAAATTGGGTAGCATTTATTATTACCCACTATAGTAGGGGTTGGCAAATTATGATCCATGGATCCACTCCATCCAGCAGCCTGAAGCCTACTGTAATAAATAAAATTTTTTGGGACACAGCCATGCCCATTTGTTTACATTTTGTTTATAGCTGCTTTCCCACTACAATGGTAGAGTTACATAGTTGCAACAGAGACCATCTGGCCTGCAAAGCCTAAAATATTTACTATCTGGACATTAAAAAAAAAAAAAGTTTGCTGACCTCTGTTCCAAACTCATATAAAACAATATCAACTAATAAAATTCACTCTCCAGGGTGCTTGGGTGGCTTAGTCCGTTAAGTGTCTGCCTTCAGCTCAGGTTATGATCCCAGGGTACTGGGATCAAGTCCCACATTGAGCTCCCAGCTCAGCGGGGACCCTGCTTCTCCCTCTGCCTCTCTCTCTCTCATGAATAAATAAATAAAATCTTTAAAAAATAAATAAATTTCACTCTGTATGAACCATTCTAAAACAGTCTATGACAAAATTCTACAGATAATAATAATACGAGTATAATTGTAACATATTTAGTGTGAGGTACTATTCTAAGTGCCTATGCAAATTTGTGGTCCTTGCGGAGTCTGGATTATATGCTGGTGTTATATATTTCCTTCTAATGAGACCATGGTTTTACTTTTGCTCTTATGAGTCTGCTGAAAAGAAAACTAATAGTCTCAATCACCTGTCACATTAAATAAGAGGTGGAGCACTTTAAATACAAAACAACTTGATTCAATGGGACCACTACAGGTGTCACCCAACAGAAGATGTACTTTGTGGTGATTTCTACAGCATGTTAGTGTTTCAACTGACAAAATAAATCCATTGATTATAGTCTCAGATGGAACCTATGGGTTGAAATTTTGGTTCTGAGATAACAGAAGATAAAGTCCTTGACCCCAGTAGTTGCTTTGTTTTGGTCTGTTGTATAATTTGTACAAAGCTAAAAGGCCTACAGTAGAAAACAAATCCACAATGTCTGGTAACGAAGGTCTAAATGAACAGGGACCCCCTTTAGCAGCTATATACTAACATCAGCACTTAGCACACATGTGAGGCATGGTGTGAAATTAGTACATAGTAGCTATATCATTTCCTCATATCTTCAATTTCCTTATGTGTAAAAGATAAGCCAAACTAGAGCAGTTACTGGTAACTCCGCGTATTAGAATTTTCTAGAAAGCTTTAAAATAATGATGCCCTAGACCCACTTGTAACTAATTAAATCAGACACTTGAAGTAGTTTCATAACTAATTAAATCAGAAAACGAGTAGTTTTAATATGATCTACAGTTTAGAATTATTAGACTAAATTATAAATAGTGTCCAAGTTTTCACTGATGATGCCAAACATGTGATAACACCACTCCTCTGATTTCTATCTGGGATAATGAGAGAAAGCGATGGCGGGGATTTGAAAAAAAAAGTCTCAGGGGTTGCCTACTGCCATTCGCCTTCACCAGTAACATGAACAGACAAGAAAGGAACACATACATTTATGGTTACATCAAACAGAACAAGAAGACTGAGGTTATATGAGTAATTTCACAGACATGTTTGTTCAGTAGAATGAGTGTGAATGGGTTTTTGTTTTGTTTTAACTCAACATTTCAACCAGCAGATTTTATTTAAAAAAAAAAATCAGATTTCACCTTGTACACCTTTTGAAAAATCTACTAACATAGTATCTGAATTTCCATATGACAAGAGTTGTCAAGATCTGAGTAACAGCTATTCTCTTTCGAAGGGACATAAACTGCCCAAATCAACAATTTCAACACTGTTTGTCATCCTCCTGACATCACAGAAGAGTGACAGTTGCCACTTACTGTTGTCTTTATTCGTTGCTCTTCTTATACTATGGAAATATTGTCTGTACCTATGTCTTTGTCCAAAAGGAAAGAAAAAAGAAGATTCATAGACTAGATTTCAAGAAAAATGGGAATAAACATTCGTTTGTGGCCCATCATATTCCTTTCCATTATTTGCAAGTATATGATAGGCATCTGAATTTGTGACTCAGTCTAGGGCAAAAATATATTCTTGTCCCAATATTTTTTGCTCTGAGATTAAGAGGTTTTCCTGATGACAAATTCAGAGTGGTTAATGCTTGCCAAATATAAGGATGGCAAATGCCAAGCTTCCTAAGGACTGCGTGTGTGTACACACTTACTTGTGTATTAAACATCTAAAACAAACCTTAGATACTATGTCTTTACTCAGTCATCTCAATCTTGAAAATTAGGTACTTATTGTTTCACCCTTTTAATAATGTGGAAACTGACAGTTCAAAGGAAAGTAATTAGCTCAAGTCATATAGTAATTACTTTATGTAACTCATAGTAATATTGCGGTTTATGCCACTTTACACCCTCTTAAACTCTGGACTGTGCTGCCTCCATAACTTGAGAGACTAAGTTATTTCACCAAGTTCAAACAGATGCGATATTCTCAAAATTGATGTGCTATGACTTGGTATGAATATGTTAAAATCAGTATGTTAAAATCCTCTTTACTCCAAATTTAAGCATTCCATGTATTTACTATTTTCCAAGATAGTAGTTTCCTGGTTACCTTAAGGAGGCCAGGGAAGACTTGAGACTCATAATCTGGCTTTGAACCTCATTGGTAATTTTCCCCTTCTTTTGAGACACCTACGTATGCCATTACATTACCTTCATAATTACTTTGTCTTCCTTCACACAATTTTATGAATAAGTTCCTTAAGAACATTTTAAAATTATTTTTATGCCTCCATCTGTGTCTTTGAGAGTATTGAATTTAATTGAATATTGAATCTGCTTAACAGTAGTAGTTAATGTAGAGGGAGTATGTGAGCTCGCTGAAAGCTACTCGGTAGAGTCAAAAATTAAAAGCCTTGCAAATGAGCTGGTGGGGAGAGGACTCTCATTTAAGTCAGCAGGAATGAAGACCTTCTTGTTTGTTTTGTTTGCCACACATCTCTCCGAATGAGAGATGATTTTATCCAAATTACTTTATAGGTACTGTGGGCTGAGTGGTTTTGATGGGACTATGCAAATCTTCCAGGGATAAGCCTCTACAATTTGAGTTCAGTAGTGGAATGGGAAGAAAAGTCTGGCTACTGTCACAGTTCCCAATGGAGCTCACCATGTCTGTTTTATGAGCAGGCAGTGGGTGTCAGCAAATTTTATTTTATTTTATTTTTTTAAATTGTATTTATTTTTGAGAGAAAAAGAATGACAGAGAGAGAGAGAATGAGAGGGGGGAGGGTCAGAGGGAGAAGCAGACTCCCCACTAAGCAGGGAGCCCGATGTGGGACTAGATTCCGGGACTCCAGGATCATGACCTGAGCCGAAGGCAGTCGCTTAACCAACAGAGCCACCCAGGCACCCTTTTTTTTTTTTTTAATTTAGGTGTCTGCAAATTTTAAAATTCAGTTACGTATCATTCTCAGATAAGTTTCTTTTTATTTTTTTTCAGATAAGTTTCTGAATAGACTCCTCAGCCTGCTGTATTGTATTTTGTTAGCATGTTTGTTGGCTTCAGTCTTCAAACAGCAAGAAAACAAATGAAAGTTTCTGGTTTAAGTCTTAAATTCCTGACATACTAGCAAAAGAGCCTGGACATTTACCTCCATGTGAGGGGTAGATCTTGCTCTGTAGTTATAGAAATAGCATCTAAATGTTCTATAAAGGATCCTTAGCAAGAGTAAAGTAAAACATTGGGGGTTGGGTTGGGAGAAAACATTATTTGAATTATCCTCTCCTCTCTAGGTCATAACTGGACTTGGAATTTTGGCTGCTGTATGCATATGGAACAGAGCTTTGTGCTATGATCTTCAGTGAGTTCTTAATATTTGTTATCTGTCCATGAGAATCTTTTCCTGAAGGTGAGCATTAAAAATACCTCATAAAGTGAAATAGTTGCAAGGTGCTGTCACTGTTATTTGACACACTCCTAAACACTTGGCATTGTAGCCCATAGAAGTCTACCTTTCAAGAGCATGCATTCAGGGTTTCCTTTTGTAATCTGAGTTTAGATCCCTCAGGCACTCAGCGTGTTGGCAATCCCCTGTAAAAGATATCAGCAGGGGACAAAGTAAAGTAAAGCGGATTGTATCTGACAGAGCTCCTTAAGTAAGTTGTTCAATTGACAGGGGAGGTAGGAAGCCTTCTCTGGGTGATTAATTTGAATGATCTAAACTAGTTGATGTGTACTTTTAAATGATTAGTTTCTTATTATTTTCCCGAAGAATAGTAAAAAATGCATTCCAGAGAAAGAAGTATTTTGTAAAAGTTTAAACATTTGAAGTCCTATGTTATAAAATAATTTACCTAAAGGTAGTTGTTCTCAAAATTAAGTGCACAGGAGAATATTCAGGAATGCTTGTTCTATCATGTTGATTTCCTATGTCCCACTATGGAAAGTCTGTTCCTGGGTTGGAACCTACGAAATTAGATTTTTAACAAGCACTGCAGGTATTCATGATGAAGATAATTTACGGTTAGGTGTTAATAAGAGGAAATTTCAAGAAAAGATGTAAATGTGGTCTCTAATTGAGCCTTTCCTCTACTTACCTATACAGATTAACCTTTGGTCAGGAAGTTGAAGCAGATATTACTTCACCTAGAGAACCAGAAGAATGTCAGCTAAGGTGCTCAGTGGAAAATGAAAGAACTAGAGATCCCTGGTTGGAAAGTGTTCTGGAAAGTAGCCTTCAAGGTGTTAAAGGGAGAATTACCAAAGTATTGGCCTGCACCTTTGTCCATGATTTGTTTTAGGCATTCTGTTTTCAAATAAGTATAAAATTTTTCCTATTCTATTTAAGAAATAATCTGTTAAAGTGCTTTCTCAATCACACTTTAGGGGTAATGTAAATTTAAAAAAACTGATTTAAAAAAGTCTAAGTCATACTTAGATTAGGACCTAGCGAGAAATCATAGATACATGTTTGTTCTAAATATTGCATTTCTGATCTTATGTAAGATTCTTAGACATTTGTAGTGTTGTCACAGAAAATAAATTATGAATAAAGTGTAATACACTGAAGTTTAATAAGGAAACACCTTCCAAATAATTCTATATATGCCACATAGATTTCTATATTTTTTATATTATTTAAAGTCTTGAATTTCAATGACTAATGTTTCTACCTCTTCCACTGACAATGTTTCTATGTCACTCACTCCTTATAACTTTCCTTTGTAATAGATTAATCCTTTATCTGTCTGCTCTATATTAAACATGGGGTCTTAATACTTAAAACCAATATCCCTTTGAGAAAACCCCACCTTTTTATATATCCACTAATTATAACTCTACTTGAATGCTGAATGGTAGGAAGAGATTAATATGCTCATATAATTTTAAAATAAGAAAAATTCAATAATTTGGGGGAAGAAAAAACAATGTTTTAAATATTCATGTTATTTTTTTCTTTATTGCTAATGCTATAATTAAAATTTTAAAAAATTTAAGAGAAGAGGAGGTTGAACTATCAATTAAGTTAATGGCTATGATATCTTTTTTGATGTGTCAACCTGACTAGGCTATAGTCTCTAGTCTTTCAATCACATTATTTGTGTATTGATGAAAAAGGATTTTTCAGATTCAATTATAGTCCTAAACAGTTTACTTTTTGTAAGAGGAATTATTTTAGATAATCTGGGTGGGCTTGCCTTACTTAGGAGAAAGCCTTGAAAGCTTTCCCAAGGAAGAAGAAATTCCATCTGTGGATAATACCATTGGTCTGCACCAGTGGAATGCTATACTATCATAACCTCCTCTTCTGACTACCTGCTTTACTGATTTTGGATTTGATTGGGCAGCCCCCATAATCACATAAGACAATTCCTTGCAGTGAATCTCAGAATATAAATCTTAATAATAAATAAATATATTTTAATATAAATATGTCTCTAAGTGTGTGTGCATGTGTGTGCAGGGCAGTATTGGTATCAGACTTGTGAAAAAAACTCAACACAATTTTAGTATCATAAACAATATAAAGTAGCTTTACTTGGGAACAACAGGTCAATATCAATACCTTTAAATAGGGCTACTTATGTGTATTTTAATTCCTTTGATAATTTACATTATTATTTTTCTAAATATGTAATGCTAGGATAAACTATTTAGATAGTGTGTTGTTTTAGATTCAACAAGAGTATAACTGAGTAGAAACTTTAATTAACTGGTAGGTATAGTCCTTTTCCCACAGAAAATTGGGGAAGTCCTAGGATATTCCACTAAAATAGTATTAGCAGCATTTATGGTGAGGTTCATCTATAGAAATTATTTTTTGTATTTGATTGAACCATAATTAATAATATTACCTCTAAAAATATACCTTGAATTAGTCAGCAATCAGTTTTTGGGAAAAATAAAACTATTATGGTTAAAATTGTTAAAGGGGTGAAAATGGCATTACAATGATCCCTGTACATACAAAATAACAACCTCAGTCACAGAGAATGACAAGTTTTCTGTAATGTATAATGTTGCTGATGCTATGACATCACTGGAAGTACCTGATAATACTGTTTAACCTAAAGCAATTTATCAGAACTATATCACTGCACTGATTAGACTAACTACATTTTTCCCTCTAAAAACTCAATACTTTTACCGTATAGTTCCCAGAAACCTGAAAAGTATCCTTTTAAGATATACCATTTTTTTTCTTGTAAAGGTCCTTCTAATTTTGTGTATTTTTATAGGGGTAATATTGCCACACAATGTTTTCATTAGAAAAAGAGGAACTGTCTCCCATTGAGAAATGGTTTTGTATCCTATTTTGAGGATTTAAAACTCTATGGTTCCTAATATCTAAAATCTCCTTATAATTTTATAAAAATAATGTGCCCATCAAAGTGCAGAAATCCCAAGAGGAATCAGAGATAATGTTTTCCAACTATAATGTGGCATACAAAATATTTTATTACTATAATAATCATCACAAATGGAAGTGTTGCTGTCATATAAACTCAGCAAAAGAACCTTAACTTGCTGGATGCAATGTTGCTACACTATAACATTTCTTTAATTATTTACTAAAACAGTATGGCATTTGCTCTGTAGCTAATACTTTCAGCTGTGTTTGGATACATGCTTCATGACAAATCGAAAACAGGCCAAATACTTATAGTTCCATAAGGTAAGGAAATGCTTAAACACACACATGCACACACACACACACACACACACACACACATAACAATAAAACAATAAAGTATTGGATCATGTGTAAAGGATATGGGGACCAAGGAATTGTTCTGAAAGAGTTCCCAATGGTCAGAGTTGGAATAATATGGACAACAAAATAAATAATGAAAGTATTAGATTATAACCCAAAGAATCAAATAAATACCCATGAGTCCATACTGATAAATAATACTGAAAGAAAGAAAGAAAAAGGAGAGAAAGAAAGAACACATCTTTCTTACAGACAAATTCCAAATAATAAATACAGAGGGATAAAAGAATTAGAAAATCACCAGTAGAATAGCACGGTAATAGTTGCTGTAGACAAGATTAATAGAACAGATTTTAGGGTGCATATGGGAAGAGAAAACAGAAACTTTACAGGAAGAAGCTTGCCAGACACTACCTGAATCAATGATCAAAGCAACATTTTCAGTAAGCCATCTTAAAACATGTATCCTGTGGTATGAGGCAATGAGAAGAGCACTTTGCCTTTACAAAAATTTTTCCTGCAAATTCACAACTCCAGTTTAAGTATGGGAAAAAAACAGATCCCAATTGAGGGGGATCCTATAATCTAATTAGCACTCTTCAAAAGTGTCAAAGTCATAAAGGATTAGTATCCAAAATAAATAAAGAACTAATAAAACTCAACGCCAAACCCCCCACAAATAATCCAATTAAAAATGGGCAAACACATGAACAGACATTTCTCTAAAGAAGACATATGGATGGTCGACAGACACATGAAAAGATGCTCAATACCACTAATCACGAAAGAAATACAAATCAAAACCACAAGGAGATAGCACCTCACACCTGATCAGAATGGCTAAAATAAATAGCAACAACAACAATAAAAGACAAGTGTTAGAAAGGATGTGGAGAAAAAGGAACCCTCTTGCACTGTTGGTGGGAATGCAAACTGGTGTAACCACTGTGGAAAACAGTTGGAGCTTCCTCAAAAAGTTTAAAATAGAACTACCTTACAATCCAGTAATTGGACTACTGGGTATTTACTAAAAAAAAATACAAAAACACCAATTCAAAGGGATACACGTACCCCTGTTCACAGCAACATTATTTACAATACCCCAATTATGGAAGCTGCCCAAGCATCCATTGATAGATAAATGGAGAAATAAGATGTAGTGTATTGTGTGTACACACACACACACACACACACACACACACACACACACACAATGGAATATTATTGAACCAAAAAAAATGAAATCTTGCCATTTGCAACAACATGGATGGAGATAAAGAGTAAAAGGCTAAGCAAAGTAAGTCAGAAAGACAAATACCACAATTTCACTCATACGTGGAATTTAAGAAACAAACAAAAAAAAATGAGCAAAGGAAGAGAGAAAGAGACAGAGAGAGAGAAAAACCAAGAAACAGACTCTTAACTAAGAGATTGGATTAAGGATTAATCCTAATGGATTAAGGAGTGCACTTGTGATGAGCACTGGGGGATGTATGAAACTGTTGAATCACTATACCATATACCTGAAACTAATATATCACTGTATGTTAACTATACCGATATTTAAAATAAAATAAAAATAAAATAAAAAAGTACTCTACAAATACTAATTATGCTATTTCTATCTTCATTCCTAATTAATGCTCTTGTCAATTATATCAGTGTTTAGTATGCTGAGGCATACTTAACATCCTGTATATTTATGTATGAGATGATTCTGTATCAAAAAAGATTGAATTATGTGACACTGACACCTAATACTAGTATAGTGATACAAATTATAAAGCTAATAGTCTGCTTATGTTTTTGCATCCATCTCTTCATTTAAGAAGGTAGGAAACCAAGAAGGGCTGTCAAAGGACTTTTTATATGAAGCAGCATTTCCCTAGGAGATATCAAAATCATGTGTTCTAACTCACTAAAACTGGTTCTAACCAGCTAAAATTGAATAACAACTGTGAATTTGAAGTGACCCACATCTGATGTTGATAATGATCATAAACCTCAAGTAACACATATATGATAGACTCTCACTGGATCCGACTGAAGACTTTCCTGACCAATGACAATGGACTTTGTCTTAGTCAATGTCACAAGGGATGTGTATATTTGTTCTACATTATCTCGGGTGCATCCATGTTAGCATGATCACAATGAACTTCCCCTTTTAAGCTCATGAAGGAGCCATTCTATAAATTTTTTCAGCAATGTGTCTTTCTGCCTAACAAACAAAAATTCAGAGCACATTTTTTTTTATTGATACGGTAGCATTTAGTGATCAATGTCCACTTTTCTTTAACAATATAAATTGGGGATAAGTTATAGTTATAAATAAATATATTTCAAATAATTAATAAACACTGATTTAGGAGTTTGAGTGATTATTTTTTCTTTTTGCCATTTGAACAGTATTTCTAGTATTTTTTTCTTTAAGTTTGAATTTCAAAAGAAACATTTACTTATGCCCCCTTCTTAATATTATCGTAAGTGGTTAAATTTAATGCTTTTACTCCTTAATTAGTTTCATGACTTGTTAACAGTTTATATCGAGGGGCGCCTGGGTGGCTCAGATGGTTAAGCATCTGCCTTCGGCTCAGGTCATGATCCCAGGGTCCTGGGATCGAGTCCCGCATCGGGCTCCCTACTCCTTGGGAGCCTGCTTCTCCCTCTGCCTCTCTCTCTCTCTCTCTGTCTCTGTCTCTCATGAATAAATAAATAAAATTAAAAAAAAACAAAAAACAGTTTATAGCGAGGTACTTATAAATTACAAGAATCTGCCTCTTTTCTCATTTTTTTATTTCTCATAATTTTTCCCATTTTTTTCTCATAATTTTAGGGAAACAATGGATATGGTAACATCTGTTCAAACTACCTGATGGAATATTATTTTTCGGTTGTTCATAAATTAATATAAATGATCAGGTTAAAGATGGAATCTCCTGAATTACAATGGAACGGTCATTCTCAAGTGTGTTCCAGGAAACACTGGTTTCTTTAAATTTATTGTGTTAGATGACAAGAAAACAAACACACAAAATAAACAAAAAACTTTTCTGATATAATAGGATTGGGAGGTGCTGGGTTCAACAAAGTTTAATAGCTTTCTGTACTGAATAATTTCTCTGAGCACTTACAATAATAATGTTCATTGTGAATCTCTAAAAAGGAAAAATGTAAACACATATTTCTGAAACTTTTTTCACTTCAGAACTCTGACAACTTCTCTTTGGGTTAATGATGTGGAAGAAAAAACTGTATACATTATGTGGGTGTGTGTATAATATATGTATATATTTAAACCACTATAATGAATTATATGATCAAATAATAGACATATTTAGAATTTTGATGTATATTATAAATAAAGAATGCTAAATTCAAAAGATAAGTACCACTGGAAAAACCCTATCATGGGAAGCTCTAGCAGCTCAGTCCCCTAGACTTTGAATTCATTATTAACATTCTCAGTGAAATATTTTTCCATAAAGTTTCTCTCTATGATTTTCCTTTAGGGCAGTCATCTGAGTGTGGAGTCAAGAAACCAAACCCCTACAAGATAGGGATATTTGTATTATCTCTGGGTCATACATAAAGTATGTTTTTCTTTCCCTTTAGCTTTGGAAATTCTACTATGTCTTCCGTACCATCCAGGGAGCATATGCTCTATCCTCACTACCCCCAGCACTCCTCATCCTTAGTAAAAGAATAAAAAAAAAGTATACTATTAACCCCAACAACTGACAGTATGAGGGGGAATATATTCTAAATATATATATATATCATATTATATTTATATTATATTCTAAATATTCTTATTTCAAGGATTAGATTGAGGAAGACTTCTTTAAAAAGTATCAAAGTGTTCAAGTTTTGGAACCTAAAGGAGTTCCACCCAGTTCCATATATGGAAGAAGCTCACTGCATCCTGTTCTCTCACTGAATGAAATCAAACCCTGGACAATTTGTATGCAACAGCTATCTAAGGACCTTGAGGTAAATATGTGAGCAGGAAAACTGGGAAAGACATCATAATCTTAAGTACTAACAAATCAGTGGTGAGTTTTGTTCCTCTGGTATCACCCAGCCTAGACTCAAAGGTAGCATGAAATTCAGAGGCAGGCACTAAATAAGAACAGAAAAAATCCTCAAAGAATCCCTCTCTGTTTTAAGAATTGAATAGAATGGAGAAAATTCTGTGGGATTTTCCCTCTTCATCCATTCCTCTTGACTCAGCCCTCAAGAATCTTGCTGGGGCTGGGAGGTGAAGTCAGCATCAACTGGAAGGCATGAAAACCCTGAAGGGGAATCCTTCTATCTATCCAGTTGCATTGCCGCCTTAAGATCTTGGATTGAATTCTTGTTGCCCTTTTTTCTCTCTTTGTCCTTCTCTTTTTAGCTCTATATGCAGCCTCATTTATAAGAAATGAGCAACAGAGTAGAAAATCCAAAGCACCAGCTTTCTGGCCAAAGGACTGGGAAGGGAAGCTTCTATGGAACTAGATAATGTTGGTGGTGAAAACTCAACAATCTCATAAAGTTGTGTAAAATCTCCTGGGTTTACCTCAGAGCCTTGCATGAATGAATCTGGCCCAAAAGAATATAAATAGGCTTTGACAACTGAACCATATGGTAGATCACCACATAAGACTGAGACTGACCACTAGTGGGCACATGAGGTTGATCTGTGTAACAGATAAACATACACATAAACATATATAAACATCTTGAAAACTGAATTGACATTAAAACTGCACACTACAGAAGGGAGGTTAGAACTTTCAGACTGAATCTAATCTGATAGATTCCCTGTCATAACAAAAACAGACAAAAGAAAAAAATATGATTTAAACAAAGAGCCAGCATCTCATACATAGCATCCAAAATTTCTATTACACAATTTAGAAGTTTTGGCATACAAACAACCAGGATAATTTCAACCAAAAAAAAAAAAAAAAAAAAGACATGCAAAGTTGGTACTAATGTTGAAACTATCACTAATGGACTTGAAGGCTTTTATTATGACCATGCTCAAAGAAGTAAGGGTGAACCCACTTAAAATAAATAGAAAGATAGAAAATCTCAGCAGAGAAACAGATAACATAAAGATTAAATAAATAAAAATTTTAGAATTAAAAATGCATTTACAAGAATATAAAATTCACTGGATTAATTCAATAGCAGAATAAAGATGATAAAGACTCTGAAGTTGAATATAAATAAGAGAAATAAGGACCCTGTGACACAATACAATAAAAAACCCAACTCTTTTGTCATTAGGGAGTTAGAAGGTAAGGAGGAAGAGTGTGGTGATGGGAAAAAATGAAGAAATATGAGTAAAAACTTCCCAGTTCTGGTGAAAGACAAATAAGAGATTCAAGAAGATTAGAGATATACAACTGAATAAGGTCAAAGCATTCCCTCCCCAGATGGATCATAATAAAAATGATGAAAAACAAAAATACAGAAAAATTCTTAAAAATCAATCAGAAAACAAGACGAATTAAACATATAAAGGATCAATGATACAAATGACTGTGATTTTTTTTTCCCTAATCAGAAACTATGGGGACAAAAGGAAATATGCTAACATTTAAAAAAATGCTAAAAGAAAAAAGTGACAATTTAGAATTCTATATTCAGGGGAACAAATGTATACTAGAAAAAAAGAATTAGTTAAAAAACATGATAGGTAAATGGAAATGAAATACTAAAGAATATTGAAAGAACGCAAAAGATGGCAGGAAAGGGAAACTGAGAAACAGAAAATACAGGAAGCAAAGAGAAAACAAATGATACAATTAAAAAATCATAATTATATAATAATTAAATACAAATGGTTTAAAAACACCAACTAAAAGACACATAATGGAAAACTTACAGAATTTGTCACCAGCGAAAAGGTTCCAAAAGAAATACTAAAAGAAGTTCTTCTGATGGAAGGGAAATGATGCCAGAGAGAAACTTAATTTGGAAGATAAAGAGATCAGAAGGAAGGGATAGAGAGGAGAAAGAAATAAAGGAGAGAATTACAAAGGGTAAATATTACATACATATATATATATTAAACATGTATGACAGTTGAAAGAAAAACTATAAAACTGCATGACAAGATCTCTAATATCTTTAGATAGCACACATATAACTATTACTGTATAAAAAGGAAGGATAAAGGAATCAATTTTTTGGTGAGGTTTCCCTATCCTACAATGATGTGAATAAAATGTGGGAAACTCCTTTTCAACATGAAATTTTTGTAACTACTATGTTTAACATACAAATAAAACCTAATGAATAGACTTCCAATTCCAGCCAGAGTGAACTAACAAGAGAGGTTGCTTGAAAGAACTTTAATAAAGTAGAAAATGGGAACGCCTGGGTAGCTCAGTTAGTTGAGCAACTGACTCAATTTCGGCTCAGGTTATGATTTCAGGGTCGAGAGATGGAGCCCCACATGGGGCTTTACACTGGGTATGAAGCCTAAGATTCTCCCCTCTCCCTCTGCTGCCACATCCCAACTCTCTCACAGACACTCTTTTTCTAAATAAAGAAAAAAAAGTACAAAATATATATAAAACATGTTTTTCAAGATACTGGACATTAAATATAAGAATAAATCTTTTAAAAGTTATCAGTGGAATTGCAATTGTACACTAAAAATATTTTACAAATGAATAAAGAAAAAGAAATAAGTAGGAAGAATACAGAAAACAAATAGCAAAATGGTTGATGTAAATCAAACCACATAAGTGATTACATTAAACATGAATGGACCAAACATTCTAATCAAAAGGTAGATATTGGAAAAATGGCTAAGAAAAAAAGACATGGCTATGCTATCAATAGGGGACACAAAAAGGTCAATGATACACAAAAATCAAAGTAAAGGAATGCAAAAAGATGGGCCATGTAAACAGAATTTTAAGAGGGCTGGAGTGACTATATTAATATTAGAAAATGTAGATCTCAGAAAAGATTTATTAGTAGAAAAAAGGGGACATTTCAAAATGGCTAAAAGTTTATTTATACATTGGATATGCATAAGAAATACAAAAAATATGTACCAAAGAACAGACCCCAAACAAGGTTAAGGAAAAGTTGACGAATTTGAAAAGAGAAATAGACAATTCAACAATTGTTGGAGATTTCATTATTCCCCTGTCAGTGATTTAGATAACAATTAGAAAGAAAATCAGTAATAAAGAAGTTTTGAACAATACTATAAAACAATTTGTATTAAGTGGAATTTCATATTTGAACCAATAATAGCAAATATATATTCTTTTAAAAAGCATATAGACTATTCTCCAGGATAGACCAAATGCTAAGATATAAAACAAACCTAAATACATTTTAGGTGATCAAAAAAATCAACAAATATCAATAAAAATATTGATAAAACAAAAAACTGATTCTTTGAAAATGAGTAAAATTCAAATTTAGCTAGACCCTCTAGGAATGTGTGTATATAAAACCTTAGAATATATATACACACATATATATACACAGAGACAAATGAAGTGTATAGAACATCATTACAGACCCTGCAAAAATGAAAAGTTAGAGCTTTATGCCTCAAAATTAGACAACTTCAATTAAATGGACAAATATCTGGAAAAGTCAAAATCTCTGTAGTTTATTCAAGGAGAAGTAAAAACATCAATAAACTTATAACAAGTAAAGAAATTGGATTAGTAAATAAAATGTTTCCACAAAAAGTCCAGGTGCTGATGTTTCACTAGTTTAATAAATATTAGCAAACTATATCCAGAAAGACATAAAATCAATTATACAGCATCACCAAGTGAATTTATAAAATGGGAAAGTAATTTGAATAGACATTTTATAAAATAAGATGTATGGATATCTAAAAAGAACATGAAAGGATGCTCAACATCCTTAAACATTAGGGAATACAAATTAAAATTACAATGAAATACCAATATACACCTCTATAGAATAATTATAGTGATATAAACTATCAATACCAGGTGTTGCCAATGTAGTAGAGAAAGCAGTACCCTTATACCTTGCTGGGGAGGGAATGTAAAGTGGTACTGCCATTTTTGGAAAACAGGTTTTTTTTTGTTTGTTTGTTTGTTTTGAATGATGAGTATATACTTACTCTATGAACCAGGAACCCACTCCTATGTATTTACCAAGGAAAACTGGAATCTTACATCCAAAGATTTGTCTGTTTATCTTCATAGCAACATTATTCAAAACAGCTGAAATCAGCATCTAGCCAAAAGGATAATACTGGTGAATGGATAAAAAAAATGAAGTATATAATGGGATACTTTTCAGAAATAAAAAGGGACAACATACCCTATAACATTCATAAGCCTCAAAAATTTTACAGCAAGAGAAATAAACCAGAGGAAAAAATATAATTTATATGAGTCCATTTATATGAAATTTCTAGATGAAGCAAATCTTATATGCATTAAGAAACCAGAATAATTAGGGAGGGGAACAGATTCTGGGACGGGGGATGGGAGCAGCAATCAACTGTCACTGGGTATGAGGGCACTTTTGGGAGCAATAAAAATGTACTGGAACTCTCTCCTGATGATCACTGAACAACTCTTTCATTGGACAATACAAGTTAAAATAGGTGAATTTTATGTTAGTACAATATATGCTTCAATCAAGCTGTTAACAAAAAAGGGAAAATTTAAATAAACATGTCAAAAATATATATATGACAAACACATAATTAGTATTCAGCATGATTCATCATTTCAGTAAAACAAGTTAAAACCACAATAAGCAGCCATATTCATAATTGCCAAAACTCGGAAGCAACCAAGATGTCCTTCAGTAAGTGAATAAATTGGTACATCCAGACATATTATGGAATATTATGGCATATTATTTAGCACTTAAAAAATGAGCTATAAAGCTATGAAAAGGTATGGAAGAACCCTAAATGTTTATTACTAAATGAAAGAAGCCGATCCAAAGAGGCTACATACTGTAAGATTTTAACTATATGACATTCTAGAAAAGGATGTGTCTATGTGTCTCCAAAAGTATGGAGACAATAAAAAAAATCATTGATAGATAGGGCTTGTGGGTGGGGGAGAGGGATGTATAGGCAGAGCACAGAGGAGTTTTAAAGCAGTGAAAATATTTTGTATGATACCATGATAGATAAAGATCATTACCCATTTGTCTAAACCCACAGAATGTACAACACCACGAGTGAATCATAATATAAATTAAGGACTTTGGGTAATAATGATGTGTCAAAAAGTCTACTGATTGTAACAAATGTACTATTTTGTTGGGGAATGCTCACAATGTGGGGGGCTGTGTGTAGGGAATGGAAGGGAACATATGGTGGTGGTCTGTATTTTCTGCTCAATTTTGATGTAAACCCAAAACTCCTCTAAAAGAATAAAGCCTATTAAAAGGCACAATGAGATACTATTACACATATATTAGTAGTCTAAAATTTTAAAGTATGACCATTTGAAATGTTGATGCAGATATGGAGGCACTGGAATTCTCATATGTATGCTATTGAGAGAAATGTTCAATTGTACAAATACCTGGAAAACAGGTTTGACAGTTTCTTAAAAAAATTAAACGAGAACCTACCACTTGACCCAGACATTCCACTTCTAGATTTTTACCCAAGAAAAATGAAAGCAAACGTTCATACAAAGATTTTTCTACAAGTGTCATAGTAGCCTTAATTTTCACAGCTGAAAATTAGAAACAACTCAAATGTTCATCATCCTCAGATGCATGTATAAACAAATTGTTATGTCCGTACAATGGGATGCATTTTTCAGCAACAGAGAACAAAATATTAATACACACAACAGTATGAATTACACTTAATGAATCAAGTAGGGAAATAAAGTACACACTATATGCTTGCATTTATATAACATCCTAGAAAAAGCAAACTATGACAGAAAGTGTCATTAAAAAGTATCATAAAGTGACAGATAGTGATCAGTGGTTGCTTAGGATGGGGGTGGGCCTGGAGGGATGAGGGAGAGGTATTACAAAGAGACATTTTTAGGGGGTGTTAGAAATATTAATTACATAGATTGTGATAATATGATTTATACATATATGAAAACTTAGAAAACTGTATAAGTGCAGTTTATTTTGTATCAATCCCCCAAAAAGGTGTTAAAAAGATAATGAAATGATCTATTTTTATATCATTCAAGAAATCAATCTTTACTGTTTTTGTCAACAGCAATGCAATATTAGCCTGGTAATGAAGTTTAGAACATATTTTCTGACATCCAGTTCAACAAGTCAAGCAGTTGTGAAGATAATTGTTGAATTTCAGGTAAAGAAATGCAGAGATGGGGGAAGGACGGATTCTGCTGTTTCTGTCCAAAACATTTTTGGAATATCATCTAATTTAAAAGCAAAGCTTTCAAATATAGATGGTTGGTTTCTTCAGGGACTTTTAAATACATGCTGAATTCATTGTTTTATCTAATTTTCCCCTAAAATTGACCTCAATAAAAAACATTTTTGGTACTTTTGTCAGTTCTATGTGCTATTTACAGAGAGGCTGGTTTCTGTGGGGTTTATAATATGAAGAGGTCGTCATATTGAGAGAGAAATGGCATGGTAATGATTCCATTCCAGAGAGATTTTCTGATAAAGCACAAGCTCAAGCTTTGTAGATCCTTTTGACCTTCTTAATAATAATAGCTAACATTTAGTGAATGCTTAATATGTTCAATATATTCTCGTATTAAATTTTCTCTACAACCTCTTGAGTTCTGTACTATAAATATCCTCAAATTTGTAGATGAGGACATAGAAATATAGAAGTTAAGCAGTTTGCTCAAGGGAGTGAGGAGCAAAATTTCCAGTTCAGGTATGTACAGAGATACAGTTCTGTATCTAAGTACAGAACTGAGCTCTATGTCTCTATACTTTGTGTTTCCTTCTTAGTCACAGGAAAATAAGCATTAGACATAGAGGTGAAAATTAATAAATTATTATTTTAAAATTGTAGATGTTCCATGTGATGATCCTCTGGTCACATGACTGATTTCATTCAATCACTTATATATCCTTGTATACCTACAAACAAGGTATGATTTCATAGCTATATACTATGTGATTGATTCCATACAATTTTAGAGATAATAAAGTTCTAGTCAAGGTCACTACAATATACAAAATTGTATCTCTTCATTCACTGCCTTCTCAGTTCTATGACAAATGATGCTTTTATAATTTAAGGATAAAAAATAAGCACCTGTGAAAAGAATCAGCTACCATTTTTTTAAGGCAGTAAGTAATAACCCTCAGAGGCCCACCACCTGCAACTGCAACTTTCTTCATACATACCTGAGAACTTATTATTCTAACTGTATGTTTCCCCCCTTTCTTGTTTTTATCTCAGTGTGTGGTTCTTCTTATGTCTCTACTTCACTGGGTCAGAGTGAGATACCAATCTTTAAAGTAGCTCTGCTTGAGGAATTTTTTGGCTAGGAAAATTAAATTGAACCTCCCTGACTTTTTCCCTTAACTTCCTACTTCCTACCTAATTTACCACTGCCAGTACCTAAGTAGGCCCTGTTCACAGTGCTAGAGACATCCCAAGGTGTCCTCATGATGCTGGCCATCTCCACATATGGGCTGATCACTGTGAACTCCGCTATGCTTAACTTCTGTTCTGCTCACAGACAGGACCCCTGGCCTATCTACTGTTATCACTCATTTTGTACAATACAAAGTTTTATGATGATAATCTACATATTTCTCTTACCTGCCTTTTGTCTAATTTTTACTTCCCTTCTGTTTTCTTGATCCTCTACCATATTTACTCTCACTCCCATTTTTATTGATTCTGATATATCATTAGAATTTTTAAAAATATTTACTTCTTGTTCAAAATTGTTAGAGTTCCCTGTCGCCTATTTAAAAATTATGTGAATCCGGGAGCCTGGGTGGCTCAGATGGTTAAGCGTCTGCCTTCGGCTCAGGTCATGATCCCAGGGTCCTGGGATCGAGTCCCGCATCGGGCTCCCTGCTCGGTGGGAAGCCTGCTTCTCCCTCTGCCTCTCTCTCTCTCTCTGTCTCTCATGAATAAATAAAAATTAAAAAAAAAATTATGTGAATCCAGGGGTGCCTGGATGGTTCAGTGGGTTAAGCGTCAGACCCTTGATTTCGGCTTAGGTAGTGATCTCAGGGTTGTGAGATCAGCCCTGTGTCGCATAGGCTCTGCACTGGGCGTGGAGCCTGCTTGAGATTCTCCCTCTGCCCCTGCCCTCTCAATCTCTTAAAATATATGTATATGTATATGTATATATATATATATATATATACATATATATATATA
The DNA here is from genome assembly GCF_003265705.2 of Callorhinus ursinus. Classification (NCBI taxonomy): domain Eukaryota; kingdom Metazoa; phylum Chordata; class Mammalia; order Carnivora; family Otariidae; genus Callorhinus; species Callorhinus ursinus. The sequence continues at coordinate 15,475,512 of NW_027397068.1, forward strand.
TATATGAATCTGATTCTTTTTTCAAATATTTATTTTTAAGATTTTTATTTATTTGAGAGAGAGTGAGAGAGAATAAGCATGAGCGGGTTGGGAAGGTGGAGGGAGAGGGAAAAGCAGGACCCTGTGATTGTAACCTGAGCCGAAGGCAGATGCTTAACCAACTGAGCCACCCAGGTGCCCCTGATTCTTGTTGTTTTTTTTTTGTTCAAACCTGTTTTATGCCCCTTATATTTTATTAAAAATTATGTAATTATAAATTTCTGTGGTTTTTCTCTCAAAGTAATAAAGGACCTTCTAGTTTATAGACTTATTTATGTTAATATAGCATTTCTTTATTTATGTTGGCCACAGGCCATAAATTATAGAATTGCCTACCTACCTCATACTACTTATTAGAATCAAAGTTGCTCAGGGCGCCTGGGTGGCTCAGTTGGTTAAGCGACTGCCTTCGGCTCAGGTCATGATCCTGGAGTCCCTGGATCGAGTCCCGCATCGGGCTCCCTGCTCAGCAGGGAGTCTGCTTCTCCCTCTGACCCTCCCCCCATCTCATGTGCTTTCTCTCTCATTCTCTCTCTCTCTCAAATAAATAAATAAAATCTTTAAAAAAAAAGAATCAAAGCTGCTCTATTGCAAAATAACTATTTTGTTAGACTTTATAATTCTTTCTGTAATATGCGTGATTTCTTTTCTAAAGATATAACTATGAATTTCCATAGAGATAGACATTGTTATATCAAATATGTGAAAATATGTATTTAAAAAGAATCAGGTTGGAGTAATAATTCTCAAGCTGGGGGGATGTGTGTGTGTAGGAACATGCACTTTCATGTTATTTTGTTACCAGATATCCACCAAAGCATATAGTAATGGGTATAATATTATGCTAATTATGACCTAGATATATAGTTTGTTTCATAGATTGTATGATGGTGATATTTACAGTTCTAAAAGTATATGTTCTATGAATAATTATTTTTACTAGAACTGTCATCTTTTTAGCCTCAATGCCAGCAAGATCTACTCAAAACCCAAATTTTAGTTCTTTTTTTTTCTTTAAAGATTTTATTTATTTATTTGAGAGAGAGAGAAAGAGACATCACTGAGGGAGAGGGAAAGGGAGAAACAGACTTGCCACTGAGTGGAGAGCCTGATGCAGGGCTCAATCCCAGCACCCTGAGATCAGGGCCCAATCCAGAGGCAGATGCTTAACTGACTGAGCCACTCAGGCACTCCCCAAATTTTAGTTCTTAATAAGCAGTTGAATCAAAACAAACTAGTTAATTTTATTTTATTTTTTTAAAGATTTTATTTATTTATTCATGAGAGACAGAGAGAGAGAGAGAGGCAGAGGGAGAAGCAGGCTCCCAAGGCGCAGGGAGCCCAATGCGGGACTCGATCCCAGGACTCTGGGATCATGACCTGAGCCAAAGGCAGACGCTTAACCATCTGAGCCACCCAGGCACCCAAAGCAAACTAGTTAATTTTAGCTCAGATAGAATAAAAAGCTTCAGGTCTCTTTAGGCATCCCCTCGGGGGTTGAGTTGGTACTATAGGTTAGATAATCAGTCTTGGAGTAATCTTGATTCCATGCTCCTAAATTCATGTGGCTTTAGGTAAGACATTTAACTCCTTTTAGACTTTATTTCCTCATACTTAGAATGAGTGTTTAAGATAGTGTTATAGAATAGCAGTCCTCAGACTTTGGGGTCTAGAAAAGAAAACAAAATCCAGTAAAAGTTACTAAGAACAAAAACAAAACAAAAAGTAGATCCCTCCAGCCTAATCCTCAAATTCTCAGAGATTTTGACTCAGTGGTCCTTGTTGAAACATTTTAGGTGACTCTGACAGAGATGAATTTTTTTTTGACAGAGATGAAATTTGACTTTGAAGAATGCTTCATACTCTTGTGAAGAGTCAATGAATAAATAACTTGGCACATAATAGGCGCTTACAAAGGAATTATACCACCAGGATACAGATTATGCAATTTATGGAAATATACTAAAATAATGAATCAAGTGAATCCTGAGGGTAGAGTCCACAATATTTGTTACTGAAGATTACACCATTTTAAAGATGCAGTTACACGGAATAGGTACTAAACAAGGAATTTAAAAAAATTCCAAAATCTTAATTTCAAAGGTATTATAATATTTAAGTAGACCAATGCTATTCTGACAATGACAAAACAGAAGCAATACAAAGAAGACAAGACAAAATTTAGGAGTATTTAAGAAATAGATAAAATCAACTAAGTCATAACTAATACAGCCATATAAACATGAATCATTCAACCTTTAGCTTAAATGTAATAAAAAAATATAACAATGGAAAATATGACACACTTATTCTAAAAATTTGTAAGAACTGATACATACACAGATATTTCTAAAGATAAATCATTATGGACAAATTTTTACAAAGGACAGAAAAAACGTTTATTGTGAAGGAGATATATATACTTAGAGAAAGAACCTTCATTAATAATAAAAGTCATGCATAATAATGTGAGTTAAAATAATTTTAAGGATTCACTTTACATCTGTTAATCTAATAAAAATCATTAACTTGGTTTGCCAGGCCATGTAGAGGCACATACATGTTAAATCATGTTAGTGGGTTGTAAATCTGCTCAGTTATTCTGGAGACCAAATAATATATACCAAAGCTTATGAAATATTTATTGGAAAAGAAAGGCATAGAATGTTCTCAAGTCAATATTTTGGAAATATATCCCAATGAAACAAACATCTTAAAATATGAAATGCTGGTCACAAAAGTGCATAATTAAAAAAAAAAAGAAAAAAGAAAAGAAAGAAACCCTTGTAGGGGCCTACCTAGTGGACAACTGAAAAATTACAGAAGGTAAATGTTCATTAAATGAATGAATGAAGTTAATGGAAGACAATGTAGCTATTAGAAAAATCAAGTATATTCTTAGAAAAAAAATATTCTGAAGAATAACTGGTATATTGATTTAATATGTCAAAAATAACACCAACTATTTTAGATCTCTAATTTTAAAGTTTATGCTTTTTTTCACACTTACTATTTAAAATATTTGGCAAACACTTTAAGATGCTTTGGGATTATTCCCTAAAATCGTGTATAATGATGTGTAAGATATTTCAAAAAAATAAGCTCTATTGGTAAAACACTACTTTGGAATTCTCAACTAAAAAATACTAATTAAGACTGGATTGTATGTTTCCTGGCTCAGTTCATCCTTCCTAGGATTAAAGTGAAATTTAGAGCTAAGCAACTGATTGCCTCAAGTGATTTATTAATTTTGGTGAAGCAATTAGTGTGTGGATTGTTTTCACTGAATCAATTAAATGTTGGAAAAAATAACCAAATTCATTATTTGTTTGCTGACATTGCCTTAATCATTTCCACTTTCTTCCTTAGTTTTTTTCCAGGTGGAAATTGGATCTCTACCACAGAAATCATGTGGGGATATATAAAGTGGAAAATAAAAAGTACTTATTTCAGTTAATTTTTTTGTTACATATATTTATATCCTGAGATACAATGGACTGAAAAAAATAATAATAATTACAAACACTTAATAATGTTCATCATAGTTTTGCCATGACCAAAATTTGATACTTTGTACTTGACTGAAAAGGCAGCATGACTTCAGGGAAAAGAGTAACCAAATCTTTGGAAGTACTGTAATTACTACATATTATGACACACCAGAGTCTCTAATTATTCGATTCACAAAATGCAATGCAGTTTTATTCATGATAGCAAATAACAATTTAGCAAGAAATGATCCTGATCAGATTATTAGTATCTGAGCATAAGAAATCATTCTATTTTGATGTCATACATTTTATTTTAAAAAAAATCTATGTTGAATTAAAGGAATATGTCTAGAACAAAATCTTCTACAAGGCTGTCAATGGATTAAGCTTTCCTACTACAAATGTAACATTCTTTTTCGTTCTCAATGTTAAAATATATAGGTGGAGAAAGAGGAGTTAGCAAAACAAAGGAAAAGATCTATTTCCATATATCTCTGTTTCTCTGTAACAATTTTCCCTTTTAAGGGTAGTTAGACTTTTCTAATGGCACCGGTTCTATTAGCATTGGATGGATGTTGATGTAAAAATCCAGGAGCCAGAGCTATAGAAACAAATTTCCTAAGGCTATTTATGATATGACTCCCATCATGTGACCCCCCAAATTATTACTGATATCTAATAAACCCAAGAATATCACTGATGCCAAGGTACAAATTGCTTTTTTTTCTCTTCAGTTTTTTTTTTTAAGATTTTATTTATTTGAGAGAGAGAGATAATGGATAAAAGGAGTGTGCTAGGCTGAGAACATCTCCAACAAGCACATCAAAGAACAATACATACAGCATGATTCTGGTTAGTAAAAACAAAACAAAAACCTGGGAAGAATAAAACAGATGAAATCAGAGAGGGAGACAAACCATAAGAGACTCTTAAGCAAAGGAAACAAACTGAGGTTTGCTAGAGGGGTGGTGGGTTGGGGGGATGGGGTAACTGGGTGATGGGCATGAAGGAGGGCATGTGATGGAATGAGCCCTGGGTGTTTTATGCAACTGATGAATCCCTGAACTCTACCTCTGAAACTAATAATACACTATATGTTAACTGAATTTAAATAAAAAAAGGAACTGCCCCCCCAAAAAAGCTTTTATTTGAGAGACAAGAGATAGAGGGAGAGCATGCATGCACTAGCAGGGGGGAAAAGCAGAGGGAGAAGCAGATTCCCTGCTGAGTGGGGTGCCTGACCAGTCCTGGGGCTGGATGCCAGGACCCTGGGATCATGACCTGAGCTGAAGGCGGATGCTTAACTGACTGAGCCACCCAGGCGCCCCCTCTTCTGTTCTCAAAGGATGATATTTTTGGACTCAGAAAATAGGGTAGGCAGGAATGGAAGTCTGAAGTCCTTTTTGTCACTAGGTAACATAACTAACGCTTGCTTGGTACAGAGCAGGATTTGAGAGGGCAAGTCTTAGGTAGCTTTTGCCTAAACCAGTTAGCCTTGGTTGAGAACAACTGTGACAATCGTGATGCTTAAGAGCCTAAAGAAAGATGATATCTACCACATTATCCCAATAATAATTGTTATCTTCTGATAGGAGAGACTCTCTGTATTCTCAGGAATTTTGTGATTTTTGAGTCAAAATAGGAATCAATAATAGAAGACCTGTGTGGTGTTGTCACTAGAAGAGAGAATATGAAAATATCCAGTCTTGATCTGCTTGATATAGTGGGGAAAATCACTGATGTCCTTTCATATTATTATTGATCTCTGATGTGTTTTGAAGAAGAGACTTAGTTCAAGTTTCAGCTAAGAATCAACTACTTAGAGCTGGGGTTGGGGACAGGGGGCAGTGGTGGTAGAATAGGACTACATTAGTTCTATTTGAGAATGAAGTAACTGGAATTTCAGGTGTGCCTTCTCCAGTTAAGTATCTTCCAAAAAACTTTAGGTGAAAATTTTGTAGATACCTCTCATGTGATATTTATATTTTACTGGCTTAAATAAATACGCCCCTAATAGCTGCTATTTTTAATGACATGCATTTCATTAGCACACATTTGCAAAGTCATTCCACATGTATGTTATAAATATTTTGGTATACGTACGGACTTCAGAGTACTTGGCAGTAACTCTGGTGTTCACAGACTGGAAGTCACTCCTCCAGATCTTCAGCAAGGAAATATTTTGCAAAATAAAACTAGTTTGAAGTGTCCATTCAAAACAAGTTGAGGAGGCACTTTAAAAAACTTGTTTACTTAGCACAAAAGAGATAATCAAACTAGAAGACCTTATTAAATAATTAATAGGTGATGTTATACAAGTAAGGAAACAGAAGTTTAGAGAGAGAGGCACGGTGCTCTGTACCATGAACAGATGGAAGAGTGAGAGCCTGGGGGATAGCCAGAGAGTGGAAGCACAAATGTAGGAAGGTTAAATACTATAGCATGGGTTGGATTTGAAGCACAAAAGTACAATTTTGTAAGGAATGTCTAAGGTAAAATTTTGAACTGAACTACTATAGATAATTTTATAAATTCTCTATTTACATCCTTTTGAAATCTGCAGTATATTGGTTATAGCTTCTTTGCATAGAAGGTGATTTTCTAATATAAATGTTCTGGTTTGGCAAGAGCAAAAATAAGCTTTCTTTGGGAACAGTCTAGAAATAATACCAGACACGACAGAGTAGAGACATTTCCATATTCTTCTACTACTTGGTTCTGAGTGTGGAGTCAGTGGTTGATATTCATAAATAGCTCTGTAACCTGTCACTGATAACTCTCCTGGATCTTTCTGCTCTTTTATCAATGGGATGAGTCAAGTGAAAACAAACATTTCAAAGCCTTAAGAGAGTCCAAATGAAAGTAGAGGGCTCCATCTCTTTAAGAGCATTGTATAAAAATTCAACACTTTTATGCCAATAAAGGTAAATAAAATAGAATGCAACATAGTCAAAATTTATGAGTTTTAATTTAAGGTAAAAGCCTCTGGTGCAATATATAATAATGTGTGAATTATATCTGATACAAATAAAAATGTATATGCATGTAAATCTATTATTACCTAAATAAGAGTACATCATTTCACATATACCCTTTACCATGGGTAGACATGCATCTTTCCTGTTGTAATCTCAATTTTTTAGGAGAAAAAAATGTTATCTAAGGGAGAAAGATAGTTTTTTTTTTTAATATAAATTTCATCCTGTATTAGACTGTGTGTAAGTTATGACATTCATTCAAGGGAACATTTTTCTTTTTTGATGGGTTGTCAGGTAAAGTTGAAAAGATAAACAGAAAGGCTTATACTTACCAGGAAGATTTTTGCCTCACTAGAAATGTGGATAGATTCTAGAGGTAAATATAAAGAGGATTTTAGACTGCGAACCATTACTAGTCTGGGGAAAATTAGAAGAAGCCTTAAAGTCTTATTGAAATAGTCCTAATGGAAATCATTTGCAAAAGAACAAAATGAGGTGCTCTTTTAGTGATGTACTATTGTTACTTGGTCAGTGGTTCTCCAGGAAGTGTGCACTGGGAACACCTAGGAGAGCTTTAAACTGTAGTTGCTCACCTCCCACCTCAGAAACATTGATGCAAAGGGCCTGGAATAAGAAAGGAGGTGACTGGTAGGTGCATAAGGAAACACTAGTTTAGGCTTATAAGGAGATTTCAAATGGTACTTCTCCAAACTGATGACCTTTGATTTGACCTCAAGGTCTCAAGCAATAGTCCTTGAAAAGAATTGGCTATTCTTTAATCAGAATTACATTCAGTGATAGTTAAAAAATAAGTGTTAAAGAAAGTTCTGTTTTGGTTTTAAAACACCTAACAACATAGAATATTTAACTTAAAACACTTTATTTATTTGCTGATTTATTGAAATAACAGATTACTCAGATCATGCTTTGGGGCCTGGAAGTATAACTCCTTTCCTTCCTCTTTATCTAGATGGGAGTATCAAATGTCTGACATACTGAAAACTATTTGTTTTCCAGTATTTTTGCTGGTAGTCTCATTCATGAAATTATAGAGAGAGCAAGGAAAGCAACTGGTTTTATTAAAAATATTAAATATTCATAGCTGCCTATATCAACCTCTACAAAGTCTCTGTCCAAAAGGTGAAAGGACTGCCATTTGGTACAAATCACGAGACTTAATCCTCAGCCACACTACTCTTAGTGCTGTTGAGCACCAAGTCCATTGTGTCATCTAACGTCAATATGCAGCAATTATCTTTTAGTAAAAGAATTAACGGGTTGTACAGACAAGAGCATGGGCTATAAAAACAAAAGGCCAACTGTTTAGTCCTACTTATGTCTTTTCTTCATGAATCTGGTATGTCTCAATAAATTTGAGCTTCACTTTCCTCACTAATGAAATGTACTTAAAATATACTCCTTACCTATGAGGAGCTCCAAAACATGATGCATAAAATAAATAGATTATATATACTACTTTTGTATTCCTAAAACATTTAACATAAATTATATAAAAAATTAAAATATGTAGACTTTTATGAACTGTAGAATACTGTTGTTTTGTCCGCCTCTGTGGCCTGGGGAGGTGTGAGTGCTGGGTTTCTGGTGGGCGACCAGGGGAGCCTGGTGGAGCCAGCCTGGGGACTCTCAGGGGTCGGGGGAGGTGGCGGCACTAGTGACAACCAGAAGATTCTGAGCAACAGGCTCGTGCCCGGCGGGGGAAGAAGAAGCTGGCGTCCCCGAGCGGCCCAGGGACGTGGTGAACATGGTGTTCATAGACCGGTCAGGCCTACGGATTCCGGTGAGCAGCAGAGTGGGGGACAATGTTCTCCACCTGGCGCAGCGCCATGGAATGGACCTGGAAGGGGCCTGTGAAGCTTCCCTGGTGTGCTCTACCTGCCACGTGTACGTGAACGAGGACCACCTGGACCTTCTGCCTCCTCCTGCTGAGAGGGAGGACAACATGCTGGACATGGCCCCCCTTCTTCAGGAGAACTCCCGGCTGGGCTGCCAAATCGTGCTGACTCCTGAGCTGGAAGGGGCCGAATTCACGTTGCCAAAAATCACCAGGAACTTCTACGTGGACAGCCATGTCCCCAAGCCCCACTGACGTGGGCAGCCGCACCACCCCGGGCACCCGCGGCCTCGGGGCGGGGACTGGAGGAATAGCCAAGTTGCCAGCCCAGCCCAGAGCATGGACAGGCCCAAGAGAGATGTTGGATGCAACCAGAAGGCCAAAGCCCCTGCCTCAGAGAGATCCCATGACCAGGCTCTGGTTTGGGAGGCTGAGGGGGACCCAGCCCTGCTGGGGCGGCCTCCCCAAAACTCAGGAGAATCAGTGTGTAGATAGGGTGGAATCTGACTGGAGCAACAATAAAACTGTCTCACAGGAAGAAAAAAAAAAGAATACTGTTGTTTTCACTTTTTTTTTTTAAAGATTTCATTTATTTGACAGAGGGAGACACAGAAAGAGAGAGAATGTTTTTAAGAATGTTATTAATATTGCTTCCATGCTCCTTCCATAAAAGGAAACTATCAAATTGTCACTTTCTAAATGGTTAAATGAGATCTTCCATCTCTACTATCTGTTCCTATAATGTTCTACTATCTCAGAGGACTTATCTATAGATGCTTCCTAGCCTAATAGCATCAATAAAAACTCTTATATTTGTTTATGACTTCATTCTTCATGATTTTCACTTATATTGTTGCACTGATTTTCCATAGTGATTTATGAAATGGGTACAACCCATGATTTCTCCATTTTGAACATGGAGAATCTGAGGTCCAGAAAGGCTGAGTGAGACATGACTAGTGATAATAAAGATTAAAGTAGAGGTTTACTGAATCCTAATCAAATGTTTTTTTTTTTTCCCTAAACTTAATTTAGAGCAAACTTTAAAGTTTTTATTGTGGTACTGACAGTGTTCAGGATTTATACTCTATCACGTCAGGAAATCAGATTATTTGAAGCCTCTAAATTTCTCAAAGTTATTAATTAGTATAACATAATATGGTAGAGCACTGTAGCAGTAAATAAGATTTACTCCGTGATTTTCAGTTGTCAAAACAAAAATTTTTGTATGCTTATTAGTTTGTAGTCACCTTCATGCAAAGTATGTTCAAACTGTAAGACCAAATCATTCAGAAAGACTTTCCCATATACTCTAAATTTATATATATCATATACAAAGATTTGCCTTTTGAAATATCAGTTAGATTTTCACTCAAAAAACTTCATTACCTCTAGAAAATATCAATAGCCTTTTTAAATCCTTCACCATAAATAACAATTTCCTTATAATGAAGCTAATTTGGCCCAACAAAGAGCACCCAATTACCATGAGAAGTTTGGCATCACTCTATTGATCACTCATGCATTTATATGTAACTTTTCATGTACTTATTATGGGCCTATTTAGCCTAGAAGGCTAAATATTTGAGAGACTATAATGACAAAGACACAGTTTACACTCCAAAAAACTTACATAATAGAAGAAAATATAGACAAGTAAATAGATAATAAAATGCAAATGAATAAGTGTTCTCACATAGATAAGTAAAGGGTACTTAAAGGGGAACACAGAAAGAGCACTGCTAAGGCAAGCTTACATGGGCAGGGATGTCTCTTAAAGGAAAAAACATTTGAACTGAGATCTGAAGAATGAATAGGATAAAGTAGAAGAGAGGAAAACACTTCCACAAGTACAAACAGGAGGTGTAAAAGTGTGATGAAGGAAAGAGGGAAAACATGACTTGTTTTTTAAAAAATGCAAGTTGTTTATATGAGACCAGGAGACTAATAAGGTAAGAATGCTAGAAAGTCAACTGCAGAGGTGGGATGGGGCCAGGCTTTGAGATTACTGGTAGGCAAAGTAGAGTTTGGACTTAACTTAAAAAAAAAAGAAAAAAAAAGAGGTATCACCGAAGGATGCTCTTCCCAATGTGACTGTTAGTATTTCAATATATAAATCTTTGTAAGGACACAATTCAATGCACAACAGAGAAACATGATCATCCACAACCTTCTTTACTGAAGTGTTCTTTTCACTGAGGGTCGCAGGGTGACATCACCACAAGCCTCTTATGTACCATTGTGATCTGCAAAATTCATAGTACAACATTATAAATTTCTCTTTTACTGGAGGTTATGTACGTTTGCTCAACAGTCTATACTTCTTTGCATGCTTAATTTTCTCTAAAAATCTGTAGCACTAAATCTATTATGCACTTCCATTAAGGAACTTTAATACAGATAGTGGTAAATGTGTGATATAGGTAAAGCTCTCCCTGACTGTTCACTCAATGTTTATAATGACCCTTTATTCACCTTTTGAACTGTCCTTTTTATAACCAGTGAAGAATATGTATACATTTCATCATCAGCAGAGTGTGACAGAGAACAAAGAAACCAGGGTGAGACTCTTTCAGGACCCAGCCAGTGAAGTACAAGCTAAATTTCCTCATTTTTTCTATGCATAATCAGTGTTTAAAACTTTTAGTAACTGTAATATTCTAACTATAAGTTTATTAATACAGATTGTATTTCATAGGAAAATATAGAATATCCAAAGAAAATTCAGTTACTAATAATCTCTATTTAGGACAAACACTAAAATGAACACATCTGTTTATTTCCAGTCTTCAAGTCTTCCTACTTCTTTCTCCTCACCCTCCTTCCTATTATCACACACTTCCCACATAATTACACATTATTTATATCCATTGTTTCCCCCATATACCATCTATCATGAGCATCTTCTGATGGCAAATGAATTATTGGAATTAGGGTTTGGCTGAGAGTAACAACAGCAATAGCAACAAAGAAGTCTGTCCCATTACAATCAAAATGTTTTCCTAATTGGAAGAAGTTAGTCTACAAGCTGTATATGATTTTCCTAGTGTCCAAGTGGGATCTTTCTATCTTGTTCTCCATAGAAAGCTTCCCTTGCCAAGGTTATCACGTAGCCCTAGATGGCTGTGTATCTCTGACCAGTATATGTTTGTTAATATGGGAGTTGTCCTCTGTAACGATATGTAAAATTCCACTCACTCTTCTCAATCTGAAAGTAAACACCCACACTCACTTGAAAATCTTGCCTAGGGAGGGGGTGGAGCAAGATGGCGGAGGAGTAGGAGACCTGGATTTCGTCTGGTCTCAAGAATTCAGCTGAACAGGGATCAAACCATTCTGAACATCAACGAACTCAAAAGGAGATCGAAGAAAAGAATAGCAACAACTCTCTGAACAGAAAAGCGACCACTTACTGGAAGGTAGGATGTGCGGAGAAGTGAATTTGAGGCTATATTTGGGAGGATAGACGGCGGGGGAGGGGGCCTCCGTCGGCCACTTCTGGCAAGTGATAGAGCCGCAGAGCACAAATTCGGAACTTTTAGAAGTTGGCTCGGCTGAGGGACGTCGCTCCAGTGGCTAAGCTTGGGGTGGAACCCTCACAGGACAGTGTGGTCTCAGGACCCTCGAGGTCACAGAAAGACCGGGGATACCTGAGTGCAGCAGAGCTCCCAGGTATCAGAGCGGGGAAGCCGGCTGCAGAGATGGAGCCGAGGCGCGGGCTCTCAGCTCAGGGTTGCCATAGACTGTGATCCGCGGCCCAGTCGGGCCACTGCTCCTCCAGCAGGGACCCAACAAGAGGCAGAGCCGGGAAGACTCACCTTCCTCCCCTGGAAGGAGCGGCGAGGGAGGGCACTGCAGGGATCTGCTGGGTTTGGAGACTCCACACGGGGTCAGGTGCCAGACATAGAATGCTCGGTCACAGGCCGGGTGAGCACGGACTGAGGCCATAGACCAGAGAGACGGGAGTCTCTCTTTACCATGATTCATTAGTTTTTCAAAGTTAATTTTTTTAACTTTTTTTTTTTGAATTTTTCTTTTTCCCTTTTTCAACCAACATCTTATCAATCCCTTTTTAAAAAATATATATATTTTTCATTTTTAAAGTCATATTTTTCCCTTCATGGTAGTTACCCTTATTTTTGGCATATATATGTAAGTTGTTCTCTCTTTAAAATTTTGAGATACAGTTTCTTCTAACAGATCAAAATATACCATAAATCACTAGTGTATGGCTTTGTTCTAGTCTCCTGCCTGATCACATTCTCTCCCTTTTGTTTTCTTTTCTTTATTTTAATCTTCTTTCTTTTTTCAAACAACTTCTTATCTGATCTATTCCTTTAATAAAATCTTTTATAATTTTCATCTTTACACTCATCTTCCATCCTTCTTTGTATCAACCCTTATTTTGTACATACAGAAATCTTTCTTCCTTTAAAATTTTAGGAGACACTTTCTTCTAACAGACCAAAATACGCCCAAAATCTAGTGTGTGGCACTGATCTATGCACTAGCCTGATCATATTTGATCATATTCTGTTTTTTTTTTGTTCTGTTTTTGTTTATCTTTTTTTTTCTTTTTTTTTCTCTTTCTTTTTAATTTCTTTCCCTTTCTTTTCCCCTGGTTTCAGGTCTTTTCTGATTTGTATAGAGTATATTTGCTGGGGACGTTGTTAACCTGTTAGCATTTTGTTCTCTAATTCATCTACTCTCCTCTGGACAAAATGACAAGACAAAAAATAATAACCTAAGCAAAAAGAACAAGAGGTAGTACCATCTGCCAGGGACCTACTCAATACGGACATTAGTACGATGTGGGACCTAGAGTTCAGAATCATGACTTTAAAAATACTAGCTGGGCTTGAAAAAGTGTAATTTATTAGAGAAACCCTTTCTGGAGAAATAAAAGAACTAAAATCTAACCAAGTCGAAATCAAAAAGGCTATTAATGAGGTGCAATAAAAAATGGGGGCACTAACTGCTAGGATAAATGAGGCAGAAGAGAGAATCAGCTATATAGAAGACCAATTGATGGAAAATAAAGAGGCTGAGAAAAAGAGAGATAAACAACTACTGGATCATGAGGGCAGAATTCGAGAGACAAGCAATACGATAAGATGAAACAACATTAGAATAATTGGGATCCCAGAAGAAGAAGAAAGAGAGAGAGGGGCAGAAGGGATATTGGAGCAAATTATAGCAGAGAACTTCCCTAATGTGGGGAAGGAAACAGACATCAAAATCCAGGAGGCACAGAGAACCCCTTTCAAAATCAGTAAATATAGGTCAACACGCCGACATCTAATAGTAAAACTTACGAGTCTCAGAGACAAAAAGAAAATCTGGAAAGCAGCTCAGGAGAAGAGATATGTAACCTACAATGGTAGAAACATTAGATTGGCAACAGACCTATTCACAGAGACCTGGCAGGCCAGAAAGGAATGGCATGATATATTCAGAGCACTAAATGAGAAAAATACGCAGCCAAGAATACTATATCCAGCTAAGCTCTCATTGAAAATTGAAGAGAGTTAAAAAGCTTCCGGGACAAACAAAAACTAAAGGAATTTGCAAACACAAAACCAGACCTACAAGAAATATTGAAAGGGGTCCTCAAAGCAAAGAGAGAGCCTAAAAGCAGCATAGATCAGAAAGGAACACAGACAATATACAGTAACAGTCACCTTATAGGCAATACAATGGCACTAAATTCATACCTTTCAATGGTTACCCTGAATGTAAATGGGCTCAATGTCCAAAACAAAAGACACAGGCTGTCATTGGATTAAAAAACAAGACCCATCAATATGCTGTCTGCAAGAGACTCATTTTAGACCCAAAAACACCCCCACATTGAAAGTGAGGGGGTAGAAAAGCATTTACCATGCTCATGGACACCAAAAGAAAGCTGGGGTGGCAATCCTTATATCAGACAAACTAGATTTTAAAACAAAGACTGTAATAAGAGATGAAGAAGGACACTATATCCTACTTAAAGGGTCTGTCCAACAAGAAGATCTAACAATTGTAAATATCTATGCCCCTAACATGGGAGCAGCCAATTATATAAGCCAATTAATAACAAAAGCAAAGAAACACATTGACAACAATACAATAATAGTGGGGGACTTTAACACCCCCCTGACTGTAATGGACAGATCATCTAAGCAAAAGATCAACAAGGAAATAAAGACTTTAAAAGAAACACTGGACCAAATGGACATCACAGATATATTCAGAACATTCCATCCCAAAGCAACGGAATACACATTCTTCTCTAGTGCCCATGGAACATTCTCCAGAATTGATCACATCCTAGGTCACAAATCAGGTCTCAACCCATACCAAAAGATTGGGATTATTCCCTGCATATTTTCAGACCACAATGCTTTGAAACTAGAACTCAATCACAAGAAGAAAGTTGGAAAGAACTCAAATACATGTAGGCTAAAGAGCATCCTACTAAAGACTGAATGGGTCAACCAGGAAATTAAAGAAGAATTTAAAAAATTCATGGAAACCAATGAAAATGAAAACACAACTGCTCAAAATCTTTGGGATACAGCAAAGTCAGTCCTAAGAGGAAAGTATATAGCAATACAAGCCTTTCTCAAGAAACAAGAAAGGTCTCAAATACACAACCTAACCCTACACCTAAAGGAGCTAGAGAAAAAAAAGCAAATAAAGCCTAAACCCAGCAGGAGAAGAGAAATAATAAAGATCAGAGCAGAAATCAATGAAATAGAAACCAAAAGAAGAGTAGAACAGATCAACGAAACTAGGAGCTGGTTCTTTGAAAGAATTAACAAGAGTGATAAACCCCTGGCCAGACTTATTAAAAAGAAAAAAGAAATGACCCAAATCAACAAAATCATGAATGAAAGAGGAGAGATCACAACCAACACCAAAGAAATACAAACAATTATAAGAACATATTATGAGCAACTCTATGCCAGCAAATTAGATAACCTGGAAGAAATAGGTGTATTGTATCACCTACCAAAACTGAACCAGGAAGAAATAGAAAACCTGAACAGACCTATAACCACTAAGGACATTGAAGCAGTCATAAAAATCCCCCAACAAACAAAAGCCCAGGACCAGATGGCTTCCCAGGGGAATTCGACCAAACATTTAAAGAAGAATTAAGACCTATTCTCCTGAAACTGTTCCAAAAAATAGAAATGGAAGGAAAACTTCCAAACTCATTTTATGAGGCCACCATTACCTTGATCCCAAAACCAAAGACCCCATCAAAAAGGAGAATTACAGACCAATATCCTTGATGAACATGGATCAAAAATTCTCACCAAAATACTAGCCAATAGGATCCAACAGTACATTAAAAGGATTATTCACTATGACCAAGTGGGATTTGTCCCTGGGCTGCAAGGTTGGTTCAACATCCGCAAATCAATCAACAAGATACAATATATTAACAAAAGAAAGAACAAATATCATATGATCCTCTCAATAGATGCAGAAAAAGCATTTGACAAAATACAGCATCCTTTCTTGATCAAAACTCTTCCGAGTATAGGGAAAGAGAGTACATACCTCAATATCATAAAAGCCATCTATGAAAAACCTACAGCAAATATCATTCTCAACGGGGAAAAGCTCTCAGCTTTTCCCCTAAGGTCAGGAACGTGGCAGGGATGTCCACTCTCACCACTGCTATTCAACATATTATTAGAAGTCCTAGCCACAGCAATCAGACAACAAAAAGAAATCAAAGGCATCCAAATCAGCAAAGAGGAAGTCACCCTCTCACTCTTTGCAGATGATATGATATTGTATGTGGAAAACGCAAAAGAGGGGCGCCTGGGTGGCTCAGTTGGTTAAGCGACTGCCTTCGCTCAGGTCATGATCCTGGAGTCCCCGGATCGAGTCCCGCATCGGGATCCCTGCTCGGCGGGGAGTCTGCCTCTCCCTCTTACCCTCGTCCCTCTCGTGCTCTCTATCTCTCATTCTCTCTCTCCCTCTCAAATAAATAAATAAAATCTTAAAAAAAAAAAAGAAAACGCAAAAGACTCCACCCCAAAACTGCTAGAACTCATACAGGAATTCAGTCAAGTAGCAGGATATAAAATCAATGCACAGAAATCAGTGCCATTCCTATACACCAACAACAAGACAGAAGAGAGAAAAATCAAGGAGTTGACCCCATTTACAATTGCACCCAAAACCATAAGATACCTAGGAATAAATTTAACCAAAGAGGCAAAGGATCTGTACTCAGAAAACTATAAAATACTCATGAAAGAAATTGAAGAAGACACAAAGAAATGGAAAAACGTTCCATGCTCATGGATTGGAAGGACAAACATTGTGAAGATGTCACTGCTACCTAGAGCAATCTACACATTCAATGCAATCCCCATCAAAATACCATCCAGTTTTTTCAAGGAAATGGAACAAATAATCCTAAAATTTGTATGGAACCAGAAGAGACCCCGAATAGCCAGAGGAATATTGAAAAAGAAAAGCAAAGCTGGCGACATCAGAATTCCAGACTTCCAGCTCTATTACAAAGCTGTCATCAGCAAGACAGTATGGTACTGGCATAAAAACAGACACATAGATCAATGGAACAGAATAGAGAGCCCAGAAATGGACCCTCAACTCTATGGTCAACTCATCTTTAACAAAGCAGGAAAGAATGTCCAATAGAAAAAAGACAGTCTCTTCAACAAATGGTGTTGGGAAAATTGGACATGCACATGCAGAAGAATGAAACTGGACCATTTCCTTACACCACACACAAAAATAGACTCCAAATGGTTGAAAGACCTACATGTGAAACAGGAGTCCATCAAAATCTTAAAGGAGAACACAGGTAGCAACCTCTTCGACCTCAGCCGCAGGAACTTCTTCCTAGAAACATCACCAAAGGCAAGGGAAGCAAGGGCAAAAATGAACTATTGGGATTTCATCAAGATAAAAATCTTTTGCACAGCAAAAGAAACAGTCCACAAAACCAAAAGACAACCGACAGAATGGGAGAAAATATTTGCAAACGACATATCAGATAAAGGGCTAGTATCCAAAATCTATAAAGAACTTATCAAACTCAACACCCAAAGAACAAATAATCCAATCAAGAAATGGGCAGAAGACATGAACAGACATTTCTCCAAAGAAGACATCCAAATGGCCAACAGGCACATGAAAAAGTGCTCAACATCACTCGGCATCAGGGAAATCCAAATCAAAACCTCAATGAGATACCACCTCACACCCGTCAGAATGGCTAAAATTAACAAGTCAGGGAACGACAGATGTTGGCGGGGATGTGGAGAAAGGGGAACCCTCCTACACTGTTGGTGGGAATGCAAGCTGGTGCAACCCCTCTGGAAAACAGTATGGAGGTTTCTCAAACAGTTGAAATTAGAGCTACCGTTCGATCCAGCAATTGCACTACTGGGTATTTACCACAAAGATACAAATGTAGGGACCCGAAGGGGTACATGTACCCCAATGTTTATAGCAGCAATGTCCACAATAGCCAAACTGTGGAAAGAGCCAAGATGCCCATCGACAGATGAATGGATAAAGAAGATGTGGTATATATACACAATGGAATATTATGCAGCCATAAAAAGGAATGAGATCTTGCCATTTGCAACAACGTGGATGGAACTGGAGGGTGTTATGCTGAGTGAAATAAGTCAATCAGAGAAAGACATGTATCATATGACCTCACTGATATGAGGAATTCTTAATCTCAGGAAACAAACTGAGTGTTGCTGGAGTGGTGGGGAGTGGGAGGGCTGGGGTGGCTGGGTGTAGACATTGGGAAGTGTATGTGCTATGGTGAGCACTATGAATTGTGCAAGACTGTTGAATCACAGATCTGTACTTCTGAATCAAATAATGCAATGTATGTTAAGACAAAAAAAAAAAAGAAGAAGATAGCAGGAGGCGAAGAATGAAGGGGGGTAAGTCGGAGGGGGAGACGAACCATGAGAGACGATGGACTCTGAAAAACAAACGGAGGGTTCTGGAGGGAAGGGGGTGGGGGGATATGTTAGCCTGGTGATGGGTATTGTGGAGGGCACATTCTGCGTGGAGCAATGGGTGTTGGGCACGGACAATGAATCATGGAACACTACATCAAAAACTAATGATGTAATGTATGGTGATTAACATAACAATAAAAAATTAAAAAAAAATCTTGCCTAAATGTGAGCCTAAGGTGAGCACTTTGTGACTTACTTTATAAATAACTATGTCTACATAGCATGATACCAACCTACACTGGATATCAATAACTACAACTGTAGGAAGATTCTTCCATTAGTAAGTTTATGGTAGTTACTGTGAAAGAAATATTCAAAAATTTTCCACATTTAGAATATATACTCTTTAATTATTAGAGTTTAGATACCAGAATCTGTATCCATCTAAAATGTATTTTTACTGAAATATAATAAACAACTTTACAAAGCACAATTTTTGAAGGACAATGGCAAAATAGATAACTTTATTCAGGCAATGAGCCTTTCAGTTATGTTGATAGAAAGACTGTCAAACCTTCACTTTCTCAGTGTTGAAAAACACAGTATTATTACTAAGGCAAAACACTGATTTCTGAAATGGCTAAAATCTTTAGCTATATTATTTCTCAAGGGAAAAACAGTAGCTCAAACTCACCATTTCATTTGCTATAAACAATGTATATATCCATGGCTAGTCACATAACTAGTACCCATAGAGCAATGTGGAGAAAAGCATGATGAATTAACATTCAACAAAACTGCTTTAAAAGCAGATATTACACATTCAAATATTTTTCTTTCATGTCTTTTTCTAGCACTAATTTATGTGCTAAAAAATAAAACACTGTAATAGCATATCACTACTATTTTTCTGCCTTATTAGACAAGATAAATTGTGTAATCTTTCATAGCACACAGTGAGGTAGAGAGTCATTTAATTACCTGTGAATCAAAGCAATTTAAGTAACTCTTTCTGATCATTATCACAGAGACTCAAGGAACCAAAACGCTCAATAATCAGTAACAACATCAACCTCAAAACAAAGTTAAGCCCTTGCAATTTTCCTAGAATAGGAAGGCTCACTGTTTGACCAAGTAGGATTCCACTGACTCCAGAATTCCTCAAGCTCCTCTCTTCTGACATGGCTTATCACTGCCTTCGTTAGTGCTTTGTGCCTGTTCTACTCTTAACACTTCTCACGCTCATTATTTCTTTTTTCCTTATGTAGTACAGTCTAGTAAGCAAGCTTTAAAAGCACCAGAGGGGGCGCCTGAGTGGCTCAGTTGGTTAAGTGACTGCCTTCAACTCAGGTCATGATCCTGGAGTCCAGGGATCGAGTCCTGCATCGGGCTCCCTGCTCAGCAGGGAGTCTGTTTCTCCCTCTGACCCTCCCCCCTCTCATGTGCTCTCTCTCTCAAGTAAATAAATAAAATCCTTAAAAAAATAAAAATAAAAAAATAAAAGCACCAGAGGGATTAACAGATATGTGTATACTCAATACTTAGAACTATATCTGCCATATTCTGGGCAGCAAGTATATAATTTATAAAAAAAAAAAAAGTTTAAAAAATATTTACAATACTTTTTACAGATCTCCCTTTAGAGCGTACATTAGCTACAAGTGTTTCCTCATGACAGGGTGACAAAGGACAACTCTATATAATTTCTTTAGATAGTGTACAAATTACATTCCATGTGTTTTCTAGCTG
This sequence comes from Callorhinus ursinus, assembly GCF_003265705.2. Lineage (NCBI taxonomy): Eukaryota > Metazoa > Chordata > Mammalia > Carnivora > Otariidae > Callorhinus > Callorhinus ursinus. The sequence goes on from NW_027397068.1 coordinate 15,495,583, forward strand.
TGAGAAATAATAATAGGTTCTTCCCCAAACAACAAACACAAAGCCCACTATGTTAACGATGAAAAGTCCTATAAAAAATAAAAATATTGAGGAAAGGCTATTCTGTTGTTTTGATAGTCACATGACATTTTAACATAGAAGTATTCAGCAGTCCTGCATTTAAGACATAGTTTTGTCTTGTTTAACCCAAATTTTCTTATTTATTTGTTTATTAAAGAAAAAAATAACTTTCACACAGAGTCCCAACCTGTTGTTTTGCAAGAAATCATTTTGAGAAATTATAAGTTACATAAATATTTCCAGAGAGTCTGGTGCTCTTCACCAGCTGTGCCTTAAGTGCTTGTGAGGCATTTGCAAAGTGCCTGACAGTAATGCTCTGAGTTTTTATAATTTTAAATTTCATTTTTAGCAAGTTTTTTGTACATTTCTTTTCATTAACTGCCAAATTTGTTAGCATTGCATATAAGTTAATTGTGTTAATTATTTAGTATTTGTGTTAATTATACATATTAATGTAGGTAACAGTTTGCTTTTTTCCTGTTTATTCTGATAAACATTTATCAACAACCAACTCTGTGCCAGGCTATACAGATAAACATCACCTTGCCCTCAGTTACACAATACAATAGTTATACAAACAGAAACAAGAAAGTGAAGTAGAGAAATGCATGGCTTCAGGACACCTGATTATTTGAATATGCACAATATCTGAAAGGCAATAATTTATTCTAATGTCCTGAGTTCAGATTCACATTTAACAATCAATTGTTCACTGAACTATAGTCTAGTCCTTTAAGGTCAATTTTTTATAATTATTTTGAAACAGTCTAATTTGGTAATTTTTAAACTGTTAGGAGGTGTTCTGATACTTTTAAGACATTTGTGTAAAATTTTAAGAAATATACAACCTCTAAAAATATACCTAAATGTACAAAAATCCTATTGGGTTGCAAACTTCAAAAAGCTTCATTTAAGGAATGTTTTATCATCTACATTTTCATAGAGGGAAACAAAGTTCAAAAAGGACAAATAATTTATCTGTGAAAATCAGCTGGTAAATGGATAAATGGGAATTCAAACCCAAGACCTCTAAGCCTTGTCTAAATATTCTTTTCCTCAGACCACAGCTGCTTTTTCATCATATGCCTGAGATTAAACTTTTGTTTTTTATTAGAATTTTTTTGCAGTGTTTTCTCAAGTTAACTAAATAAATAATTTAGGTTAGCTTTACTATTAAAACTAGATATAAAAAATTATTTGGTAGAGAAAATGCTTAAAGAATTAAATGCCTTTAGAATTCATTAATTTGAGCTATACAGTTCCCATAGGATTTCATTTGTGAGGCTATCATTTTGGTTTTTTTTCTGGGCTATTTGTGGAATACTACTTCAACCAACACTGTTCCTAGGATGCTCAAGTAATGGTTCAAGTGAAGAGATGACATAGATTATTATCGATATGTTAGAGTTGACTAGTAAGGCTTACCACTTTTGCCACTGAATCAGGCGATATCTAAAGACATTCTTTTTCTTCAGGTACCCTTAACCAAAGCCTCCAGAGACAAGAAAGACCATATCAGGAAAGACCATATCAATTTTAGATTGTCAATTGGCCTTATATGACTTTTCACCTTTTCAATATTTATCTGAGAAGACAGAACTAGAATAAAGTTGACTTTTGCTATGAGATCTATGTTATACAGTCTTCTAGAAAGTTTACAGATTAATGTTCTTTTAATATTGCTATATGTAAAAGGCCACAAGATACAGAGTAAAATCATAGTTCTACCACCACAAAATGCAGGAAATTGTAAACATTCTTTAGCTTCAATGAAGTTTTGTTTTTTTTTTAAATCTGTACAATAAAGATAACAATGCTTATTTAAGAGGGTTGCAGTGAGGACAGAAAAAGTAGAATCATAGTTTTAGCCTTTATATGCAGGTATGGTGGTTGTGGCTGGCATTTAGCAGATATTAAATAAAACTCAGTTTCCATGCATCTTTTTAGAACTATCTTCTCTCCAAGTTCTTTGATTATAGACTATTACAGCAAAAAGTTTTCACCACAATTTTCTGTATAGATTTATTGGTTAAATCTCCTGGAACTCACCATACCCTCAAAGTGAGAGTATGTCCACTGCAGCTGCTAAAAGGAAGTCAGTTACTGCTATTTCTATACCTAATATATCAGAACAGGCTCAAAAAGAGTAGTGCCTATTTTGGATTAAAATATACACACAAACTTTACAATGAGTGGAGAATCTATTTTACATTGGATTACACTGGGCTTTTGTTTGCTTACAGTACCTGCCAATTTGTGTTTGTTTTGAGGTTAGAGTTTGTCCACATTGTTGATGATACTGCAATTTGATTTTTAGAAATTCAGAAATATACTTAAAGTATGTCCAGATTTTTTAAAATAACTTTTAAAAAATGTAGACAGTTTTTTTAGAGAAGTTTTAGGTTCACAGCAATATTGAGAGGAAGGTACAGAGATTACTCATATGTCCCCTACTCCAACACATGTATAGTCTTCCCAATTCTCTACATCCTCCACCAGAGTGGTACATTTGTTAGAACTGATGAACTTACATTGACACATGGTAATTAGATTACCATTCACTCTTGGGTTTGTGCATTCTATTGAGTTTGGACAAATGTATAATGATGTATCATTTCAGCATCATACAGCATATACTCGTTGCCCTAAAAGTACTATGTGTTCTACATAGTCATCTTTCTCCCTCATCCCCTAGAAGCTGCTGCTGTTCTTCCTGTCTCATAACTTTGTCTCTTCCAGAATGCCATAAAGTTGGAAACATATAGTATGCAGCCTTTTCAAATTGGCTTTTTTTTTCACTAATAATATGCATTTAAGGTTCTTCTATGTCTTTTCATTATTTTTGAGAGTCTTGCTAAATGCTTACCAATGATTCCCTTCTGGTTTGAATTACTCAGAGTAGATTTCTATTACTTATAGAGAAGTAATTCTAATTAACATGTCCAGATTTAGTGTCTACTGTGCCTTTTTGTTCACTCTTGAGAGTTTTATTTTTATTTATTTTTTTCTTGATGTCTTCCAAGTAAACCATCTTTGCTACCCCAAAGAGATTTAACTTGTCTTCCTCTGATTCTCTAGCCCACAGCTCCTTCTTGGTCAGTTTCACAACTCCTGGTATAAAATACCTAGGCTGTGCTCTGGCAATCAGTGCTTTGTTGGAGATTGGTATTAAATGTATACTAAAACTTTATAAGAATAATATAATAAAACTATTCACAAAAGAAAGACATGCATCGTCCAAAAAAACTAAAATGAATTTTAGTATCATCTCCTGCCCCTTCCCATGACCTTGCACTTAGCATTCTGGCCATACCAACCATCATCCCCAGCAAATTGCTTCATTCAGGACTCTATGTACTTGCAACACTATTCACTCAGCCTGGATATCTTTTTCATCTCTTCTCCCAAACTCTGCTTGTAAATTCCATACCATATGCCTATCACGAGTGATCAGTGTATAACTATTTATGGGATTCTTTAGTTATTTTCAAGGCACTGTGTTAGCTTTACATGGATTATCACATTTAAGCCTCATAAAAACAAGTTGGTACTATACAGCCTACTTTACAGATGAGGAAACTGGCTTTGTAATACCATGCAGTAGGGAAGTAGCAAAAGTTGGATTTTGAGTCAAAGCAGATGTAACCTATAGATTGTGGTCCTAATGACTACAGAAAACAGACTTTTTATGTAGTCTGTGATTATTTATGTGTCTACACTTAAAACATAACTGTGTGTATACTATACTTAATTGCATATCTACTGTTTTTTGTTAAAGAACTTTGATTAAATAAGAACTTTTTCCTCCAGCAAATCTTATCTGACCACACTAATATTTTTAATCATTTTCTCATCAGTACAGCAAGAGTATCACATCTTGTTTAGTTCTTACTTCATCCTAATTTTATTACATTAGCTCTTTATATCTCTGCCATTTATATTAATCCTTAAGCTTTTTAAAAGTAAGAAACAGTTATAGCAGGGAAAGTGTGGGATATATAGTAAAAGGCATGAGCCTCCAAGACAGGTATATTTGGACAAAAATCCCAGATTTTGATGTACTACTAGTGTAACCTTAAAACAAAGGCTTCTCTCCGAGACTCAGTTTTCTTATCTATAAAATGAAGATTACAATACTTATATTGCAGGGTGTTAAGGAGTGTCTTATTCATAGCAGGTATTGAGTTAATTATTGAATCGGTGTTATTTAAGGATTCAATACAAGCTACCAATTAACTTCTACTTTTCTCTTTACGATCTTGCAGAGTGTTTTCCTTATCTCTTTCAGATCTCTCAGAATATAACTTTTTTTTCCATTGCACAAAGTAGTGATAACGTAAAAAATTCTAAACCTTTAATATGTAAATCTCATAAATAACATGATTACAACAAAACATATAAGGTATTTTAACGACTACATGTGAATGAATTAAAATGAATGAATTAACCTTCAGTGTAAATATAAATATATATAGGATTACAAGAATCAGTCTCAGTATCTTTCAAAATATTTTGGCCTGTGGGCCACAGCTTTATATTTTTTTCCTGGAGAGCTGTAAACAAAATTTTAATTTTTTTGCACTACACTCCTGCACTTTTCTACTTACCTGCCCCTCTTCCACATATAACATTGCTGCATCATCCTGTGCGGTTAAAGTATGACCAAATATAATTTAGTAAGGAGAGAGGTGAAGTGACACGAAGCATGAAATTTAAAAATGAATGTCACACTGTTTTTCATATTGAATACTTAGCATTAATTCACACTGCAAGCAACTCAATGCAAATTTTTGTTGCAAAATAGAGAAAAGTAAAGGATTTCCTTATATTCACTGTAGTTGCGAGGAAGTTTGAAAAATTTCTATTCAAAGTATCAGACACAGGCACTTAACTATGTACTGAGATTCAACTTCTGGCAATTTGAATGTATATCCCTCACCCAATTATACTCACGCTATTAACTTAGGGCACTGACATATCTGGTACCACATGGATGCACCTATGTGATTCAGGCTGATTTCTGATGGCATCTTATAAAGCTACAGTCTGGATCCTTAGTTCTGACTCTATCTTGTATACTTCTTCCCCCAGGACAATGTCTTTGCTTTTTACCAGCTCTATTCCTACTATTTTTTTTTAACTTTGGAGAGAAAAAATCAATTTAAACTGACTGAAGGCGGAAAAAGAAAAGGATGAAGAAAATAGAAAAAAAAAGTGTCAATGGATATTAGAGAACGTTTCTAATATCTTGGGTCAGAATCGCAAGGCATTTCTTGAGATATTTCCAAGAGATATTTCCAAAACCATTTTTCAACAATTAACATATGTTGGCATGTGAGTTTAATAAGTCAAAATATAGGCTCACTGTCCCAGGCTCAACTGTGAAATTATTTCTGAGCTGCCTGGTTTATACAATGAATTCTGTCTTCCATCCCACATTTTCAAAATAATTTGGCCTCCTATAGGAAAGACTTGGTATATCTATTTATACATCATCTCCATCTTAAGTATGGGCATTTTAAATGCTTGACCGCAATTTTGGAGTTATATGAATTATAACTTCAACTCCCACTTTAGATAATAAAAATTTGTGGGATACATGAATGATAGATCATAAAGAAATTCTGCTACATCCACATCAATGAAAAACTAGACTGGAAGTATTCTCCTCCTTTGGCCATATAATCTAGACACACCACTTAATGAAAGTACAGGAGGTACCAATGGTATGTTTTTGAACGAATATATGCAATTGGATGTTTAAATTCTTTGCTTGTTAACCCCCAGACTCACTTCCTCAAAGCCATAAATCAAGTTCTCAAATGTCATTCAGAATGTTGGATGAAAGGAATAAAAGCAATACTTTAATTCCCATTGCAATCTACAGACAGTAAAATGTTGGATTTTGGCTAAAGCAATCTTTTGATTTTGTGGGTTTCAGATCAAACTTAGTGCTTTCTACTTTATGTTTGGCACCATTCAAACCAAAGCTTTGAGGCTTTTTGACCTTGTAAAGCACCGGGTATAGTATCAAACGATAAAAAAATTCAGTGCAAATCACTTTGGTGCATTCATTTTAAAGGCATATACACCTATGTCAGGGGGTAATGTGAAGCTGCTTGTTCCAGACTACGCACAAAAACAGAATTATTTTCTTTCAAAAATATCATTTATTATTTGTTTGCTAAGACCTATGCTTGCTATAAAGGAATTTACAATGAGAAAATTGAAGTTGACAAGTTCCTATAAAAAGCAAGGTGACCATAATTGACTAAAAACAACTTCTTTTCCAAATTCTATGTATCTGATTTTTTTCTTAGAGTTAAATTATAAAATTGATATTAAAATTATATTTTAAAATTGTAAAAAATTACAACTAGGGATTTCTTTAGGTTTTTTCACTTAACCCAATTTACTCATTATCAGGGCCCATACATTATAGAAATGTGAATTTTATTATTTATTATAAATTCATTATTCATATTTATTAAATATGAATTTTAATAAATTTGTATGAAAATACTCATTGGGCTCTTTAAAATGGCTTTATCTTACTGTGTTCCAATAGGTGATCAGATTCAACTTATTTTACTTCTAAATAAACCACCTTCTCTAGAAAGTATGCATATATAAGGATAGTTTTCATTTACTTATCTTTTCTATTTGATAGCAAAATATTTTAATCTAATCTGTCTACATAGAGTATTCATAATCACTTCATTGCAGTTAACTCTATCTTATACCAGCTCTAAGACAAACTAAACTTTCAGACAAAAGTAGAAAAAAATATTCACTGCGAAAGATTTGTACACTGCAGAGCAATTCCATAGTTTTGGAAAAATAATTGATATTAACTGAGACAGAATGATTTTGAATAAAATAATTAAATTATATTTAATTACATAACTTTGTTATTTACTTGCCTCGAGACAGTATTTTTCTTAAGCACTTTTGTTCAAGGGGAACATAAAATACATATTTAACAGGCACTTTGTTTCAAGATTAGTCAAATATGTATTATGTATTCTATTTGTTTCAGTGGGTATTGGTTATACATAGACAACATAAAAAACTAGCCTATTACCATTTGTAGATTATTAGAAGAAGACACTAGATTACTGGGTCAGAGGAAAATGAATTTCATTATTTAGGACAAAGCAGTAACTAGAACATCATCAGCATGTTGTTCACACTGCTTCCCCATGTCCAGGATGGTGGCACAGTGCCTCTGGTGGATGCCTGCATACACAGTGGGTTGTGTTAATTGAGAGCTTACTAGATTCACCACTTTTACAGTAAATAAAAGGATGTCTGATTTTAGTCCAAAAAGAGATATTCTCTTATCCTTCATGGTTGCTCACTGCAAATACAAAAAAAATGGTTCAAGCTCAAGAAATGGCTGAAATAAAGAACATTGAGAAACTTCATTTTTTGAAATGCCCAGCGAGAATTTTAAGGGCCCATGGTAGATCACCATTCTAACGGACTAAGATTACATATGTTTGAAATTTTCAAACAAAAACAACAAAAGACTTTAAAAATTATACAGATTTACACAACAATGAAATACAATTCATAGAAATGAAAAATACTATAAAGATGAATTCAATGTATAGATTAAACAGAATAGCTGCAAAGAGAAGTAGTAAATTGGAAGATCAGTTTAGTACTGTGAATAAAGCACAGAGATTAAATTTTGGAAGAAAGGATAAGATAAAATAAAGCAATAAGAATATCAAACATTTAATAGAGTCCTACAAGTGGGAAATTTAGGTAGAGAAAGTATATAAGAGATAATGGCTGAAAATTTTCCAAAATAAGCAAAAGACATCATACCCATATTTAAAGAAAAAAATTCCAAAAGAATCCTTAGCAGGTTAAATTAACTGCATTCTATACCTAAGTTCAACATATTGAAATTATTGAAAGACATAGCCAAAGGGAAAAATTAAAAATTAAAATAAACCAAAATGATGTCAAAGGGAAGGAATTCTCACAAAGAACCTATAGGAGGTTAACATCTGAATTCCTAGAGTTAATTTTGCCCATTTAACAGTCAATAAAAGAAGAAATCCACTGAAGTCAAAATATTTGGTGCTCTCTGCACTTGTACAGAATACAACAATGTCCCCTTGGAGGGATTCATATAACACACTGCACAATTTTCTTGTCATCTATCTCAGTGAGCTTTTCCTTTTCTTTTCCTCTTGCTCTTCCCATCCTTTTATTTCTCACAACCAAGAAACTCTAGGCTTTGAAATACAGTCACGGCCAGAGTCTGCTCCCCCATCCCCTCTAAGTTCTAGCTTTCACTCTAATCTGGATAATCAGAAAAGGTCTTCCCATCAAATACGATGATATTCCTGAAATAAAATGTTACTGAAATAAATTCTGGTTATTTTATATTTTTTTCAACTCACAATACACATATAAATTTATGCCTCAATCATTCATACAATGAAAAGTTATTCCAAAGTTGCATCATTAAAAAAAAATATGGATGCTATAACCATATGTATGTGTGTGTGTATTTTCAAATTTCTCCCATCTTCAAAATAGTAATAACAACACCAATCCAAATAAATAGTATTACTCTTTTCACTTGCAACATCTTCAAAAATATTCTGTTTCTATTTTCTCTACATCTACGTTCATGGAATTTTCTCCTTTTTTGGCTTGTCTGATATTACTCTTTGTTTTATTTCATCTTGCTTTTTTGGTTATGAACTGAGGTACTGAAACATGAAGGCTTTGATGTCGAGTTGGCTTTTGTGTTACCTAGCCCTGCTATATACGAATTGTGTGATTTTGAAAAATTGTGCCAGCAGAGCCTCAGTCTTCTCAGTATTGAAATAGTGATGACTGTATCACAGGCTCTTTTGAGAATTAAATATTTTAACATGTAAATGGCTCAGGTTATAGTGTGCATTTATTAAATGTTAGGTACCTCAATATACTTCTTCTTTCCTTTACCTTAACTCATCTCAAATGTACCTGACAGCTTTAGTAATTGATTTATCTCCTCACTACTCCCAGTCCAAGTCTTTTAATCTTAGGCTTAACCAAAGCATTCTTTTCTCTTCTAAATAAATTATTCCATCCATGAATATGACTTTTAGCTACTTTACAGTGAAGATATCTTTATCTTCATATCCAGATTTGCTATCTTTTTCTCTCATGAATTATACGTTATTTGGAAAGTTTTGCTCATGGAAAACACAGGCAGACTCATGGCCTCATCATTTCATCAGGCCTGGTCTTCCTTATTGCAGTAAATGGACTTGACTCCATAACTACTTTTCTAAAGGAAAGAACTGCAAGAAGTTTACACAATTCCTTCCTCTCCCCCCACCTTCCACATATAATCAGCAGCTAAGTCTAGCTAATTCCATCTTCTAAATGTTTCTCAAATATGTCTTCTCTCTCATACTCTTCATACGTCATTCCTCAGCAGCAGTACCACAATAGTCTACCTTCATAACACCTATCTTCAAGATAAGTTCAAGCCACCTTACATATCATTGGCAAAGCAATCATTCTAAAACCTAAATGCATTCCTCTACCTGGACTATTCACTCTTCATATTATGTTTCTCCTAAGTTGCTGTCAAATAACTGAAAAAAAAATCTATAAAAAGCAACTCAAGCATTAACTTCTCCGGGAACAGTGGCCTTATCTTCCAACCATAGATTTGGTGCTGCATCTATGTAGTACCATAGGAACAGAGACATATTTTACAGGACATATAAACGTGCTTATCTTTCTCAGACCATAGTTTATCATATTGTGAGTAGTGGTATAATTTTCTGTATTTCTCACTAGATAAGGAGTTTCTACTGTCATGTGTAATGAACATTTATTTGGTGATTAATAATTGCCAGGGAGTATGCTAAAACTATGCATAGATTGCATCGTTTAATCCTCATAAACTCCTGTGAACTAGCTAGTATTATTATGAACAGTTAACAGATGAGGAAACTAAAGTCACAGAGGTTAAGTCACTTGCTGACTGTCTCTTAGCTAGATGGTAATGAAGACAAAACTCAAACTTAGACAAGGTAGCTCCACGCTGGTTTTCTCAAGAACTATCTATACTCTCTCCTTTACTAAAACAGTAATAGATACTTTGTAAATATTCACTGGATGATTGAATGATGAATGAATAAATGAATTTTTAATAGAGTGTTTTTTGCTTTGATATACTGGATTTGCATTAAAAATAAGATTTGACCAGAGAGCAAGAAACTGCTTGCACTTAAAATGCTAATGAAAACTGTATCTGCGTTAAAACGTAATAAAAGGGAAAAAATATTGTATTTTTAAAATTTGGTAGTATTCTTATAGATTACAGGGATTAAATGATTGCTGTGTTTTGAATAAATGTATAAGGCTGTGTTACACTTAGATTCAAAATATAGCCATATACAAAATGAATCTTCAAAATTGTCTTTGCTTCCCCCCCCCACTAACAAATTTAGCAATTTTAGAGATGGTGACCATGAGCAGTCTAACAAAATACAGTATCATCAGATTCCTCATCTGTAAAATTAGGACAATGGGCTATAGAGTCTCAAAGGTCCCTTCTAGTTCCATCATTTATAATCTACTGACTTAATTTATATCATATGTTTTACTAGTGCACAGCATGTTTTCTTTTAGTTCCAGACTAATTTCTTTCTTTTTCTAAGTCTATAGACTAGTGCTAATTGTCATGCCTAATCTATAGGCCAATTTGTAAGGGAAAAAAAATCCATTGGGGATATTGCAAAGAATCCACAATTTGCAGAGGGTAGAGTGGGAAACCTGCTGTGCCTGGATTGAAACAGCTGTTTCAAGAACCTTAAGCATCTGGGGAAGTCATCCAGAGAAAGGCCATCCACTGTGCTTTGATCTCTCCACTGAAGCACTGCCTGCCCATATGCTTGGTGAGAGTCCAGCCTGTTAGACCCATGCCTAGGGCTAGCTTTTCCCTTTGTTTCTGCCCAGGAAATGGCACCAGAGTGTTTCTAAAGTGTAAGTGAAATAAAATTTCATTATGGTAGAGCTTTGTATGAAACTGAGTTTACATGATATTACATTAATTAAGCTGAGTAAGTCAACGTTGTGCTTTATAAGTGAATAAAAGAGAAAATAAAAAGGGATAAAAGGGTAATGTTCAAAAACATGTGTGCAGAACTGGACAGTTTCTTAAATGCTTCTCAAATATTTTCTCCTTTAATCCCTGTAAGAGTCCTCTGAGTATACTCTAGTTACTTCCATTTTATAGATGGAGCAATTATTTTCAGATAGTTGCTTAAGAGCCCCTAATTAGTAAACATAGGGTCTGGGCCCAAACTCAAATCTCCTGTTACAACTTCCTTATCCTTCCCATCACTGTGTGTCATCCTAAGAGAGAATGATAGGATAAATATACTCAAGGCATATTTAACTTCCTAAATTAAATTGTCTCCATATATAGAAAGCAAACATTTTTATGGAATGAAAAATAATTTGCATTGGTTGTCATTTAACAGACAATTTTATGTACCTTATTTCTGTAAGAATACAAATTATTTTCACAGAATAGTCAATTTTAATATCTTATTCACTCTTAGTGAAAACAGTAAGAATGTTATAGGGCACTGATGATGTATACTAATCAAGCATTATTTGATTCATACAAAAAAAAGACATTTAAAGTCTTAAATGTAAACCCTTCTCTCTAAACCATGGGAAAAGTCAAGGGCATCACTTTGTTAGGACCAACTCATTTTTTATACCTACCTTTGTCAGAAATCATTAATTACCTACCTTACCTGGTCTTCTCCTCATTTACCAAAAATACCTCAAAAAACTAAAATCAGCATTTTCCAGATTTCCTAAGCATATAACCTAGGAGTAGCACAGGGTAGTTGTTGGGTGGCTCCAAAGAAGTTCTTTAAGTGTGAAAAACTCACTGGAATGAATATTTTGCCTTTGCCCTTTTCCCTTCTTCCTGATTGGAATGGGCAAGTGCTAGTTGTATAGCTGCCATTTTGGGACTATGGAGACACAAGTATGACACTGTCTGATATGAATGGCTGAAAAGAAAGAACATACTTAATATTGTTGATGGATAATGCAGCTACTGACCCTGTCCCAGCCTGCCTGGCTCTAGGCTTTTTTCCATGATACAAATAAACTGATATTTAGTTAAATTGCTATTATTTGGGTTCTCAGTTATTTACAGCTGAACATAATACTTGACATACTTACCCTGAACCAGTCAATATATACAGAGAGAATGATGGGAACTGACTGGCTTATGTCTGTCAATTGCCTCTCACCTTATTAATTTCTGTCCATTTATATATATTTTTAAATCAAGCCAATCAGGGCCCACACCACAAAAATCAGATAGACATTATAAAATGGGAGAAAATCCAGGTCCTGCGAGAAAGGGACAAGAAATAATGAATGACCGGTAGTACTTCACAAATGTCCACTATAATATCCATGTACCATATTTTATTTAACTAGTCCTCCATTTGGGGATACTTAGACTATTTCAATTTTATTATTATCATAAGCAATATCTTGTTAAACTCTGCTGAAGATGAATCATTGTAAGAGTTTCTGGGTGTGTATGTTTTGTTTTCTTTTCTTTTTAATAGATTACTAGGAAGAGAATAACTGGTACAAATCTTATTAAATTGTTTTTATAATCCTTGACATATTTTGCTAAATTGATTTTAATAATGTTTGTTTCAATTAAACTTCAGCTCCAGGTATATAAGAATGCTCAAAGTAAAGTTGCCATCATCATCACCATTTATTTCTATAAACATATATATTTATCTGCATATGCAAAAATTATTTTATATATTAAATTTAATTTATTTGATTTAAACAAGTATTTTTGTTTTAGTTTTTGAATACTATTTTTATTTGTGAATCATGAAGTAGTTAATAAAAATTCTGAAGTATGTGAAGTATAATTTTAAATAAATGTCAATTAAAATCTCCATGGCAGTGGTTCGCAAGCTTGAGTGTGTACATCAGAATCACCTTGAGGGCCTTTTCACCCTAGCTTTACTGAAGTATAACTGACAAATAAACTAGTATATATTTAAGTTGTATAACATTATAATTTGATATATGTTTACACTATGGAATGATTACTACAATCGAGTTAATTAACACATCATCACATCACAGTTACCATTGTCGTGTATGTGTGTGATGAGAACACTTTAGATTTACTCTTTTAGCAAATTGTAAGTATACAATACAGTATTATTAACTATAGTCATCATTCTGTACATTGTATATTCTGTACAAAACTTATTCACCATAACCGAAAGTTTTTTCCCTTTAACCAACATCTTGCCATTTCCCCCACCTCCTATTCCCTGACAACCACCATTCTACTATTTCCATTAGTTCAACTTTTTTTAGATACCACATGTAAGTGAGATCACACAGTATGCCCTCCAGGTTCATCCATATCATCACAAATATATATATCATACATACACATATATTATATTTTCTTTATCCACTCATTCCTCAAGAGACACACTGTTTCCATATATTGGCTAGTGTGAATAATGCTGGCAATGAACATGGGAGTGCAGGTATCTCTGAGATACAGATTTCATTTCCTTCAGATATATACCCAGAAATGAGACTGCTAGGTCATACGGTAATTCTGTTTTTATTTTTAATTTTAACTGTATTTCCCTTTTGTAAACATTCAGTTTATGCCCTTAATTAATTTTTCTCAGGATTGTATTATCTCTAAGGATCATCTTTGTCTTTTTCATATGTGCTAAATATTTTTTCTAGTTCCTTAACTGTATTTAAAACTCTTTTTAATATTTTGAATTTCAAGATTTCAAATTTTAGAATAGCTTGTTTGTGAAGTAGCTTTTGTGTTTCTACATTGCTTTTATATTTAATTATAAATCAGTTAATTATTCGTTTATATTTTCTTATACCAAAGTATTTTATTAGTTTTTAAAAACAGCTTCTTGGGGCGCCTGGGTGGCTCAGATGGTTAAGCGTCTGCCTTCGGCTCAGGTCGTGATCCCAGGGTCCTGGAATCGAGCCCCACATCGGGCTCCCTGCTCCGCGGGAAGCCTGCTTCTCCCTCTCCCACTCCCCCTGCCTGTGTTCCCTCTCTCGCTGTCTCTCTCTCTCTGTCAAATAAATAAATAAAATCTTAAAAAAAAAAAATAAATAAATAAATAAATAAAAACAGCTTCTTGTTTTATTGTTTATCTCTATGTATAGTTGATCAATCTGATTTCTTTTTTACATTTTATTATTTTTATTTTTACCACTTTCCTTTCTATAGTTCCTTTGGGTTAATGGTAAGTGTCCAACATGTTTAGGAAAATGCTCATTAAAATTTAATATTTCCTTGTTTCTTTTTAAACATTTTATTTATTTATTTATTTAAGAGAGAGAGAGCGAGAGCGAGAGCAGTGCACTGCAGGAGCATGAGCAGGGGGAGGAGAGAGGGAAAGGGAAGGAATCTCAAGCAGACTCCCCGGAGAGGAGGCCCACCAGGGCTGGATCTCAGGACTCGACATCATGACCTCGGCTGAAACCAAGAGTCTGACACTTAACCAACTGAGCCACCCAGGTGCCCCTAATATTTCTTATTTTCTAAAACAAATTTAAGAATATAAATTTCTCTCCAAGTTCTTATTTAGCTTCATTAAACTTCACATATCATACTGCTGTTCAATCATGATTAGCCTATAGCAGTTAATAAAGTATTTTATTCATTTACTTTTCATAAACCCATTTTTATATTCCGTATCTACAGGTCTGGGAACATCTGTTTATTACCGAATTACTAATCTTATGTTGTAATCAGGAATGTTCCTCTACGCGGAGTTGTTATTTTTATAATTTAATGGCAGTTCCTTTACAACCTGGAAACATCATTTTTTGTAAATGTTGCATGAATCTTTGAAAAGAATGGGGGTTGTAACATTAACAAGATGGTGAAATAGAACGTTCCCGATTCTTCCTCTTCCCAAAGTGCGATGCAAGTAATAAGCGGCTACACGTGTAGGATTGCTCTCTGAAAAAAATCCAGAAACTGGCTGAGAATCTCCTATACACCCAGTGGCTGAGAAAATACACACAATGGAAAAAGTAGGAAAAGCTGAAACACACTCTCATCCTAAACGCCATCCCTGGCACAGCACCATACAATCCAGAAGGAAACCCCAACTCCCTCCTTTTTCCTGAGGAGCGAGGAAAACTTTAGACCACGCATCCAAAGCACCAACCTTTACTATTGCCACCTGAGGAACTGGCCCCTAATGCACGTATTTCTGGGAGCTGACAGACAATCATTAGTTCCCTGGGACTACAGAGAACGAAGAGTCTACTTTAAACACTTGCAAGAGCACTTCCAGCAGCTAGTCCGCACAGCTCAGCACAGAGCGAGCCCTTGCCATTAAACCCAGTCCCAGCTTCTCCCTGGAAGGGGCTAGACTACGTCTAAACTCCCGGCTCTTCCAACTGCAGTTAGAGAGTCTGGTTTCTAACTCTCCGACCTTTGTCTGCCGGCAGGGTCCTCTGGGAGCTTGGCCAGTTTCTGGCTGGTGAGACCTTGAACTCCGTAACATCGCCATCCATAGCTGTTTCTCTGTGGTAAACGGTGGGAGCCACTGACACGTGCCAGGAGAGGCTTGTGGGCCCTTCCAGTGTTCCTCCCTCCCACCCTCCAGCCCCTCTTCTGAGGAAAACAAACACAAACTTTTCGCTTCCACCGGGAAGGAATTGGGCTATACTTCGAGTGCCCTCACTTTTCCTGCAGCTGCCTGAGGGTCTCGCTTCCATTGCCTGTGTCTGGGAACTCCTGGGGCCTGACATTTGCTAGTCCCTCAGATCTCCGGTGAACAAAACAGTTTTAAATGACTCTGCAGGCTCTCCTGCGAGCCTGGTCCTATCACGTTCCTGCAATAATGCCCATCTCCCACCTTCTGCCTGAAAGGGGTTAGACTGCACGTCCAGTGCCTCAACTTCTCCAGCTGCTTCCCTGGAGGTCTGGTTCCTAACTGGCTTGTCTCTGGCAGGTAATCCCTAGCCTCTGGTAATTTGAGATGGCGGGTGGGCACTGCCTACAACACCCCTCCTGCCCCCTTACTCCAGCGACAGAGCCAAGCCTCCAGCTAACCCACCTATCTCTGAGAGCTGATGAGCCCCCTGCGGTTCGCTTGTCCCCTGGGAGTGACAGAGAGCAAAACAACAGTAGGAAAGGGCAAGTGGCCTGAACAAGAGTGCAGGCATTTGCCACAGCTCTTTCCCCCAGCTCAGTGCAGAGTGGGTGGGCACTCCAGCTCCCAGGTTCTCCTTGAGGAGAGAAGGAATTGGATCCTACATCTAGGACCCCAGCTTTTCCAGGTGCTACTAGAAGGACTGGCTTCTATCTTGCCTGTCTCGAGGAACTGAGACAGGCACACCCTCATCACCTGGGGAGGAAAATGATAACTACATGGGGAAATGATTATGTTATAATTAGTTTGTAGTAATCATTTCACTATGCGAATGTATATCAAAACATCATGCCATAGACATTAAATATATAGTCTTATTTTAAAAATTTTGTAAAGGAAAACAAATGTGTATACTCAAATTTTGGGAGCAGAGAGGTATTTACCTATTATCTATTAGAACAATTCATAAATTATGTTGTTCAAACCTTCCAAAATTTCAACTGTTTTACCTACATTCTATCATTTTTCAGGATTTAGAATGTCCCTTATGATTTTAGATATCTTTTAACTAAAAACCTTTTTCTATCATGAATCACACCGCATTTGTCGATAATGTCTTTTTACAGGAGAGTGGGGAAGACAGCATATGTATATTTTTAAAATTTCTAGTCCCACTCCTTTTTCAAAACTCTGCTGCTCACATATCTCTTAGATAACATCTTTTATTCTATCCATAACTCACCCAAACCCTCATCAATATTATTAAAGCCCTAAATTCTCAGAAACTGACTTCTGAGACTCATTATAAGAGGATGCTCCCTTATTGGCAGACTTTGCTTATTGATATTAGGAATAGCAAGACACATTTCAATATAGTGTGGGGCTTATCTAAACCTGATTTTAAAAGCATATCCTTATAAACACATCTACATAAAATTTAATGTTGATGTAATATTTTACAAGCCCAATGATTTATCTTAGGTTAACCTTAAATATCATAAAGTAGGACATTTTACTTGATTCTTCTAATTTTCAAATCAATTATATATTTTAATTAGACTCATGCACTGATTCTCAATGATAAACACATGGGAGACTTAGATTTAAGCCAACAGGCACTTTAATACTTTCACTATGAGGATTATGCCATTGCTTTTTGAGGGACTGGAACACTGATGCTCCTCATTCTTCGCATCCCAGCCTGATGTGCATTGGACTAAATTCTAAGCAGAAGATTTTATGAGGGATAACAAATAGTGATTAAGTTATAACTTTTTCTAAGTTTGATGACCCCTTTTTTCCCTGATTCTAGTCATCTTGGTTGGATTTGAGGATATTCCACAAATTTACAAATTGTCCCGAAGGATGAGCTACTTCTAAGATGGCACCTCTCAGATATTACTTCTTGATTTTTTCCCATCTTGTCTCTTTTGTGGCTAATCTTTTATTGAAATTAAAGGGACACATCTTTCAAACTCATTCTCAAAATTCTCACTTGATTAATTTTAAGTCTTCTTCTTGTACTTGAGCTGCTAAAAGTAAATCAGAACCATTCTCAATGTTTCTTGACCTATAACTGGTTTTTGATAACATAAAAGTTTCACTAAAATAAATACTTTTGATATGTATTTTTAGTTTATAATCCTTTAAGATATATTGAAGCACTACTGATTGAATAAGAGTAAAAAATATATAGACACGTTTTCAGTTTTAAGTGATAAAAATGATTTTCTTGTATCACATAATTTTCTATTCCATTCTATAATTCTGTTTGTGATTGTATAATCATAGGGTCCTAAATAGTAGCCCTGTAAATCTTCAAGATCTTTTAATGTTTTATGTATACTAACTCTTCTTATTCTCATACTATTTTACAGATGAGGAAATGAGTCACAGTGAAATCAGATGACTTTCCTAGGTCACAAAGCTAGTAAGAAATGAAGCAAGGATTTAAATCTGAGCAGCCTTGTCTGGAGTCCTCTGGGCTTTACTGGAACTTTTGGCAACATATGATAAACAGCAATAAATCAAACTACACATTATTACACACAAAAGAGTATGGGAAACTTGTTAAAGGGATATAAGAATCGAAGGAAAAAAAATACAACATTGTCTTGGAAGTAGAATGACAACGTACCAAGCAGGGGCAGTATTTTTAACAAGGTAAGTGTAAAGTAGAAATTTAACAGTTCCTTTCCTTTGGGCACCTGGGTGGCTCAGATGGTTAAGTGTCTGCCTTTGGCTCAGGTCATGATCCCAGGGTCCTGGGATCGAGTCCCGCATCGGGCTCCCTGCTCCTTGGGAGCGTGCTTCTCCCTCTGCTTCTCTCTCTCTCTCTCTCTCTCTCTCTCCCCCTCTCCCCCTCTGTCTCTCATGAATAAATAAATAAAATCTTTATAAAAAAACAGTTCCATTCCTTTTACTACTTATTAGTGTAGCTTACTCTTACTATTTTTTTAACCCCCAAATATTTTCAAAGCTGTTTGTAAGAATGCCACAATCACTCTTATCATGACATATTTTTTTCTGGAAGTTTTCGATAATAATCAAGAAAAACTAAAAGACATTTGAAAGAAAGGAGAATTATCATTAATACTTGCAGAAGGGATTATATTCTTTTTAAAAATTTTTCAGTATCGTTAACATACAGTGTTGTATTACTTTCAGGTGTACAATGCAGTGCTTCCACAATCCTGTACATTACTCAGTGTTTATCGTACTAAGTGTACTCTTCATCCCCTTCACCTGTTGCACACATCCCCTCCCCCAACCGTTCCTCTGGTAGCCATCAATGTGTTCTCTATCGTTGAGTCTGTTTTTTTGTTTTTGTTTTTTTTAAGATTTTATTTATTTATTTGACAGAGAGAGACACAGCGAGAGAGGGAACACAAGCAGGGGGAGTGGGAGAGGGAGAAGCAGGCCTCCCGCCGAGCAGGGAGCCCGATGTGGGGCTCGATCCCAGGACCCTGGGATCATGACCTAAGCCGAAGGCAGAGGCTTAATGACTGCGCCACCCAGGCACCCCAGTTGAGTCTGTTTTTTTTTTTTTTTTTTAGTTTTTCTCCTTTTCTTTGTTCGTTTGTTTTCTTTCCTAAATTACACATAGGAGTGAAATCATATGGCATTTGTCTTTCTCTGACTGACTTATTTTGCTTAGCATTGCACCCTTTAGATACATCCATGTTGTTGCACATGACAGGATTTCATTCTTTTTTATGGCTAGGTAATATTCAATTGTATGTATATATATACCACATCTTCCTCACCCATTCATCTGATGATGGACACTTAGGCTGCGTCCATATTTTTGCTATTGTAAATAATGCAATAAACATTAGGGTGCATATATCTTTTCAGATTAGTGTTTTCATATTCTTTGGGTAAATGCCCAGAACTGGAGTTACTGGATCATGTGGTAATTCTATTTTTTTAATTTTTTGAGGAAACTCCATACTGTTTTCCACAGTGGCTGCACCAGTTTGCTTTCCTGCAACAGTGCATTAGGGTTCCTTTTTTTCCACACCCTCACCAACACTTATTGTTTCTTGTGTTTTTGATTTTAGCCATTCTGAGAAGTCTGAGGTAACATCTCTCTGTGGTTTTGATTTCCATTTCCCTGAGGATGAGTGATGTTGAGCATCTTTTCATGTGTCTGTTGGCCATCTGTATGTCGTCTTTGGAGAAATGTCTGTTCATGCCTTTGGCTCATTTTTTAATTGTGTGTGTGTGTGTGTGTGTGTGTGTGTGTGTGTGTGTGTGTTGAGTTGCATAAGTTCTTTATATATTTTGGATTCTAACCCTTTATCAGATATGTCATTTGCAAATATCTTCTCCCATTAAGTAAGTTGTCTTTTAATTTTTTTGGTTGTTGCTGGTTTTTGTTTTGATTTTGTTTTTGTTTTGTTTTGTTTTGTTTTGTTTTGTTTTTGCTGTGCATAAGTTTTTTACCTTATCTATTTGCAATAGTTTAATTTTCTTTGGTTTCCCTTGCCTCAGGAGACATATCTAGAAAAATGTTGCTACTTCCAAAGACAGAGAAATTACTGCCTGTGCTCTCTTTTAGGATTTTTATGGTGTCAGGTCCCACATTTAGGTCTTTAATCCACTTTAAGTTTATCTTCATGTATGGTTTGAAAAGGTGGTCCAGGTTCATTCATCTGCATGTTGCTGTCCAGTTTTCCCAACACCATTTGTTGAAGGACTGTCTTTTTCCCATTGCATATTCTTGTCTTTTTTGTCAGATTAATTGACCACATAATTGTGGGTTCATTTCTGATTATATTCTTAAAAAATATCTCCTAAGAAGCTCAATTAAAACATTGTTGAAGTTCAAAAATTCATCTTATTTGAAAATACAATTTGAATAGTTCCATATGGCAACATATAAAATGTCTGATAATGAATAAAATATATAGAACTTAAAAATGTGCATTATAAATGTCTCTTGGAAGGAAACTGAAGCAAACAAATAATTGGATTATATACCTAATAATAGATGGTATTATCTCTATTAATTTATTGAGCACATATTAATTGAATAATCAGTACATGGCAAGTACTCTATGGATAAAATGTGTGAACCAAACATTGCCTTTACAGAACTCACTATTGAGTGGCAGAAGGATTAGTCATATGGACTATAAAAGTTACTGTGTAATAGAAGACTGTAACCTAGTAAAGGAGTTCACAGACACTATCCTATGAAAGAGACAATATATGTAAAATGGAAGGGCGCCTGGGTGGCTCAGTTGGTTAAGCGACTGCCTTCATCTCAGGTCATGATCCTGGAGTCCCAGGATCGAGTCCCGCATCGGGCTCCCTGCTCAGCAGGGAGTCTGCTTCTCCCTCTGATCCTGTCCCCTCTCATGTGCTCTCTATCTCTCTCTCATTCTCACTCTCAAATAAATAAATAAATCTTTAAAAAAAAAAAAAGAAAATAAATTGAAGAGGCTCCTAGCTGCAGAGGGTGGGAGTGGATAGCCCCTTCAAGGTAGAAGGAACCTTTGTTTAAGACCCTGCTTGGAGCAGAAACATAGCAGTATTAAGGGAACACTCCTGTGGAATTAAAGTACAGTGAGTGAAAAGAAGTACACTGAAAGGTGAAACTATGATAGGAGGTACATAGCAGATTATATTAGTCCTGCTCAGACATGGCAAAGATGTGTTCTTAAGAGCAAAAGGAGACCATGGTAACATTTCAAGTAAGAAGAAAGCATGATCCTATTTGTGTTTTATAAAAATCATCCTGGCTGCAATGAGAGAACAAATTAAAAAGGGGATAAGAATTCCCAGAAAGAAAAGAAAGGAAAGCACAGAGGATGAAGACAAAGAAGACACCCAGGTTTCTGATGGGAGTAGTGTCATTTAGTGAGACAGAAATATTGAAAGACCTGGGATGCCTGGGTGGCTCAGTTGGTTGAGCATCTGACTTTTGGTTTCGGCTCAGGTCATGATCTCAGGGTTGTAAGATCAAGCCCTGTGTTGGGCTCTGCTGGGAGTCTGCTTGAGATTCTATCTCTCCCTCTGCCCCTCCTCCAGCTCACACTCTCCCTCTCTTTCTCTTCAATAAATAATTAAATAGATGGTTTTTTTTTTAAAGAAATATTGAAAGAACAAAAGATTTGAGGAAATCAGAAAATAGAAAAAGGCATTAAAGGGGCGCCTGGGTGGCTCAGTTGGTTAAGCGACTGCCTTTGGCTTAGGTCATGATCCTGGAGTCCCGGGATCGAGTCCCACATCGGGCTCCCTGCTCAGCAGGGAGTCTGCTTCTCCCTCTGACCCTCCCCCCTCTCATGCTCTCTCTATCTCATTCTCTCTCTCAAATAAATAAATAAAATCTTAAAAAAAAGAAAAAATAATTTAAAAAAATAAACCAAACATCTGTGTATCTTTATCCACCCCATTTCTCTCCCTTCATTAGAATTTACTGTGTTAAAAAGAATTTTATATAATGAGAGAGAATTATTCAATGAATAGTGATGGGACAAAAACTAACTGTGGGAAACAATTTAATTATAGCAATCTCAAAACATTTAACACAATAAAGTTCAAATATATTAAGTATTTAAAATCATGTTCAAAAATTTAAGATTTAATTAGAAAATTACTCAAGTAAAATATAAATTAAATATAAATTAAATATTTTGGTTATTAAACTTATGATCTTGACTTCAAACTGACCCTTTTTTTACCATGTTTTGAGGAGGGGCTGGAATTTTGCAAACTACTTTTCTCCTTTGATAGATGGTTCCTATTAGATTCTTTCAGTAGAAGTAAATAGAGGAAGACTGTAGGAAAAAGGACCTGTTACTTCTGTTTGTTCCTGCTTCTGTCGCCATCACCACAGCACTTCTTCGTCCTTAGAGCAACAGAGAACTGATTGCTGTGGTAGCAGCTGATTCCACTTTTCAGTCTTTTAATGCTGTGGGAAAGCATAATTTTCTGCTGTGGCATCTCATAGACATCCCCAACTTAGCATCATCTCTTCCTCAGAGATCTGAGTTCAGATTCACAGGACTCTTCCTCTAGGTTTCTAAATGCTACCAATTCCAACCTTACCTCTTTGTTCCCCAGCCATGAAAGTGGTAATTGCTTCCTTCTGTGATACTTTAGTATCTCCTTTTTGTCTTTCTAGTTCTCTGAGACATGGTTTATAATTCTTTATATCAAAAACTCTGTTAAACTGTCTGATGAAATTTTTGTATCTGGACTAGACTGGCTGATACAGTACTGCTATTTAACTATGATATCCATTAAAGAAACCTTAAAAGGAAAGATTTACAGATTTGTTAATGTTGGAAAGCCTACCAGTATTCTATGGGAACCTACTATTTGTTAAGTACTTCTCTAAGTGTTAGGAACACAGGAGTAAAGACAAACTGAATCCTTGACCTTAAGGAGCTTACTTGATAGTGAGGGTTAGACGTGAGATAAGGATTAAACATGTAAACAAGATAAGTTCAAGTGTTGATAAGTGCTTTGTTAAAGATAAAAAATGAATGATATGCTAGAATTATAATAGTGTCTACGGTAGGAAGTGGAACAGATACTTAACCTGAGACCTACAAGATGCAATAAGACCTAATAAGCAATCATGAAAAGATCCATGAAGGAAGAACTCCCTAAGCATGCAGTCCTGAGAGTAACATGAACGGTCATTCTTTCTATTTTTGTAAGAGAAAAAAATGTGTTTGCTTCTGCAAGAAAATAAATGAATAAATAAATGAGGGAGGAGGAGAGTAGAAAGAAATGAAATTAGATAATAAATAAAATTGAATAAATAAATAAATAAAATTAGCACTATTTATCATATGAAGATAAAAATAGGTAAACACAGCACTGGATTAGTGACACTCAACTGTCAAAAACAAGGTTATATTTTCAAAACTATTCTTTATGTAATTGAAGGATATCAAGTCCAACTTAAGAACCCAATTGATATATGTCTCATATTAAGAATTTTGGAAATTTTCTTCTTCTTTACAGCATTTTTCTATGAATGGTTGTTAAATGGTTATAAATACATCAAAACTGCAGAAACATAATGATTATGAAGCTTTAAAATCTAGAAAGCTTTCAAATATACTACCTCTCTATTTATGACACAAAAAAATAACTGAATGAACAAGCATTTTCATAATGATTTTCTCATTAGTTCTTAAAATTATATTAATTCCTTCGAACAATCTTTCTCATGAAACAAATACACATTGAATACCTACACTATGCCTTGCACTCTTGCATGTGCTGATTTCTTTGCCTCCTTGATATGGGACCACTACCATCAATATGTAAAAAATTAGTTGACTGACATTTTAATGTTAAAATGCCTGTGAGGATCGTTTTTTTTTCTTTTTTAAATCAATACCTATCCAAAGATTTGAAATCCCCTGGACAAGGTAATACCAGGAATTTCTCCTCTAATCCACCCCCCTTCATTCTTAAATTAAGGTAGTTTAATAGAAGAAAGCACCTTGATTGTGAAAATCATTGCATTAACATACCTGTTCAGCAGCATACTGTAATGCTCATACTGCAACTCTGAATTACCAAGTGTGTCAATTTCAAACATCTCAGATGACAAATGTGCTGATTTCTGTCTACTCTTGTACTTTGCTGTTCTATATCCTATTTTCTATTCTAGTATACTAATTTTAAATTGTTTCAACCTAATGGTACCTCTAATTTATTAACCCTATGTTATTTACAGGATGAGAAGTCTGTCATTTTTCCTTTTTCAGATTAAACCTGATCTAGCACTATAATCAATATCATGAATACGATCTCTACTCCAATATTCCTTTTTTTTCCCTCCACCTTTCGTACTTACCTGACAAAATCTATATTTTCTAACTATTGCTGCAATATATCCAGACTACTGAATGTAGGGGCTAGAGAAGAAAATGCAATCTCACTGACCCGTCTGTCTTTGAATTGATGGCTACAAACCTCAAGTGAGCCTTCAGACCTTCCATAAATCCTGCTGCATTTCTATCAGACATGTTCTCGTTGTCTCTCCAGATCCATTCTTTACACTTCTCAAAACTGTTCTTTTTCTTGGGAGACTGATCTATATGGGCTCTCTAGGTTTTGCAAAATTTCATCCTTTATTGGGAGCAGGAGTGAGGGATGGAGCATCATTCATCATACTTGCATTTGGATCACTCAAAATTATTGGGAGTTTCTATTATCAGCCTTCCCCACTAACAAAAACTTAGACATGGGAGTACCCATGCTTCTCAAAGCCTTACACCAGTACATAGATTCTTTTTACTTTCGATTTCTTCCCTTTTTAGGGCAAGGTTATCCGGTCTCCAGGAAGTAGAAGTATTACACTTCTCAACTGTACTTCTAACACTATCGCTATAATGTAAGGTCTTTACATCCCACCCTTAAAAGCTAAGCTTTTAACTTCCTGTCAAGACTCTTTTGTTATCTTGCATTATACCCTATCTCAATACAACAGGTCGAGCTATATGAATGGGATAGCATTCATTGGAATAGTATGAAATATTAAAGAATATTGAGGAATAGAGTAATATTTCACACAAAAAATATATATGAAACTGAAATTTTCTAAATTAGCCCTCTGAACACATTAACACTAAATTGAAGAGGCTTTTTCAACTGGTAATGAGTTCCCATTAATGGAGGTATTAAGGTGAATTAGAACAATCATCTCTCTAGTATATTGTCCAGGAAATTAGTACATTTTAAGGAGATTGGAGAAGGTAGATTTCTAAAAAGGGTGAATGTTATGGTTCACTCAAACTCTGAATTTAATGCTTCTAGTTCTTCAGTCAAAATCCTTTTCTTAATCTTTTTCCTTGATGCACTGCCATGTGGCTATGACAAACTCAAGCATGGTCTTGATTGTTTTAGGTATCTGCAGTGGATAAAAGGTTATTATGATATTCTGGTAAACATTTTCTCTTCTATTGTTTTTAGACTGCATAGGACCTTGAAATTTTGGAAAATAATTGGTCAGGAGAGTGTTAGGTGTTCTGTGTGTCTCAAGAAAGAGCCATTTCTTTTGTGGACAGATCTTAACCCATTATTTTACTTTTATGCACTTGTGAAACTCTATTTTAGACGTTACAATAGATTAGATGATGGAAAGTATAGACGATATCAATCACCTCAAGCTCCGAATATATGTATTAAAAGTATATATAATCGTAAGATTAGGTGGAAAAATGAGTACTCTAATAAAGGTAGACATGTCTGCCATGACAATTAGGGAAGGCTCCTAGTGAAAAGTGACATGATGAGTAAAATTTTGAAAGACAGATGAGAAGAGAATTGAAAAGATTTAGGTAAAAATGGAAGTGGGGGAGGAGTAAAGGGTATTTACTGATTTTAAGAGGCTCTTTGTTCTGTAATCATAGCACGGGATGAAATTAAGTTTTCAAAATGACTAGAGTCTGTTGTATTCAGGTGAAATTATGGTGATCTCAGCGAATGAAGGTTTTCTTCTGGTTCCCTCCAATTCTTAGGAGCTTCCAAGGCCAGTTTGTTTGTTTGTTTGAAAAATTGTTGTCTTAAACCTACTCTTTGCCATTTGAATTTTGTTTTATTTTAAACCTTTCATTTACACCAAAACCATGGAATCCCACAAAGCAATTCTATATCTAGTTCTTCATGAAGAAAATACTTTGTTTGCTGTAGGTAACTATCTATATTCTGCTTCTTGCCACAATGAGTTCCTTGATACCTAGGATGATCATTTTTCTTGTTTGCCTTAGAGAGTCCCAGTATAAGTTTGTTGTCCAGGTGTAATTGTTATTAGTTATCCCTTTTACTCTCAGAATAAAAATGAATAATAAATCACATGGCCACCAAAAATATAAAAGTATTGAAAATTTTTTGTTATATATGTCATGTTTGTCTTTTTAAATTTACTTTAAAAATGTAATTAATAGGGCACCTGGGTGGCTCCATCGGTTAAGCGTGTGACTCTTGATTTTGGCTCAGATCATGATCTCAGGGTCCTGGGATCGAGCCCTGCATTGAGAGTCTGCTTGTTTCCCTCACCCTTGGTCCCTCCCCCTTCTTTCTCTCTCTCTCTCTCTCTTTCTCAAATAAATAAATAAATAAATAAATAAATCTTTTAAAAAATGTAATTCTTATACATACAATTAAATAGTATTCATGCATAAAAAGGGATTAAATTTTGCTACATGCTACAACATGAATGGGCCTTTAAAATATTACACTTAGTGTAATAAGCCAGACATAGAAGGGCAAAACCTATATGAGGTACCCAGAATAGACACATTTATAGATACAAAATAATAGAATGGAGATTACCAAGGATGGCGGAAGGAAAAAATAGAGTTATTATTTAATGAATACAGAATTTTTGTTGGGGATAATGAAAATTTTGGGTTATAGATTGTGGTGATGGTTATACAACATTGTAAATATAGTTAATATCATTGAATTGTATATTTACAAATAGTTAAAATGATAAATAATATGCTATGTGTGTTTTATGACAATTAAAAAAAGACATGCACGAGCCTAGAACAATATTATATCAAGATTTGTTTAATAAACAAGCTGAATTAGGTGAGCTGGCATGCTTTACTGTCCCAAATTTGTCATGTTTGTAAATACTCTGGGGAACAAGATGAATGCACTGCAATAACTTTAATTCTGACTCTTCATTTATCCTTTTACTGTGTTTTTTATCCTGTTTCCCTAGTAATCCTTCCTAGGAATTAGACTGAGCTCATGAGGGAATTCTCAATTGTAGGATTTCAAACTGAGTAAGTCATAATAAAACATGTTAAAAATGTAATTATTTAAAATTATATTTTTGTCTGGCTCATGGGTCAGTTAAAGAGTAGAGAGTTTAAACTGAGTAGGTCATGATTCATTGATCATTGTGCCAGTCATGGAGTTATCGATAAAACTTTTAACTAAAAAATTGGTAAGATATAAAACACATGTGAAATATAATTAATGAATCTGTATTAATAACAATACATTTAACATTATAAGATGTCCTTAAATAGTTATTTTAAAATGGGTTTTATTAAAGTGGTGTTGCAAATACAACTGTTTAATTTCAAATTGCTAGTGATTTGTCACAATGTTTGAGAAGTGTGTAAGTTTGCAGTAACAGAATTATATAGATGCTATGACTTACTTTTAAGAAGTATTAAGTAGGATAACTATGCAGACTGAAGAACACATGTAAGAGGATTTTATGGAATGGTTTGCACCATATGACAACTTCCTATATGTAAACTTCATGTTACATTTCTATGATTTTTAAAAAATTATCTAAACAAGAAAATGTAAAGGGTTACTGCGTGTATTTCAGTAGTTACTATTAAAGATAAGTTTTTCAAAATATAAATAACATACTATGTTAGTGAAATACTAATATTTTGTTTTACCTGTAATTGTTAACATTATGCAATATTTTTAGTACACTACTAAAGTTACAACTACTCTAGTTCAAATGGTGTGGGAATAAATTAAAATATTAATAAAACTGTAGATATTATACTTATGATTATACAATATCAAATATTCACCAGAGAGACTGATGATTAAAAAAAATCTTCCAAGGATATATCTGTATATATTAATCATGTATGATATATTTTATATATTATTCTTTAGTTTGGTGTGTTGAATGATAATCTTGTTCTTTGACATTAATTTTAATCCTATGGGGATAGGGTGATGGTGGAAATAGTTAGATTTCTTGGGCAGGCAAAAATGTTCATAGTCAGACATAATAGGATTTGCAGCTATTTTAAGTCAAAATGAGTTCTTTAATCCTCTATCTAGTGCAGGTAGAATTAATTCATTACTAACCTCACAACAAATTTCAAGGAAACCAGGTCTGCTGTAACTGTTAAATTGTGATAGAAATTAGGAAATGTTGAAATGGTCTCATCAAGAAACTGTGCATAATGTCATTTAGTGCATTAGCAGAGTCCCCCAAATCTTGTTCACAAGTGTCTTTTTCTATCTTCATTTCACCATTGCGTGGATCATTTGAAACAGCCAGCATGTCTGAAGCAGTTTATAACTGTGGCTGAAGAAACTATTCAGCACAGCTCGTTAACTAGCAATTTTACCTCAAGACCATCTTGAGTATTTGATTCCTCATGGTTTATTCTTCTGAATGGAAAATAAATAAATAGTGCATGCTAGAAATATACTTATTGAGTGTGGGTTGTTTCTTGATGAGTCTACCGATGATATTAATTCAGTATGTTGGCTAACAATGATTGTTTTGTGCATATCCGTGTATGGATTGCTAGGGTAGCAACAACATTCTTTAAACAATAGCAGTTTGGATGCTTAATGTTCTATCTTCATTGTTAATCCCTTCCTCTTCCCCTGAAGTTTCATAAAGTGAAGATGGTCAAGTAATTTTGGGTTCTAGTCCCTGTGGTATAGTTGGCTTGATATACCTGAGTAAACACCAAAACAATGCTGATTCTTAACAGAAGTGTTCATTCCAATTGGTTGCAATAAGGACTGCCTAATTCTCTCTTTCTATCCCCACCCCTCTCTCTCTGTGTCACACACACACACACACACACACACACACACACAGACACGCACAAATGTACACATTCCTCTTTTATCCCCATTTTTCCTCTCTCCACAAGCAATAAGATTAAATTTTATTTTTGATGTTTCTGGTAGTTGTCTTCATAGTTCTAAATAATGTGTTTATATGACCATAGTTTGATTAATCAACTTTGACAGTGTCTGATGACCTTCTTCGATGAAGAGTAAGAGATTAACTTACCCTGACCCTCTTACCCTCTTTTTCAATTTTTTAACTTACTTTTTTATTATTAAATCATCCATTAGTTGATTTAACAATATTTCTTGATATACCAAAATTCAATATTTATGTTATTAGCCTATTGTGAAAAAATAAACTTCTAGCCTTACTTGTTTCTCTAATTTCCTTTGTCTTTTAACCTGCCGAATTTGTTCTTCTATACCACTTTTATATTTTCAATGTTGATAAAACTGTATTTATTCATGAAAATATAAATTTTCTGTTCAATGTCTAAGAAATGAAAACTAATAATAATATATTATTATTATTATTTTTTATTTTCTGCCTTAAACTCTTGACTATGGGGAGACTTCCCATTCTTTGCTTTGTTTCCTCTATGGAGACTGGGGAGAGCCAGGTCTATAAACTTTTGGTTTTCTGACTCTGGCAGCTCCTACAGTGGGAAGCTCATAACCTAGTACTTCAGCTAGATGCAACTCAAACTCCTTAGCACAAGGTGAATTTTACTATACTCAGAAACTTCTTTCTCCTAGACAGTTGTGTTAGCAGGTAGAGTAGGGTGAAGTCAGAGCCTGCTATAACCAGGAAGGAAGCTCATTCTTCTATTTACATCCTCCTTCAACCAGCAATGTGTCCAATAGACACATTTTACCAGTGAGGAACTGAGAAGTTGCCTAGACTTGGCCTTTTTAGCACGTATCTTGATACAAGTTCTTTATTCAACCTATAATTTCTAATAAGACAAGCACACCAGTTTGCCCAGTCCCATTTCCATCCATTCACATATTCTCCACGTTATGGAAAGATTACACATATATGTAAATCATAATATCTGTTTCACTGTGTAATTAAATCTTTTGAGTTTTTACCATACTTCCAGTTTTGATGCCTTCTCCTTTTATTCATTCCATTAAACATGATCCTTGAACAATATGGGTTTGAACTATGTGGGTCCACTTATATTCAGATCTTTTTCAGTAAATAAAGTACAGTATTGTAAATTTATTTTCTCTTCCTAGTGATTTTCTTAATAACGTTTTCTTTTCTATAGCTTAATTTACTGTAAGTGTACAGTATATGATACAAAGAACATATAAAATTTGTGTTAATTGGCTGTTTATGTTATCAGTAAGCCTTCCAGTGAACAGTAGGCTATTAGTAGTGAAGTTTTTGGCGAGTCAAAAGTTATATGTGGATTTTATCCTTAACCCCCACAATGCTTAAGGTAAACTATATATTCCTTTATATGTTTAAAAACATTCTACCTTATTTCCTTCAATTTTTGATGGCCAGTGTATAACCTGATATTGTGTGCTCATATTGTTACTGAGATACTCACACTTAAGTATTTCACACGTATTAACTCATTTAATTACCACAACAACTCTATGAGGTTGGTCCAATTATTGCTCATTTTACAAATGAAGAAACTGACACAGAGGTTAAATGACTTGGCAAACATCATGGAACTCATGGTGTAGGCTGACAATGGAAAACTAAATCAAGGCTCTCAATCACTCCAGTATTCTGTCTCTCATATTTATATAGTTACCAAGTTTGTTATGGGAATTGGCTTCATTATTTAAGACAGCCTTCTCCCACTTTTCTGTTTTCTTATTCCACCTTAGACAGAAAATAAATGGAATTTGTTAATTTTTGAACAATTGAAAATGCCTTTACTTTATATTTGATAACTTTCTAGTTTGCATATTCTAGGTAGAGTCAGTTTTCCTCCAAACAGTGAAATCATTGTTCCATTTCTCTCTAACATCTAATATGGCTAATAAAATCTGAGGATCATCTTATTTTCATACCTTTATAGGTTAAGCTGAATTTTTCCCTCTCAAAGACTTTGTAGCTTCTATTTTTCTCTGATATTCTAAAATTTCACAAGCCACATGTCCAAATGAAAATGTTTTCATTTGTCATATTGAGCCCTTAAATCTGAAAACATGTTGACTTCATAATTTCTTGTATATTTCATTATTTTTTCCTTCATTATTTCTGCTTAACTTTTGTCTTTTAAACTTTTAATCAATTCTTTTGAGAATCTTACTTTATTTTTATTTTTCTAGAATTGTTTTTTGTTCTTGAATCTTTCATTATGAATAACTAGATTTATTAATTATAATTAATATCTTAAAGGTTTTGCTTCCTTTGGCTTAAGTTCTCTTTCTTCAACTTGATTCTTTATACTATTAATTTTCCTCAGGTGCCCAGTAGTTCCTAAGCAAATGATGAATTTAGGACTAGAATTATGATGAATAGCTAGTATATGCGGCATGGTGTTTCCACCACGGGCCTTTCCTCAACTGGAAGATTTACTTGGGTGAACTGAGTATGTGGGAAAGTCTTCCTGACTTAGCAAGACTCATTTTCAGGTTTCGGGACACCTGGGTGGCTCAGTCGTTAAGCGTCTGCCTTCGGCTCAGGTCATGATCTCAGGGTCCCGGGATAAAGCCCTGCATCGCATCGGGCTCCCTGCTCGGCGGGAAGCCTGCTTCTCCCTCTCCCACTCTTTCTGCTTGTATTCCCTCTCTAGCTGTCCCTCTCTCTGTCAAATAAATAAATAAAATCTTTTTAAAAAAAGACACACTTTCAGGTTTAATGAGAAATAGATGAACATTCTGGGGTCCGTACTAGTACAGAAATAGAAAAAAAGAGCTTCACTTTTGGAATCTAATAGCCATACTAGGTGCCCTACTCCTTCTCAGACTTATTGCTTTTTTCTTTTTTAAAGATTTTATTTACTTATTTGAGAGAGAGAAAATGAGAGAGAGAAGGGTCAGAGGGAGAAACAGACTCCCCGCTGAGAGCGGGGAGCCTGATGCGGGACTCGATCCCAGGACTCCAGGATCATGACCCGAGCCGAAGGCAGTCGCTTAACCAACTGAGCACCCAGACGCCCATACTTACTGCTTTTTTAGATTAGAGAGTAGAAATATCCTTGTAGACAGGGAAGGATGGAAAGCAACATTACCTGTGTTGTAGTATGGGAGGGGCAAATATGTAGGAGATTCTCAGTATTATGAATGCATCTTTTAATTAACTTAGCCTGACTGTTTCTCACTCTTCCCAGTATTCACTAAACTGAGAGACTTTCTGCCATTCTGCATGCTAATGAGTATGTTCCTGTCTGTGTCTACCTCCATTCTTGCTCATACCTTAAAAGAATTAATGATATACTAATGGAAGATGAAGTGTTGTCCTGCCAGTCTCAGAACTGTAATAGATTTGTCATTTAAATGAGATTTAGGGAGCTAAAACATATGTGTTAAGTTTGCAATATGGAAATGGAAGCTCGAAATAAGTTCTAATTGTCAATACCTATTTGCCTGGGGCAATTTGAAATTCATGCGAAGGTGACAATTTTAGTGGTATTAGGCACAAATTTACTTAAAGCACAAGCTTCTCTTGGTTTTACTTAATTCCTACCTCCTCTTCCCACTCTTTACATTTTTCTCCTTCCTCTTCATGGTAAATTTTTTATAAAAAGGTCTAATTTTGCAGTCTCCAATATCTTCTCTCTCATTCTTACTTGAGAGGTCTTTAAGACTTTCTCCCCACACTCTAGTGAAACTATTGTTTCTAAGGACATGAAGACCTCCATAATACTAAATCCAGTGGTTATTCATACCACTTGTATTACTTGACTTACCATCAATGTTTGACCCCGCTGATAACTCAGTCTTTCTCAAAACATCCTTTTTCTACTTCTCTTGAGATAACCTCCTAACTCAAAGGTGAGGTTTTTTCTAGTTATCTAGAATAAGAGCCTGAATCCCCCCCTTTTTTTTAATTTCACTGCAGATACTTTTTCAGCTTTACTTATTCTTTCCTCTTCTCCTTCAGCCCCATATCTAAGCAAATTTATAAGAAAACCTGGGTGCTTCCTCCTTTGGTAGCATCAGATAGCAGATTTAAACCACACAAGTTCCTGGCTGTGCACAGAAATCCTCATTCTGACTCCACCCTGAACCATAATAAAAACTCCAGGCCAATCTCTCTTCTTTGCTCTCTCAAGCCATTTTGGATCAGTTTGGGAGGACATCCCTTTTGTCTCCATAAAGCCTCTTATGAGTACTAAACATTTTTATATCCTCTTGGTGTATGTGTGACATCATCAGTCTCCACATGTGAGCTAAATTTCTCAACACTTTAACCTCTTAATAAAGCTCAATGAAAGGACCTCTTCTTTATTTTAATCCCAAATATATGATCTACATTAATTCCCAATTATATTATGTATTCCCAAATGTATTATCTACATCAGCCCCTCCCTTCAGTTCCAAACATGTGTATCAATTACTTACTGGATTTCTCTCCTTAGATGTGTAATAGACATTTTACACCCAGTATTCGATACTGAGCTCCTAATCTCCCCCAGACCTTTTCCTCCTACGGTTTTTCTGTTTAGTTACTTGGTCCAAAATCTTAGAATAATTCTTGACTTCTTTCCTTCACAAATATGTTTGCAAACTTTATCTGCTACACAAAACCTTACCACCTTACATTGCTATTACTGCGGAGACTATTATGTAAGCTAGTATCATTTTCAAACTGAGATTAATGAAACAACTTGTGAACTGACATTTCTTCTCTAACTCTTATCTCACATTCTTCAGACTTCTAAACATAGCAGCCAAGGTGGTCTTACTAAAAATGTAAATTAGAGAATGTCACTTCTCTGTTTATTCCCACCAGGCTTCCTAGTTTACTAAGAGTAAGAAATAAATTCCTTTAAACTGCATACAGAAATCAGTATAATTTGGCACCCATGATTCTCTGACTTTATCTCCCATTACCTCCTCACACATTTGCTCTACAATAGCCACAGTGGCTACCTCTCTGCTCCTACAATACAACAGATATATTTCCGTCATACACTTTTGCATTTACTGTTCCCTGTGTCTGGAATGAAATTTTTCTATGTAATTCATTGCTCACTCCATCATGTGCTTTAGGTCGTTACTCAACTCTCACTCTCTGCAAAGTCTTTCTCCTCAATAGCATTCTCTGTCCTTACTTTTCTGTACTACACTTATGAAATCAACAGCTAATATATTGTTTTATAACTTATTTTTCACCACTCAAATATAAGTTTCATGACAACGTGGGTTTTTCTCCTTTTGTTCATTGCTAGAACAGTATTTAACACATGCATAGTCCTGCATAATTATTTGTTGAAAAATCAATTTAAAATAATTAGCTTGATAATAATTAAATAATTAAATCCCATAATTTAATTAAAAATTAATAAATTAAATTAAATAATTAAAATAATTAAAAATGATTAGTTTGTTATAGCATTGGTAAATTACTTCTAGTTGAGCTTCTCAATGTTCGCTTTATAATTCAGTCAGTGTAATGTATATCCCTTAACTTGATTTCTCCATTTCTGTAATGGGTACAATAATAAATCATGTTACCAGGCTTGATGATAAGAAGTAATCTGAGTGACTTATCTAACCCATGGTGAGGTATATAGTTTATTATGTTTTAGTCAAGTTCTGGAATAGCTGAGTATGTAAAATACTTGAGGTGTGTGTGTGTGCCTTTTAATTTTGCCACCTTTTAAATATGTTTCCTTAACAGCAAAGATTAATAAGTGAACAATAGTTATTATTACATCACCCGTTGTGAATAACTCAATCTGACCCCGTCTCCTGGGTGCTGAGTAATGGATTAATTTGGGCTGGGTTATGATGGGGCTCCGAGACTGAGAAAGAAAACTTCACCATATATGGATTGTAGATGATATACAGAGGGTGGGATGAGTTAGTAGAACCAAGACCAAAGTGTGCAATTAAAATCCAATAAGCAAAATAGAGATGGCACAGAAAAGTGGCCAAAAGTAGAAATTAAACTGAATATAGATAGCAAGGATCATTAGAACCAGGTAAACAAAACACAGCAAACTTAGTGAGTCGGGGAGAGTTGATGAACCAGTATAATTGCTTGGAATAAACCTTGTTACCTGCGGTTGAATTTTTATATGTGCTGTGGGGTAGGACAAATAGATATTCTGACCTCAAAGAGATTGCAATCTAATGACAAAAGACAGAGATCAAAATACATGAAATATCAACAATATACAACAATAAGCATTTTTTAAAAATTGAATTACACAAAATTTTGAGTCTTAATAGTTGCAATAGAAAGAGAAAGCACATAATGGATAAAATTTTCAAAATTTAAATGAATATAAGAAACAACTAGATTCCCTTAAAACATTATTAAGTATGTAATACATATGAGTGGTTTAGACCACTTTTGTTCAGTATTATGTCTGTTTTTAAATGAAATGTAAAGTCACAGAAAAGAGTTATCTTTAACTGTCTCTATACCATAAAGCTATTTATAAAAATAACTAATCATTAGTAAGGATTCTTTCTAACAGAATATTATTACAAGGAGATTGCTTAAGGCTGGATGGTCAATCCAGATTTTATGATATTAATATTTTTATATTGAAATTATACCATATGCAAAAGAAATTGTTTTTTTTTAAGATTTTATTTATTTTTTTGACAGAGAGCGACGCAGCGAGAGAGGGAACACAAGTAGGGGGAGTGGGAGAGGGAGAAGCAGGCTTCCCGCGGAGCAGGGAGCCCGATGTGGGGCTCGATCCCAGGACCCTGGGATCATGACCTGAGCCGAAGGCAGACGTTTAATGACTGAGCCACCCAGGCGCCCCAAGAAATTACTTGTTTTAATTTAAAAAATCAGCTTTGATACTAATGGATTATTATGTAGTTAAAAAAAAAAACAAAACTCTTAGAAAGAGACAATTAATTTACATTTTAATACATCAGGCTGCTTCTATCCAAGGTGGCCAAACCTTTTCTTTTGAGAAAACCAGGTTAAGTGTATTAATGGTTGGACTGTTAAGCACATCACTTTATATTGTTCACTTACATTTATTGATTCTTGGAAAAGACTTGCTAGTAAAGCCTCATTCCTGTACTGCTAAGATTAGGTTTATCCTGCATTAATGCTTTAGTTTGATCATTTAAATGTCTCTCAAGTTCAAGTTTTACATTTTAATTTATTCTTAGGCCTATGACAGTGCAACTACAACTTTAAGACTCTACTCACTGGGATGATTTAGCCTTGATTTTAATAAGCCTAGGCAAATTGGCAGCTTTAAATAACACACAAAAAGCAGATTTTTCAAGCTCTTTGTACATAACTACACGTGATTATCAATGTTATGAACAATGAGATGTGATTGTTCATGGAGAAAGAAAATTTCCTTTTATAAATTACAATGCATCTATTCTGTCCAAGTAAGAAACTTCACAATAGTTTTGAATGTGTTTTTTTTTTTTTAATAGCCCATGGGGTGGGAGGAGAGTATAAAATGAGTCAATCAAATTAAAATATGATTAAATTTTTCTTCTTTTAATATTGTCCCAGGGGTTACTCATGAAAAGGAAAAGTACCCAAAAATTGTAAACTAGAGTATCAGAGGTTAAAGATGTATATAATTATTCAAAACTATCTTCTTTCATAGGCTTTCTTTGTATTTCTATAGTTTATTTTTACAAGCATGGTTGTCTCATTGATGTCAAATGGCCACTTCAAGGGTCCCTAAAATATTTTTTGAGGGCTATGGAATATGAGTCATGATAATCAATAAAACTCACTTTTTAAAGTAGTCATTGAGTTGTTTGGTCATAGATATATCATCTTTTTGTTATTTTGACAGCCTTCAGATATTTCCTATCTCCACTTGCTATGGCTTTTTCTCAAATCTCTATAGATATCGTCTTAGGAACCTATTGAATTTCTTAGAAAACATTTCACTTAATTTTAATAGGAGCCTATATGAATGTATTCCATAAACAGGCCATTTCTACCTAGTTGCTCTTACAAAAAAAAATCAAGGTGAAATATATCTGAATGCTCAGACTGAGTTAGCCAGGGTAGCTAACATGAGGTAGGCAGCATGTCTGTAATGACTAGATATTAGGGATGTTACTTGAGCTCCTGTTTATTAAATTTATAACAATTGAATAAAAATCACATTAGTCCATGGATTGGCCAAAAGATGACAAATTAAATCTGAAGCAATATTTTAATCAAGCAGTTAGTGTTTCCAAAAAGGGAAAAAAAGTTTGCCTAAGGATCACACATTCCAGAGGAAGTATAAGATATTTGAGCAATAATAAATATAACCAGTGAATTTAGCATATTTATTATGCACAGATATATATCCCTATAACTGCAGATTTTGCTTTTAATGGATAGTATTATAATGAAAAAGTGATAATGCTTGACCTGAATTTAAGAGTTTTGGAGAGAAACTTTGAATTAGTATAGGCAGTAGCCTTTTTGGTGTTTTTTTGTTTGTTTGTTTTTTAAAGAAGCAACATGACTGAGAGAGCATTAGCAAACAATCTCCTGAGTAGTACATCTGGCCAGGAACTATTTCCCGAGCTTTGGCTACCATCTTCTCTTGAAGTAACCCTCAGAAACCCTTTTTATATTGCTTTTTCTTCATTCCTTCCTTCCTCACTTCTTCCCTCTTTCTCACACCCCATTTTCTTTTTTTAAAATTATATTTATTTATTTATTTGAGAGAGTGAGAGAGTTGAGTGGGGCCAGGGAGAGGGGCAAAGGAAAGGGAGAGGGACAAGCAGGCTCCCTACTGAGCACAGAGCCTGACATGGGTCATGACCTGAGCTGAAATCAAGAGTCGGAGGCTTAACTTACTGAGCCACCCAGGCACCCCTCATACCCCATCTTATTTCTCTCTCTTTCCATATCTGTGTGTGTGTGTGTGTTTTATTGAAATATTAGTAAGTTCCTGATACTGTTTAAGATGTTATTATATAGTAATGGATAAGACTAAGTCACTGCCTTCATCATGGTGGAATATTGAGATTCTAACAAAGTACACAAATATATACATGATAAATTTGTAGATATTAAGGTATGCTATGAATTAAATAAAGTAGGGCAGGTTGAATAAGAGTAATTCCAGAGAGGAGTATGGGATGGAAGTAATCATTTTCATGGATGTGTTCAGGGAAATTTTTTGTCAGAGGGGTGCCATTAGACCTGAATGACAAAAGTAAATGACATAAACAAAGACATGGGTACAGTAGAAGTAGACAGTTTTCTTAAAAGATAAGAAAGAGCCCATTTCCAAAAAAGAAAAAGGAAAATAAAAAAAAAAGAAAAAAAGAGCCCATTTCATTTAGAAGTGCTCTAACTGAAAGATAAGCTAGAAGGATAAAGTATTCATTCCAATGATGCAAAGATAGCTAAAAAATAGAAAATCTTCTCACATAGATAACCATATAAAAAGGTCAAAAAAGAAAGATGCTTGATCATCTCAGCATATGCCACAAGGGCATATGACAAAATTTTAAAACAATATCTGATTTTTAACTCTTAACACAATAGCAGTAGTTGACTCTTTCCTTAATATAATTGAAAAATGAAAAAAAATGTATCAGTCCATATGTTCTAATGTTTCATTGGAAACATTAATGAATCACTGAAACAAATACTAGAAGCATTTCTGTTGAAGGCTAGAAGGAATAAAACAAGCTCAATATTATTTTTTTAAATACTGATTTAGAAGTACTGGCCATTGCAAGAGAAAAAAAAAAGATGTTTTATAAAAAAAAAACTTTCATTGGATCAAGCAAAACTGTATTGGAGAAAGTGTGTGTATTGAATGGGTAGCAAATGAGGTTGATGAGGGAGGCAGATGTCATATTATGTAGAAAGGCAATGGCCACTGCTAGTGATGGGCAATTATTTTAAGTGTATTGGAAAGGTAACGGAGAACCCTTGGGAGTCTCAGAGGACATCTCATAGACAATTCTGATCACTAGTTATCAAAAAGTTTTTCCTAATAGTTTTTCTCTTCTGTTCTAATTTTGACACAAGAAATTTCTGAACACTACTTCCCCATCCCCTGTTGCTATTTTCATTCGTGGAAATGTTCTGGGGATAGCTTCCAACTCTCCTGTTTTTGCACTTGTCACAGCAATCTTCTGCCTGTGGTCCCAAAGCCTTCGGGTGTCCAAGCTGCTGCAAAACCAATGGTAGAATTAGCAAAGGTGTAGTCTTTCCCTTCGATTCCATGGTGCATTTTTGTCCTCTGGTTCTACAGGTAGTACGCTTTATGCTGAATTTAACAAGCCTCAAAACAAGCATAGGATCCTACCTGTACCCTTTTCTCCCATGAGCCAGCAGAGTGTCTTTCGTTTTTCATTTCTTTGGACACTTTTATTTGCCCCTTGTGCTTAATTTCCTGCTTTTTAAACTAAACAAAGAGAACAAACACAACTAAAGCCTTCCAGCATATTCACTAATACAAATGCATATCAAGGGCTGGTACTAGGCTCCACCAGGTCAATAACCACTTGGGCCCAACTGAGGCAATCTCTTAGAGTCATTTTAAAAAAAAATAAATATTAAAAAAATTGTATCCATTAGACTAAATAATAATCTAATTTCTACCCATTTAAGAGACTGAAAAAAATTCATCATATGTCTAAGTTTGATCTTATCTGTATTACTATAAGAAGATATTTTTATTAAAACTTTTCAGATTATAAAAGAACTATATTTATTTTGGAAATTGTGAAACATGCAAAAGTATAAAAAAAGAGAATGTTAAAGACTCATAGTCTACCATTAACAGTGAATGGCTGCTAACATTTTGTAAGTATCGATGTGTGTGTACATTTGATAATTATGTGTTTGTACCATTTGAGAAGTTGATTTTGCCCCTTTATTTTGAGCATTTATCCACCTCCTAAATGTCTTTTTATAATTTGATTTTATACTCAGTATCTTGGTTTGGTGTCATATTTTAAGTCTATTTATATTCTGTTTTCTACAGGTGCAACAGTTTGGTGCTCTTTTATTCTCTGTTGAGGTTTTGCTTAAACAGAATTATAACTTGATGCCATCAATGTCAACATAATTATTTCAAATAAAATTTCTTTAATAGTTATTTGTGATATTTGGATGAAGTTTTATCTTATTAAAGTAATTACATCTATGTTTTATTGGATACATTGAATATTCCTGGTTCTTTAATTATAAAAAGTCCCATTCTAGGATTTTAGGATTTGAATAATTTCTCAGTTATTTGGAATGTGTCATTGAGTACTTATTTTTTCTAAACAAAATGTAGATGGCATATTTTCTGAGATGTTTATCTAAGAACAACTTTTATAATTTATTTTAAATTGTTTTTGCCTTCCTGAATAAAAATCAGATTGGCAATATTTAGAAATCTTGTTTTACAATCTTCATTATCTTTTGGCAATTTTACTTTCAAGAGTTTGAAGTCAGCCAGCTATTTTACCTTTTCGTAGGTACTAATTTTGTTTTTTCCTAGAAGCTTATAGAGAGTATTTTTTAAGTCCTTTAAACATGGAATACTTTCACAAAGGCATGTCTGAGTTCTGGTATCTTTTAACTAATATTGACCAGTCCTCTATGAACTTTTCTTATACATAAAATCAGTTCTTTAATACAGAAGTATTTTTAATTATTAATTAAAAATTATTGATCTACCATTTTATAACCTGTCAGCTTTGTTACCTCCTTCTGGGTTGGAGCATCTTAATCATTATTCTACTTTTTTTCTCTTTGGCTTCTAAGATAATTCCTTAAGAATGTTATTTATTTTATTAATCTTATTTTCCTTAATGTCCAATCTGATGATCTCATCTCCTTTGTGGTTTTTATTTAAGCATAGAGTCATATTTTGTCTTTTCTATTTCCTGATCAGAAAGTCATTAGTCTTGCATAAATTTTATTGAATTGTTTGAGAACTTGAAAAAGACATTCTCTAAAAGTTCTTTCATATAATAGCATTGTTTACAATTGCCTTTCAGAATGGTTTCCTTTCTTTTAAAATACAGAGTTTTCAATATACCTTATGAATTCTTTTTTCTTGTTACTTACTTTATTTTGATCTCCTGGTATTCATATTTGAAATCTGTTTATGTCTTTCAGATCTGGAAAAATGAAGAGGAAAATATTCAATTTACTGTAATTGACTGATCTACATCATATATTCTGCTTGAGGATAAAGGTAAGGTGTCTAAAGCTTAATGTAATTTGACTAGAAAGTGTCTTCTCTCCTAGGTTTTTCCCCACTCTGGCTGGCTTTCTTACTTTGATAGGTGACTGTTTCCACTGTGTGTAAGCATGGTAGTCATTACAGATTTAGCGGTGTGTTTACTTTTTGCCTGTTATGGTTGTGTATAAAAATTATTAACCAGGAACAGTTGCCAGTTTAGATGATCTAAAGACTGTAGCTTTTTGTATCTCTGACTTTCTTGCTAGAGTTGCTGATGAATCTATTTATGTCTTTTGATTTGTTCCTTTTGATTTGATGTACAAGTGCCTTCTATCCTCATGCCTCTAAGTGAAGGGATGTTAGGGGGGCTCTGCTAAGTTCACTGCATTTATTTCTCAAAGTTTCAATTCCTTCCCAGAAAGGGGCATCACTCTATGTTCAAGATATTCTAAATCTGATGCTATTCATTTTATATCTAGCAGAAAGAAATTCCTTGATATACAAAATTGTTCTGTCCATACTTTCTCAGTTTTAAGAATTCATATCAGGGCGCCTGGGTGGCTCAATTGGTTAGGCAACTGCCTTCGGCTCAGGTCATGATCCCGGAGTCCTGGGATCGATCCCCACATCGGGCTCCCGGCTCAGCGGGGAGCCTGCTTCTCCCTCTGACCTTCTCCCCTCTCATGCTGTTTCTCTCTCTCAAATAAATAAATAAATAAATAAATAAATAAATAAAAAAGAATTCATATCACACACACTCAACATTGGAATAAGAATCAAAGAGGTTTTTGTTGTTGTTTTTGTTTCTTTTTATTGCTACTTCTTCTAGAAGGTGCCATTTTTATTTAAATACAAAACAGTCTCTCAAAACTCCACTTCATCTCCCTTGGTCCCTACAAACTTTTGTCATGTTGGTAAACAAATATCAAGTTTATTTATTAAAACATAATTAGATTATATTCTTCAAAGAAAAAATATTAGGTGCTTACTATTTGTGTGGTTTTCTGGTTCATAATATGTGTTTCTCTGTGGGACCATGAGGGTAATAGTGAGTCTTGCAGTAATGGTAGCCAGGTCTTGTCCCATCAGAGTTTTAGCCCTTAGTTAGAGATGTAAGACACACACAAAAACAGCTACCTAAGGCAGAAAATCTAAAATGTCCAAGTAGTAAAGACAGTAAGAACCAAAGGTGCTCAAAAGAGGGAGTTTATTAGATTGGCTTATTCAGAGAAGGCACTGGAATTTTAACTGGGACTTGAAAGAAGGGTTTGGTTTCAGTAAATGTGAGTAGCCGTTATCCTAAGAAGGGGAAAGGAATGGAATTCAGAATGTAAGAGGCATGTTGGAGAAAGTTAATGTAT
Organism: Callorhinus ursinus; assembly: GCF_003265705.2. Classification (NCBI taxonomy): domain Eukaryota; kingdom Metazoa; phylum Chordata; class Mammalia; order Carnivora; family Otariidae; genus Callorhinus; species Callorhinus ursinus. The sequence continues at coordinate 15,538,546 of NW_027397068.1, forward strand.
TGCTTATGAGGATTGTTCATCATGATGTCTACTAGAACTTTTGCATATCTGCACCTGAGTTATTATTTTTAAGGCAATTTGTATTTTTGAATAACTGTATCTTGAATCATTCATCTGTAGTGAGTTTGTGATGAAATGCAATTTAAGCAGCTTGAATTGAAAGTTTTGAGGGTATCAGCATACATCGTTTTTATTAGAAATGTTTCTCTTCTCCAACTGTTTTAGGAAAGAGTTTGATCAAACAAGAAAGAGTAACTTGATCTTAGTGAACTTTTGTTGCCAAAGTTTCACCTAAATTTTTGCTATATATAAAATTGGATGGCAACATAATCTAAGAATCTGAATAACGTTAATTTAACAAAAGTATTTTTCTTGTTTGTACTGATAGTTTTTTTCCACAGCATTGAACTAGTGTATTGAAAAAGAAAACATCTTATTACATCAAAGTCCAATGATGTGTAAATACATTGGGCAGTATTGGCTACTGACCATACTTTCTTAATATTTAATTTTCTCCATTACCAACAAAGTTAGGTTTTGATTTTTCCAGTTTAGAATAAAGTCAAAGAAAAACATTTTATTCAAAAGGATTATATTAGGCACTTTGTTTTTGTCTGTTTCTGGATAATCAGGACATTGTGGTATCTTGTAAAGATCCAGGGAAAAATTTAGAATCACTGAGTTTTATTGAGTGTCAGAATATTTTCAGTAGTGGATTGAAAGATATATAACCTTATTATGCATATTCAAGAATATTGCGTCATCATAACACAATATTTACACTGGACAGAGTAATTCTGAGAAAGCTTATTTTCTCTCTCCCACAAATTATGTTTTCATATATGTTTATGATCATTTTTAGTCTGAAACAAAATCAGTTGCTCAAAAAGATCTGTGATTTGTCTTACAAGCTTAAAAATTATTAAATCCTAAGAAAGTGTAACATTAAAGGTATTGAATTTAAAATCAGATAAATGCATGTCCAAATATGGGCTTAAATAGTGACAAATTGTATAATCCTGAGTAAATAATTTTGATTTACTTGACTTGCTTGAGTAAATCTTTATGATAGAAAGTTTGAGTAAATCTTTATGATACCAACAAATACATTTAGATGGACGTAATATATAAATCAAGGAAAATTTTATAAAACTACTGATTAGAAGTTAATGTTTATTGAGAATTCATGTTAGGCAGTATGCAAATATTTTCATTAATTATGTCAAATGTATTTCAACCCTCTGAAGTAGATTCTATATATATTTTCACTTTACAGTGAAGACAAGAAGGTTAGATATTTACTCAATTTGCTCTAAGGTCATATAACTAAGATAAGGCAGAGTTTAGCTTAAAATCAAGGATATGTGTATATATAATATATGTATAATTTTTTGTATAGATTCTGCACCAGTATACACACACACACACACACACACACACACACACTGTGTGTGCATGTATATAAAGTGTATATATATATATATATATATGTATGATTCCTTAATATATGTTCACATGACTTTCTGTTATAATAATAGTGAATTTTAGTGTACTTAACCAAATTTTCATTTTCTCTTCCCCTCTCTTCTTTATATAGTTCTCTCACTATTTTTAGTTTAATTAGTAATGGGTATTTACATCCTTTCAATTTCATTTTCTTCAGTGCTGAGTTAGTATATTATGATCACATTTCTTTTATTGAATATTGTATTATTTTCTTCATTTTGTATTACATATTTTGAAATTCACATATCCTTAATGCCTGTACAATATTTTTTTAAATGTGCCTATATAAGGTATTTTACTGAGCTTCCTGCTTTATTCCCCAGAGACCTAGTTCTAAGGCTGGCAGTCCTCCTGCTCTTACCTGGTTTGCTCCCCAAGTCTACTACAGAGCTGCCATGTTTCTATTACTGTATTGAATCCACTGTTTGATTGTTATTAGACTTTCTTCTTTCTTTTCTTCTTTTTTTTTATTTTAAAGATTTTTATTTTATTTGACAGAGAGAGCACAAGCAGAGGGAGAGAGAGGGGGAGAAGCAGGCTCCCTGCTGAGCAAGGAGCCCGATGTGGGGCTCGATCCCAGGACCCTGGGATCATGACCCCGGGCCGAAGGCAGCCGCTTAACCGACTGAGCCACCCAGGCATCCCTAGACTTTCTTCTTTCTTGGCATATGCTGATGTCAATCAGAATGTTTTAAGAACTCCCATAATAGAATACATGGGAGAAAAATTTTATAACTCCCTATATTTCTTTTTGTATTTTATTATGTTATGTTAATCACCATACATTACATTATTAGTTTTTGATGTAGTGTTCCATGGTTCATTGTTTGTGTATAACACCCAGTGCTCCATTCAATACGTGCCCTCTTTAATACCCATCACCAGGCTAACCCATTCCTCACCCCCGCTAGAACCCTCAGTTTGTTTCTCAGAGTCCATAGTCTCTCATGGTTCGTCTCCCTATATTTCTTAATGTATTTTTATGTCTTTATACTTAATTGATTAGTTGGCTTACCTAGAGTTCTAGGTCAAAAATTATTTTCCCTTGAAATATTGAAGTTTTTATCTCCTTTATTCTAGCCTCCTGGGTTGAGAAGTGTAGTGCTATTCTGATTGTTAATCCTTTACATATTCACTACCTTTTTCTGAAAACTTTTACCCTTGGTGTTAAAAATTTTATGATGAAGTACCTAGTTGGGAGACTTTTTTTTTTTTTTTTTAATGTACTGCTTTTTTAGGGCCTGTGGGTTTTACTATTGTGAAATGTTCCTGTATTAATTCCTTGATAATTTTCTCTTTTATTTTCCTTTTTTTTTAAATTTTTTGAACCCCCACTAGTAGGAAATTGAACTTCCTGGATTGAGACTAATATTTCAATTTTTCTCTTTCTTTCTTTGTCTATGTTCATTTTCTTTTTCTTCTACTCTTAAGAGAACACCTTAAGTTTCTCTTTAAAACTTTTTAAGTGTAGGAGTTACACTACATTTAAGAGCATTTTCTTTACTTATTGCTCATTTTTTCCAAAATACATTGTTATTATTTCATTTGTAGAATGTCTTCTCTATCAGATTATTTTTTAAAAAAATATTTTATTTATTTATTTGACAGAGAGACAGCAAGGGAGGGAACACAAGCAGTAGGGGAGTGGGAGAGCTGAGCAGGGAGCCAGACGGGGGCTTGAACCCAGGACCCTGGTATCCCAGGACCCTGGTATCATGACCTAAGCCAAAGGCAGACACTTAACCACTGAGCGACCCAAGCACCCCTACCTCTCTCAGATTATTAATGAGTTTTTCTTCTTTAGTTATTCCATTGGTACACTTTTCCTTTTCTCTCTATGTTTCTGGTAGTTTGTGGGGATCAGGGCTGTTGATTCTTCAGTAAATAGACATTCATTTCATGTACCTCCTTTCACAACTGTCCAGGATCTGTAGCTGCCTCTCATAGTACCAGCCTCCTGTGACTTCTGAGTCTAAACAGGATTGTGTGAATCAAATTCTCTCTTTTTTTTTCCTAATCAATAGTTCACTCTGCATCCAAATTAGTCTGTATCTCTCTAAACCAGGAAAGCGGGAAAAAAGAATTTATTTAGCTACTTACTCCAGAGCTAAGTGTTTTTCCCACAGAGCCCTGGAAAATTCTAAATTTAAGGCAAATAAATATATAAATAGGAGTGGACACTGAGTTAATAATCATGGTAAGTAATTAAATGAATGGGCGCCTGGGTGGCTCAGATGGTTAAGCGTCTGCCTTCGGCTCAGGTCATGATCCCGGGGTCCTGGGATCGAGTCCCACATCGGGCTTCCTGCTCCTTGGGAGCCTGCTTCTCCCTCTGCTTCTCTCTCTCTCTCCTCTCTCTCTCTCCTCCTCTGTCTCTCATGAATAAATAAAATCTTTAAAAAAAAGTAATTAAATGAATATCTACAGAAAGAAAAAAAAAAAAAAAAAACTGGGCTGACCTGACACGAACCTCTGTTATCGAGGCACTTGCAGTGGTAGTGTTTATTCATTGAGCATGTCCAGAAACCTGTAGACTGAGAGTTCTGCTTGAATGACAGTGTCCATGCTGACCTCAGAAGGAAAGAACCAGGGCAGAGACTGAGGCAAAGCCAGACTTAAAACAGAAAAGACACCCTTAAGAGAAAACATATATCCAGAACAGTTACAGTTAAGTGCAAATCAGCCCCCACAATAAACAATACAAAATTTAGACTGGAAAGAACCCATCTTTTCTGCTTGTTCACAATTTGTAAACCTCAAAGTGAAGCCTGCCAGTTAATAGCGCCACATTATCCTAAGAGCCTGAAGTCAACCATACTATAGCCAGAAAGTATGAAGAGAGACCTATACTTACATACCGTCTAGGAAAACCCAGCTATATACACTAATTATGATAGATATCCATTCATAATATAGGAGGAGACTAACCAGAGATCTGCAGATAGTTTGGAGAAAACTGAGAACATGAAAAGAAAGGAGCAAGGTGTAAAAAGAACAGTAGCCATAGATAGACAATAATTAATTTAGGAAATAGACAACAATTTAAAAAATAATACTTATTGATATCTTTAAAGATTTCAAAAGAGCATTCGTCTGTATTTTTTTTATAAGACATCTAAGAGATAGGATAATAAAAAAAAGAGCTGGAATTTTGAAACATAATTTCTAAAAACAAACATAAAAAATGTAGAAATGTAAAAACACAAATAATAGGGACAAAAACCAAAATATTAATATAATAAATAGATTTAATAAAAAAAAGCAAAACTGTAGTTCTACATGTAAGGGGCTTAGAAGTCATCACTGCATCTTAATAAAAAAACTGCAAAGACTGAAAAATCAACAATTCTTCTAGGATCCATAAGAGAAGTGACACAGGGAAAATGCTGTTCCCCCAAAGTAGGGATATAGCCAGTCAAGTGCACGGAGTCACAGCATATAGGAGCAGAGATCTGGCAGCAGAAACCACTACAGGAACCAGTGCTGATATAGGAAAAACTGAACCATAATTGGTGAATTGAGGAAGGCTGAGTGTTAAACTCCACATATAGCCAGTCATAAGGAAAGAAACCACAGTTTTGTGAAATTTACCTTTAGGAACTCAACCAGCTTCTCACGGTAAATATCAGTAAAATTTCTTCATCACTAAAGTTCCTTCTGGTGGGAAGAAGGGAAAAGGAACCATTTTGGAATATTCCAGAGTACTCTGTTCTTCTTAACAAAAGCTACCCCGCATGAAATTAGTTACCGTTAAGGGCCTGACTGACCAGAGGAAAAGATATACCCAACTCCAGACCACTCTAGCCATCCTGTATTACCTATGGGGGAAGGAAAACAAAACAAAACAAAACAAAACAAAACAAAACAAAACAAAACAAAACAAGCTAAGGAACACATATAAAGTATATAGTCTAGAGGTATCGGCTCACAAAAAGACTAAGACCTAGAAATAGGACTATAGAAAATTTCCCCTCCTCCAACACCTCACCAGCACAGTACTAAAAGCCTATTTACCATGGTTCCTTTTACTTAGTATACCATATACGCTATCAATAAATAAAGACTTTCTCGGACAGACAAAAACTTGCCTATAGATCTGCCCAGAAAGACATGTTAAAAGATATTCTAATACAGGTTAGAAATTTAGATTTATTTAAAGAAAGATCACTGAAGGAGTTAAGTCAAGATTAAAAAATAGGGCGCCTGGGTGGCTCAGTTGGTTAAGCGACTGCCTTCGGCTCAGGTCATGATCCTGGAGTTCCCGGATCGAGTCCCGCATCTGGCTCCCTGCTCGGCGGGGAGTCTGCTTCTCCCTCCAACCCTCTTCCCTCTTGTGCTCTCTATCTCTCATTCTCTCTCTCTCAAATACATAAATAAAATCTTTAAAAAAGAAGATTAAACAATAATTCTTATTCTTATTTGATCTAACAGATAGTTTATTCAAAATATCAATACTATATTTGATTATGTATAAGATATAAATGCTTGTATAGCTTATATATAAGTGGGATGAATGACCGCAATGAAGGAGGGAGGCATTAGGATTATTTTGTTATTTGTTATTATAAGGTACTCACACTACCTGTGAAGCATTACAGTGTTATTTGAAAATGGACTTGGACTAGTTGTAAATGTATATTGCAAATTTCAGGGCAACCACTAAAAATAATTTAAAAAAAAGATGTATGTCTGATATACTATCAAAAGAGAGACAGTGGAATCATATAACATGCTTAAATAAAATTTAAAAAAGCAGCAAAAAAGGTAGGAAAACAAAAACAAAAATGAAGAACAAGGGCAACAAATAGAAAATAATAACAAATGTGGTAAGTATTAATCCAAGTATATCAATAATCACTGTAAATATCAGTTAACTAAATTCAATAAAAATAGTGATTGTTAGAGTGGATTTAAAAAAATCTATATGCTTTCCACTAAAGACACATATATAGATGAAAAGTAAATGAATGAAGAATATATATCATGCAAACACCAAAGAAAGCAAAGAGTAGATATATATATTAATTTCATGTAGAGGAGACTTCAAAGGAAGGTAAGTTATAGGGATAAAGAAGGGCATTATGAGGAGATTAAGAGTTACAAACTTCCATTTATAAAATAAATAAGGCACAGAGATAAAAAGCACAGCATGGGGATTGTAGTCAATAAGATTGGTAATAATGTTAATGACAGATGGTGACTACACTTATCATGGTGAGCACCGAGTAATGTAAAGAATTATTGAAAAAAAAAGAATTATTAAATCATTTTGTTGTGCACCTGACACTAATATAACACTATACTAATTCAACTGCAATAAAAATAAATTAAAAAATAATGATAAAGAGGTCAACATTCTAAGTCCTAACAATTCCTAACGTATATTTATTAAATAACAGAGTGGCAAACTGCATGAGGCAAAATCTGATAGAACTGCAAGGAGAAATAGATGAATCTACTATCATAGGCAGAGACTTCAACACTTCTCTATTAGATATGGACAGATCGAGCCAGCAGAAAATCAGTAAGGACATAGTTGAGCTCAAAAACACCATCAGTTAACCGGATATAATTGACATCTACAGACTACTTCATCTAACAAAAGGAGAACACCTTTTCAAGCTCAAGGTAGCGTTCACAAAGATAGACCACAATCTGGGCCGTAAACCATACCTTAACAAATTTAAAAGAATAGTTATACAACGTCTACTTTCAGACCATAATAGAAATTAATAACAGAAAGATAAATGGAAGACCCCCAAATATATGGAAATTAAGCAATACATTGCTAAATGACACATGGCTCAAAGAAGAAATCAGGAGAAATTAATACATATTTTGAACTAAATAAAATGAAAATACAGTTTATCAAATAATATGGAATTCAGCAAAAGTAGTGTTTATAGGAAAATTTGTAGCATTGAATATATGTATTAGAAAAGAAGAAAGATAAATAATCTAAGTTTCTACCTTAGGAAATCAGAAAAGTAGAGCAAATAAAATCCAAAGTAAACAAGAAAGAAAGAAAGCAGAAATCAGTGAAATTGAAAACAGGATATCAATAGAGAAAATCAATTAAACCAAATTTGTTTCTTTGAAAAGATTAATAAAACTGATAAGACTTTAGCCAAGTAAACTAAGGAAAAAAGAGTACACAAGTTACTAATATCAGAAATGAAAGAGAGGATATCACTACAGATCCCATGGGCGTAAAAATGATAATAAAAAAATACCGTGAACAACAGAGGGCGCAGGTCTACTACAGAAAAGACTCTGTATGATACCATAATGATGGATGTAAGTCATTATAAATTTGTCCAAACCCATAGAATGTACAACACCAAAGTGAACCCTAACTAAGGTAGACTATGGACTTTGGGTAATTATGATATATCAATAGTATATTCATCAGTTGAACAAACATATCACACTAGTGGGGGTTGTTGATATTGCGGGAGGTTATGCATGTGTGGGGAAGGGAGTATGTGGGAAATCTCTGTACCTTCCTTGCAATTTTGCTGTGAACCTAAAACTGCTCTAAAAAATAAAGTCTTAAAAAAAATTACGCACAAAACAAAGTGAAAGTATAAGGAGATGGAAGAAATGAGAGGAATTGAGGAAAATTCCAAGATGCTTAACCTCCACCAAAGAGGATATCCAGAAGTTGAAAACAGATCATGGGGAGAAAGAATAAATAAAGTAATAGAAGAAAATTAATATGATTGAAAATCCAATAAAAAATCATGGTATTGTAAAGGCCTACAGAGTGTTGAGCAGGATAAAAGGAAATTATTAGATATAAAGCTTTATAGCTCCAAGTTTAAAGAAAAAATTCTAAAAGTTTGATATAAAAAATATGAGACAGAAAGGAGGAAGTCTTAATTTATTGTAATTAATTCCTCTATTGAACATTAAGCCAATTCTTGCTCTTGGTACCTTCCAGTTCTCATCAAAACTTCCCATGTTTACTTCAGATTTCTGCTATACATGATCTCTTATGGAACATCTATTCTTGTTTATCTTTCAATATAACCCCATGTTATTTTCCTATTTGGGAAATTAATCAGTATGTCTGGTCACAGATTTCATCTATTCCTATAACCAGCATTGCTATTGATATACTTCTTTTTTTTTCGTATGTTCATTCTCATTTTATTGTGCTTAGTCTACCATCTTGAATTACAAATCTGTTCTGCTATTACTAGTTGTGAAAATGTAGCAAGTTAATTAATTTCTCTATATTTTAATTTTCTCATAGAAAAAGTCCTGGTGAGACTCAGAAGTAAGAGGAGTTTGGTAAAATCAGAGTCGGGTACAGATCTTACACTGTTATGAAAACGGGTACATGAAAATTGTTCCAAGAAAATAACTAAATTAAAAGGAAAAAAACACATTAATAATATGAAAAAGAAGACATTCCACACATGAAATAATAACAAGGTATTTTCCTAAAAATGAACATTTAAGAGATCTAGAAAATTATCTTAAACAATAACTGTACATTTAAAAGGTTTTAAAGATAAATTTAAGAAGATTGCTGGCACATTATATGAACTTAAAAATTACTAGTGTACTTTCTTTATCAGTAGTCAGGGGTCTCCAGAGAAGCAGAATCAATAGGATATCTATATATTTTTATCTATAGCTCTATCTAAATCTCTGTAACAACCTATCATCTCTCTCAAATCATTTATCCTCTATTTTATCTATCATCTATCAAGATAAATTTATTTTAAGGAAATGTCTCATAATTACAGGGGTTGGGGATATTAAAATTTGTAGGGCAGACTGGCAAATTGGAAACTCATTCAGGAGCTGATGCTGTCTCAAGACAGAATTTCTTCCCTGAAAACCTTGGTTTTGCTCTTAAGACCAACAGTTGATTGGATGAGGCTCACCCACGTCATTGAAGGTAATCTCCTATACTTAGGAGATGCAGATGTGAACCACATCTATAAAATACCTTTACAGAAACACCTAGATTAGTGCTTGATTCAATAATGGAGTACCACATCCTATCCAGGTTGACATATAAAACTCACCATTACAATTCCTCTGACAAGTTTGTTTGTTTGTTTGTTTCTGTCTAATATCAAAGACTAAAGGTCATGCTTCCTAATTTAAGAAGCATAAGCTGGTTTTAAGAGGAGAATAAATTTGGTTATCCAGTACCCACCCTGTGAAATATTAGCCCAAGCAACGATGATTACTAAGGATAGAATTTAGGATTGAAGAAGGTCGTAGAAAATTGAACATTCATTTACTTTCCACCAGTAATTATTCTGATCAGGAGCATTCAGAGTGATGAAGTAGGGCTAAGGCACTAGAGCATTTTCAAGTCACTCCTGGAGTTTCTAGTACTTTGTATAGAATAGACTCCTCTCTCACTCTCTTAAACTGATCTTTAAAAAACTAATAGTCAATTTTTAAAAAATCGAAACCAAGTTCTCAGGAAACTTTAAGGTGACCCTTTCTAAAGTAAAAGTGCCCTGAACTTTCCCACACAATATTGTACTGTTTCTAGAGAAATCACATGGGGATGCTCCTTGCTTATTCCATTATCAGTTTATCCACGTGTAAATATTTGGAGGCAAACCTACTGAACCTTATCAACCCAAAGAATTGTTGTTGTATATAAATAAAACTAGAAGAGGGCACAGGTTGCAGCTTTAGCATTTTATTTTGTTTTCACACTGGTAAAAAGTCTTCAATGTAAATAAATATTCTATTAACACTGAAATTAAGCCACAACATTTTTATACTATTTTTAAACAGTATATCAAACTTACTTTAATTAGATATTGCTTATAGGTATTTATCATTGTATTTTAGGAACAAGTTATTGAGTAGGTTTTTATTTTAAACCTTTAAGGATAATATAACTAAAGATTCTCATTTTAACTACAAATTAATCCTTATAACTTATTTTATATGAACATCAAAAATGCATATTTAATAAAAAGTTGGAAAACCAACTAAATTGATTCAATAATTTTTATTTATAATAAATTTATATCAGTATGAGAATGATTTTCAAATAAAATCATGGATGACATCAAGACTATTGATGTCTTAAAGTTTATTTCCACCGGTTCTTGACATTTTATAAATACTACAAAAGATTATTCAATCAAAGAATGCAGTTTTCTATTTTCTCTGTTGAAATGATGTCATTGTTGAACCTAAATGATTAAGTCCCAAGATTAGCTAATTTTTCTCAAAGGTTGGTTAATACATAATCAACAAACTTGATGCTCTGCTTCAGCTTGAGGGATAGTTTTTTTTTGCAGGCTAGAAAAAAAAAATAAATTGCCCTTTCCAACTTCTGTTTTCCTCTTGAGCTCAGAATAGGCAATTTCATCATGTATGATCCTCTCATGTATTTATCCCCCCAAAATAGTATTTTTCCACTCAGTCACACTTGTATACTTGTAGGAACTGAGGTGAAAATATCTGGGGTAGGATTTTGTTAACGGAGTGCACACCAAGTGTGTACCCTTACACAGTTTTACCTTTGATTTTTATTGTTTTAATGCCTGCTATATTGAAAACTATTTTTAATGCCTTCTGTACACAAGTACCGACCTACAAAATTTATATCCATTATCTTTTAAAATTTCAACAACAAACTTACTCGATAGCTATAAATTATCTTCATTTTAAAGGGGAGTTTAATGAAGATCCGTGTGTTTAAGTAATACACCCATGTGTACATCTCTTTTTGGTAGACTGAAGATGTATGCCCAGCTATGTCATCATATTGAATCCTTCCCAATTTCAGTGTTTATCTACAGTACTGTATAGTAAGAATTAACACTCCTAATAATATTCCAGTGATGGCTTCTCAATCATCTGGGACCTGGTGCACCAGTTTATTGGTTGAGATAGACCTACTTTTGAAATTAAAAAGAGAGAGAGAGAGAGAGACCATTTATTTTCTCATAATTATTTTTGCTTTTTATGAAAATAGAGTTACTTACAGGAGAGTAGTGGGGCCTTGATTATGGCAGCAGGATATGTTTGCTCTCTTGCTTTGCAACTTTTGTTATGTCATAGCTGGCTTAGTTTCACCTCCTCACATTTCTCTATCGGTAATAATTTCTAAGTTAGAGGACAATTCTAAGTTGGTAGTTCAGTGCCTGCCTCAACAATAATTTTACCATTGCTTAAGTAAGCTAATCTCTGTTCATGCTCTAATACTTTTACTCCTACCACCCTGTCCTCCAGTATCCGTGCCATTGAGTCTGCCTGTTTTTCTTGTTTCTAGCCCTCTTGAATTTCACTTGCCACATTTTTGCCAAAGTATGGTTGACACATATATTAAATAACTATGCTAATTATTTCAATATATTATTTAAATTTAAATTATTTAAAAATAAACATTTTAACTTTCATTTTTAAAATATATAATAAGTAGCATCCTTATAAGGTACTGTCTTTAAAAATAAATATGTTCTCTTTTATCTTTCTGTTAGTTCTAACATATTGGACTCTTCTTCCTTTTAATATTATTTTGTAGCAGAGAAGATGAATTCTTTATTGTTTCAAATTTCTCCATTTGCTCCCCTATATTTCTTATAATCCCTTGAAATTAAGTTCATGTCTTATGACTAGTTCTAGTCAGTGGACTTAGAATATAAACAATGTGTTTCCTTTCCAGTCTGAGAACATTAAAAAATGGTGTGCTTTCTCTACCACTCTATTCCCAGTTCATATCATAGCAATGTTAGAGGGAAGGTGGTCCAGATAGTATAGTATAGGATGAAGGAAGTCCACCAACCCTTCCATCTTATGTGAATAAGCAAATGCTTAAAGGATTAAACTAATGATGTTTTAGGGCTAATTTGTTAGAATTTCATGGTCTAGCCTTTTCTGCATAATATAACAGTATACTCTCCAAATACTTGGCAGTGCCTTCCTCCTTCCGATAAGATCTTGACTATAAACTCTTTTATTCATAGATAATTTTAATTATAATGATTTTCTTTACTAGCTAAATTTTTCTCAAGATGTCTAAATAAACTTGACTCAGAACATAAATTCAAAACAACACTTTAAAAATAGAAATTAAGTATTTGGGTATATATTTATAGTACGCTCATGACATCATGAAAGATTAAACTACAAAAAACAAAAGCATAGCAAAGCAATGAGAGAAATAGAACCCCGCTGCCCACACACACAGATATATTTCACACAGTTGTCCTATTCATGCATCTTCATACACGTTTCTAAACATATATCCATGACAGAAGAAATATTGTAGAGTTTATAAATCAGTACAATATAATAAAACAGTACAGTTTAATAAAAAAACAGATACTGCTTCTAGACTTCCTGAAAACTAAGGGACTGTTATAACACCTTTATCTTCATTTAAGTACTACTATCTATCAATTAATCACATAAGTGACCTTTCATTACTGTATCTGGAATGTGCTTTGGGAACATACAACAGATTTAATTCCTTACAGTAAATACATGAGATTCTGAGCTAAAGTTAAGGGACAGTTGCACATATTCTAAATTCTCCTAGATCTAGCCCACTATTCCTCTGCTAATCATTCCAAGAATATAGAGCATTCCAGGAATATAGAGGCCATCTCATAATTGTACAATCAAGTGCACTTTTGCCAGCTGCCATCCAAAGTGACTTACTAGGTGCACAAAATCAGATTGCCTGGGTTTTAATCCTGCTTCATAGTTTACTAGTGAGGGCCTGGGCCTTAGGCCCTTCATCTGGGAAATGAGGATGTTAATAGCGTCAACCTTATATCATTATTACAAGATTTAAATATGTTAAAATTTTTGTAAAGTGCTTAGAACAATGCTTGGAATATAACAAGCTCTATATCTTTTTTGTACTAATAAAAATATGAGTGCTTACATTTTTTATATGGCAATCATAGGTATATTGTACTTCTATCATTAAGTTAACATATAAAGGAGCCTCTGATAATCTCAAATGTTTATTTAACAAAAATATGCTTTTAGTCAGAAGCCAAAGGATTTAATTTTCTCAAAACTTCTTTCCCAACATAAAATCAAAACACATACTATTCCCAAACGTTTTCACATGGAAGCCAGAGGTCCTTAGGCTGATAGGGATCATCTCATATTCTTGCTGCACCCACTCACAGCCTAACTTCTTGGCATTATTCACCAAAGTTGGAGTCTTAGTGTGACCTGTTATTATCTGTCTTGCATCCTTCACTTGTTTCTCCTTCCCTACCACTAATTATACCCTGACGTTAGGCACCATAATTCTTGCATGAATTTTTGATTGGTTTTGGTTGTCTGATTCTCATTGGTACTGCCAGAACTTATAATCAAAAACCAGCTTTTTAATTTTGTTTTGTTTTGTTCTTTTTACCAGGATATCCATCTCTTCTTCTGAGCTTTCCTATTGTAACTCTTTGTCACTATTCTAGGCTTCTGGTGACAGACATTGACCTCAGAATTTTTACCTCTTTTTATATCTTTTTGAGAAAAAGGAAAAAAAAAGAAACGAGCAGTGCTCTGAACGTGTATTTTTTATTTAATTCATCAGTTCATATTTCCACATGTTGCTCTATAAGAATCTTCCATTGCTTTCAATTTCTTCTGAAAGGGGGTGACCCAGAGAAGCCACTAAATTTCTTGCAGATGCTCTATGGTACTAGTGCCATTCTTTCTTTCTGATTCACAGTCTGTGCTTGAAAGAAAGCAGAGCTGACTTGGGACTTTCTTTCAAAGCTAAAGTATGTATAGACTTTGAACATCTGAATAAAATGAATGACAAAAAGAAAGAACAAATGAATGTTTAAATTAACATTATTAGTTTATATTTCTCTATAGAGTGATTTGATATATTCACAGAGATAACTGTATTATAGCATAATTTTAGAAGTAGGTGGGAATATATCACATGAAACCGAAGTATGAATATAAATGGAAGCCAATAAAATCTCTAATGCACTGAATACATATAAAGGTGAAGGTGAGCATGGACACAATTTTATTTTTTACCTGTCAATGATAAGACAAAAATGCCATTGTTTGCATTGGTCATGACATCCATAAAAACAAAACCAGTGAATAGGGGAAGCCAAACAAAGATAAGAAATACAGTTTCTTGAGGGAACACATGTACATATACACATGTATATGCATATACATGTCAACACTCATACTTACATAGCTATATCCTTATATATCAAGTAGGTATTACTTACAAATCTCTATTAAAAATCTTTATAATTTTGAGCTCCTTATAACTACCTTATAACCACAGATTTCAGAGCAGGGAGAAACATGAAATCTGACAAGGCTGTGAAGTCCAAAAGATTAAATGTCAGGTTTGTATTGCTGAGGATTATGGATGCACAGCAAATAAAGGCTCTGAAATTGAAGCTTCTCCAAACCATTTAAGGATTGTGAGCCACAGTAGAAACACACTGAGCCCAAAGTCTCCGCTCCCATCTCCTTATCATCAACCAGAACCTTAGGTTTTCTTCCATACCTCTTGGCTGTACTTCCTAGCCACAGGACTCACTTTAGAAGGCATTTTCTGAACCAGGAAGAATCATTGCCACTCTGGGAAACAAATTGAGAATATAGCAGGAAATTTACTTTATTTGGTCTATCACAATTTAATCTTCAGCTCTAATAGTTTATTTGCTAATCCTGCTTGACTAAATTCTTGCAGAGGTCTTTAATCTGTATTGATATTTATATCAATGCCCGCAAGCAGTGCTATAGTTAATGGTCTGTTGTCATTTCTATTATAAACTCCCTATTGCATGAGGAACCGGAGAACCAAGAACCTGTGACTTTCCTAGCTGAGGGCACATTTCAGTGCTCTTCTAAATTACAGTATTAGCCAGAGCACTTTTGTCAGGCAATATTTTCAGGCAATTTAAGAAATAGCTCTAAAGGGAAAAAAAGAAATCCAAATCCTACTTACTATCTTAACAACCGAAAAAATACCTATAGGTAAAATTCTGCTTTTGTAGCTTTTAAGCATGCTAAACATATATGTACAAATAATAAACGGTTTTGCATCTTTATTGCATTACTGAGACATTGTCTTTAGAATCTGCCTTCAATTAAATACAAAATAAAGTAATAAACATGAGGAACCTTTTATGTTTTACTCAGATTTTTAAACAATCTACTACTATATCTGGAGAGGCATGAATGAGAAGTATTATTAACATATTTTATGAAAGACATTTTTCTAGTGTACACATTGGAAGGGACTGATAATTATAATTGTAATGTGGTTGAAATGGATAAATATAACCATAATATTCTTTTCTCTGAATAAATTATACAGCTGAGTGTTTCATTAGGGTTGTGCTTTGCTTAATGGAGCAGAATATAGAACCAATAGTTCTGGTCTCTTCTTGACTAACCTGCTGTGGTTTCTGTGGAATGATAGGCTCTTAAGAGAATAGCCTTCCCTTAGAAGAATTGGGATATTCCACAATGAACAAACAAAAAGGAAAAAAATACAGATTCAGAAAATACAGTGCTAACATTTTTTTAATTTAAAATACATGGCAGAAAGAAATGTATTATATCAACTGCACCATTAATTCTAAAATGTAAAAAATAGAACATGTGGAATAAGTACAATATATATAATTTATAAAGGTGCATTTCTTTCATTACACAATTCCAGGATATGCTAGAGGCCAGGTTGCTGGGGTCCCGGTTCATTACTACTAGCCTGTCCAGGCTTCCCTTTCTCTCTCTGCTTTGCCTACTCAATGTGTCTTCGAGGACCCGTGAGGAGAAATGGGCACAGAATGTCACTTATTCGTGGCTGTCTGAAACAAAATGCAAGCCTTCTGTGAACAAGTCAATTTTGAATAATTCGTTTTATGAGATTTTATTTTACTCTTAAACAAAGGCACTTAAAAATCATACCCATGGGGCGCCTGGGTGGCTCAGTCGTTAAGCGTCTGCCTTTGGCGCGGGTAATGATCTCAGGGTCCTGGGATCGAGCCCCGCATCGGGCTCCCTGCTCTGCGGGAGGCCTGCTTCTCCCTCTCCCACTCCCCCTGCTTGTGTTCCCTCTCTCGCTGTGTCTTTCTCTGTCAAATAAACAAAATCTTGAAAAAAAAATCATACCCATTTTTTGTCATACATTTTTGAAATTTATTATATACCTTCCTGTATGTATGAAGGGAGCACATATAAGACCATTTAAACTGTCATTGATGATTCAATCAGAATTTAAATTATTGTCTTGTGATCTAATAGAGCAATGCCCCAAGGGCATACTAAGTTATGTAAAGCTGTTTGCCATTATGTTAAATGACCTTACACTGTGCTGTATTTGTGGTTCTTATGTGATGGTTTTGTGGATATTTTTCAGGTTTTTCTCTGATGCCTGGCAATATGCTGGCATATTTTACTAGCCTCACTGAAACTGTTAGTCTGTATTTCCATTTAATTTAATTTAATTTAATTCAATTTTGTTACTTTACATTTTTTAATCTTCTTTTATTTTGTTTCTATTCTACTAGTGACCCAGAAAAGACTGTTAAGAATTCATGTAAAATGAGATTCCATAGCTGTGAATGAGAACCTGAGTGTATTTAGAGCTTAGGGTTATTTCATATATTGTGTGACCTAAGTTATGATTCTTCAAAAGTTTTCTTATTCTCTACTCCATATACTTTGTATATCTATAAAATACATTTGGAAAGTTATGGAATAACAATTAGGTGAGTTGTAATGATACAGAGGATTAATTTCAAAGAATATTTATTTATTAAAATATTAATAAAACCTTATGAAGATTCCTTTAGTAATCCCAATACATAAAACTTCAAATAAGTGTTTTGGGGTTTTGTATGCATTTTAGAAGATAGGAGGTACCTACCAAAGCTCCGTTAGGCCCTGCATTAAAAAATAATAATTATCATTTGGATGTGAAAAAATCTAAGAAGATCTAATATCTAAGATAATACCAAATATAAAATATATATCTCTTAAATTTTTTTCATGGTGGGATTGCATTGGCAACTGTTGAATATTGAAATCAAATGCATGCCCAATGATAAGAGTAATGCTATTTTACATGTATTGTGTGCTTACTGTGTATCAAGCACTGTTCTAAATACTTGTCATTTAATAATTCTTTTAAATCTCACAACAAACCCTCTAGGATGTGGACACTATATTTTTTAAAGATAAGGAAACCAAAGCATGAGTAAATAGCAAAGCTTCCCATGATCCCACAGGTAATAAACAGGGAGTCAGAATTCCAGCCCAGGTGGTCCAAAAACATAACCTCTTAACCATTCCTCCGTAGTAGGAGACATAATAAAACATCCATCCAGTAGAACATTAACACCCATTCAATAGATTAAGTTATTATGACTATGTAGAAATAGAAAAACCTAGAAAAGCAGCAAAAAAATCCACACCCTTTGTGATTACATCTCTTTTAAAATATGGTTTGTAAAGTGATTACTAAAAAGCATAGAGAAAATGACAGATAGAAAAATTATTTTTTGTTTTCTTTTTCTATATTTTATGTATGCATATACATATATATATATTGTTTTTTCCTTTTCTTTTTTTTACAGTTGTAAAAACACAACATGAGAACTACCCTCTTAAAAATTTTAAGTGTATAATAGAATATTGTTAACTATAGGTACAACCTTGTACAGCAGATCTCTAGAACTTACTCATCTTGCATAAATGAAATGTTATACACATTGAACAACTCTCCATTTCCCTTTGCCCCCAGATACCATTCTATTCTCTACTTCTATGTGTTTGACCATTTTAGATTCCTTTTATATAAATGGAATCATGCAGTATTTGACCTTCTCTGACCAATTATATTTTTTAATGAGTATATATTGGTTTATAATAAAGTGTATATTTAATATTTAAAATATATAGTAAATTTAAGAAGAAATTTACAAAATAGTTAAATAAGCAAAAAATTATAAGCACTGATGATATCAAGGATGTGGTATACATCAAGGTCTATTCTCTGTCAGCCTTTCATCAGATTCAGAAGCCCAGTGGAAAATGAGTTGGAGAAAATACAAGAAATGTACTAAAGGACTCTCTGGAAAAGAGTTTCAAGGGCCTCCTTCACCCAAAAAAGGAAGAAAATGAAATCTAAGTTTGAAATGTAACATTAAGGAGAGTAGTGTTCTCAGTAACTCTGGGAGGGGCTGCCTCACCTTGGCTTGAGCCCCAGTGGTGAGGAAGCCCCAGAGTAGAGGTGAGTGAATGGACTGCCAGGGACAAAGAAGGCCCCAGATGATTGAAGAGATGATGTTCAGAAGCAACCAATATTTCTGGCTCCTAATGTTATTCTTGTAGTTGGCTTTATAACTATCCTAGTTTGTGATTCTGCAAAGAGCAAACTGGTCCCTCAGTTTGATAGATAATTCAGTCATAGCTCAGAATTCTTAGCTCTTTTTACTGAAACTGTAAGCTCTCTCTAGGTACCAAACATGAAAGCACAAAACCAGGTACCTTAAGAGAGAAAGGAAGCTAACTACATGAAAGTTTATTATAGCAAAGACTATGATACTGATTTTTAAATACTTGTGTTCCCTAGTTTAAGTTGCCTGGATTCTGGTAGTTATGAGGTAGCCCCAGATATTCCTCTCCTCGACTCATCTGGCCTGTCTTTCTTAGGTAGTTAGGAAAGGGGAGCCAAACATGGAGTCTCTAAAGAATAGGTGTCGAACATCTACATTTACTTTTATGGCTCATTTCTCACATATTATTTGCCATGTAAAGGGAGAACAACATGAGCTTCAGTCTCCTGTTTATTTATATGTGGGGAATAGAGAGAAGAAGCAGAGAAAGTCAGGTTAGAATGTGAGTATGCCCCTGATTAAGCTTTGGCTTAGCAGAAGACAAGGGAAATGACAGAAGCCAGAATTACCTGCTAGCTATCCGAAAAGGTGGTTCCAGTGGGAATAGCCAACTTCTTTTCTGTTCTCCATGTTTTGGGTCAAAGTCAGTGGCCTTGGTTACTCATGTCCCCTTTTCCATCAGGGACAAAGGGCAAACACATTCAAATGTGTTCATGCCATAGGGGAGCCACCTGAAGGAAAATAGTGTCTTGTTTGGGAATTAGTTGTAATTTCACATATCCACCACATGGACTTTAGATATGTAGTTAGGCTTCCTAAGAGGAACATCTGTAGTACAGAGAAGTAAGAGTAGCCTTGAGGTCTACTTTTCACTTTTTACAGATACTTGAGCGGCAGGTGGAAAGAGAAGGATATTGGGTAGAAATAGGTCACGGTATCTGCTCTACAGTCCTCTCTGTTTTCTATTCCTGAGGATCCTGCTTACTGAGCAACCTCACAGGCAGGAATAACTAGTCAGAAACCTGACAAAACAGTCTTCATGAGAGAGAGGAGGAAAGATCTCAGCACAGCATACCTAGGTGCTTCACCTGAACTAATGAGGAGAAACAAAACAAAACCTTAATTCAGTTGTCTTGCTTTGCCAAGTTTTCCTGCAGCCATTTTCTTAATGTTGCCTTAAGCAATTTATTTTGTTTAATTGTCTAGTTCTATTACAAAGTGAGGTGACTTTGCTTAAAATTGTACTTAAATATTACCTTCAGAAGTGTTATTTACTATGTTCACAGAAGAGTTTGCTTTGTAGGTTTTATAATATTCATAGAGAATGATGTATGCTTGTTTGAATTTAATTTAGACTAGAAGAGTAGATAAAAGGGGAAGTTGACAAAACCAACAGGATAGCATTAAGAAAATGAGGCAGAATAATGCTGCCGAAGAAATGCAAATCTTTCAAAGTCCATTAGTACTGTTAATAGAGAAGTAGAAGAAAAAGCATCAACTGCCTGCCTGGGGTAAATAGAGTGCAACTCACCCATAGAGGCTCTGAGGGCTGGGCCTTTGACTGGGTATTTTTAGACTTTACAGACTCAGAAAATGTCTTAGATCTTTATTAAGTAAAATAAATGTATGCCTTGTGCTAGGTTAAAAACAAAATTAGAAATTTTCTTCTGTAACTGAATGATAAGTGTCCCTGTGTGTAGCTACTTAACTGAAGGAGTAGGTAACAGAGAAATTGACAGTGACTGGGTTTTCCTTGTTTTGAGATAATTCTGAAATCTGCTATGATGTTACAAAGAAAATTTACATCTAAGTATTATAAGACTCTTAATAGAAAAACTGTATATATAATATTTTTAATAGCTCACCCTGTCAGTGATAAAATCTCTGGTTCTATGTATAAGAAGACACTTTATGACACCTAGATTTTTCATACTGGAGCATTTATTTAGAAAAATGAGATGTCAGTGGAAATAGGCAATGAGTGATTCTCCTGAAGAACAAAATAAAAGTAATCTCTTGAGTCACTCTATGATTTAAGTAAATCCATACATTAAAATAGATACTTAAAAAGACACCTGAACTCTTTTCCATTTAGTAAGATTCTATTCATTAAGTGTGGCTGTGAGAGACTGAACTGTCTTATCTGCCTGAGCATCAAGTTAACCAAATGTGTTAAATGTCCAAATTGTGTTAAAAACAATGTAGCAATGAAAATGTCTAAGGAAAAATAGCCAAGTGGGCATCACTTTAACCTTAACTTCACTACATAATTGGGGACAGAGAGCATATACGCACGAAAATAAACTGCAGCATTATTACGTCTCCTTCTAACAAACTATTACATCTCTTTACTAACAAATTAAGAAACTAAGTACATATGTATTAGTGGGATAATTAGGTGGACTCCTCAAGGTGCTTACTAACTTCCTAAGAGGAAGTGATTCTGCAAGTGACTTTGACATTAAAAACAAACTGGTTCACCCCTTCATTTTTCCCTTCCCACTATCCTCCTTTATTTTTTAACATATAATGTATTATTTTTTTCAGAGGTACGGGGGGAAATCAGAGGGAGAGACAAACCATAAGAGACTATGGACTCTGAGAAACAAACTGAGGGTTCTAGAAGGGAGGGTGTCGGGGGATGGGTTAGCCTGGTGATGGATATTAAAGAGGGCACGTATTGAATGGAGCACTGGGTGATATACGCAAACAATGAATCATGGAATGCTACATCAAAAACTAATGATGTATGGTGATTAACATAACATAATAAAATAAAATTAAAACAAAACAATACAAAACAAACTGGTTCGATAAGAAATTGCTCAACTGGATCTGGGTTTTTTGTTTCTTTTTTTCTTTTCCTTTCTTTTTTTTTTTTTTTAGTAGCCCATTAACACATTTTAGGTAAGATTATTCTATTACCTGACAAAGTATTTGCTGTCTGTTGCACTAAAGGCACCCATTACTCTGCTCTTGCATTCCAGGCTATGCTGGCAAGAGTATTTATGTAGCTGTTTTTATAATCTTGTGGGAAAATAGATAATTGCACTTATACTGTCAGCACACACATGTGAAAAAACAGAGAATCTCTGTTTCCTTCTACTGCCCATCAGCTGCATCTGTGATGGTGACCTGCTCTAGAATGAGCCCTAAGTAAAATTGGCTCCAAAACTAGCATTTATATTTGGAAGCTCATTGACACAAAGTAAATTTTACTCTTATCAAATACTACTCTCCTATTCTTCTTTTATACTAACTATAAATAGTTGATAACAAGCTAAGTTTATGTTTCTCAAAATGGACTTGCCAAACAGTATTATCAGGTTTTCAGCTAAGTCATATTCCCATAGTGAAATAAGCTTGAGAAAAGCCATTTCCCCCATTTGGAGAATCATATTAGTGCATATTAGTATATGCAAGCATTGAACAGTCTTGCTATAAAGAAATTTGTTTATCTTCATTTAGCCCAGTGTTTTCCAAATCTGATTCATCCTATAGCATGTTTTATTTTGCAAAACTCTTTTTATGTTTGGGAATGAATTTAAGGGATATGATTAGGGAAAGGCTGGAATCAAGAATAACCCTTTTGTGGGGAAGAAGGTGAACTTTTAAGTCTGGCCTGTTGTGGAGAAGAATGGAGTGAGGGTGAGAGAGGAAATCCTGGCAGTCAAGGCTTTCTCTTTGTCACTGACAAACTGCTCTGTCTAGGTGTGGACAGACTGCCTTTGCCATTCCATTGTGGCCCAGAAAGCAACCGGGTAATCATTGTAGAGGACCCTCTAAAGATACGGAAGGAAGTGTGTTTGGTGAACTCAATAGTACAAAGCTTTTTTGTGTTTTTTATTTTCCAGCATCAAGAAAGGCATTAATGATTCTTTATACATAGCACCATTCTTGTTAAAAGCCAATTGCATTGCAGGCTGTTGGAAAGGGAATGCATGTGGCCAAATGGAAAGGACCTTTGGATTTGAGATGTACAGAATTGTTTGAATAGTTACTTTGACACTCTCTAAATCTGAATTTAATTCTTTTTCTCACTTCAAGCATGTGTAGAATTGGTCAATAAAAGAAAAAATACTGGTATATAATATGTGGTCAGTAAGTGTCATGTTAACACGTTTTGGCTCTGAACTCTACTTTCTCTGGGATAAAAGTATCATGAAACTGGAGATGGAAGAAAATGCTATTAAGATGATACAGAAAACTTAATTCTAGAATAAAAAATGATTTCAATACCTATTTTAAAAATAAAGTGACATAAACCTGTACCCCTGAAACAAATAATATATTATATGTTAATAAAAAAATTTAAAAAAAGAAAGTGAAAATTATGGGGTTATTTTTTAAAAACTTAATTTTTTAGAGCAGTTTTAGGTTTACAACAAAATTGAGAGAAGTATGAAATTTCCCTTATACCTCCTGCCCCAACACATGCATAGCCTCCCCCCATTATCCACATCTCCCACCAGAATGGTACACTTTTACCAAGGATTAATCTACATTGACACATCATATTCACCTCAAGTCTGTAGTTTATATTATGGTTCACTCTTGGTGTTGTACATTTTATGGACTTGGACGAATGTTTGCTGACATATATCCATCATTATAATATCATATAGAATATTGTCACTGCTCTGAAAATTCTCTATGCTTTGCCTATTTATCTTTCCCCCATCATCCCCATGCAATCACTGATTTTTTTACTCTCTCCATAGCTATGCCTTTTCCATAATGGCATTATAGTCGGAATCATACAGTGTATAGATTTTTCATATTGGCTTCTTTAACTTAGTAATATGCATTGAAGACTACTCTATATCTTTTCATGGCTTAAGAGATCATTTTTTTAAAAACACTGAATAATAAATACCCTATTGTCTGGGTATATCAAATTTTATCCATTTATCTACTGAAGGACATCTGGGTTCCTTCCAAGGTTTGGCGCTTACAAATAAAGCAGCTACAAATATCTGTGTGCAGGTTTTTGCGTAGGTAGAAGTTTTCAATTCCTTTGGATACATACCAATGAACATAATTGTTGGATCATATAGTAAGAGTATGTTCGGTTTTATGAGAAACTACAAAACTGTCCTTTAAAGTAGCTGTACCATTTTGCATTCCCACCAACATTGTATGAGAGTTCCTGTTTCTCCACAACCTTACCGGCATCTGGTGATGTCAGTGTTGTAGATTTTGGCCATTCTAGTAGGTGTATAATGGTGTCTCATTGCTGTTTTAATTTTCATTTCCCTAGTGACATATGATGTGGAACATCTCATATACTTGTCATCTCTATATCTTCTTTAGTGAGGTATCTGTTAAGGTCTGTACTCACTTTTTAAATGGGTTGGATATTATCTTAATGTTGAATGGCCTTTTTTCTCAAATCTGAAACATCACTGTAGCAACCATAACATTGACTATGGAACGATATAAAAGTCCTGCTCTTGCTAACAGAATATAATAGATATTATAGTGGAAGTATTGCAGTGAGGTGGAATAGGATGATTTGTGTTTAAATATAATTATCATGTGATTGTTCATGTGAAAAGAAGTTTGTGATGCCTTGTCCATTGCCAAGGGTAGAGAATGCCAATAATGGTTAAGCAGCTAGCATTTATTTTATTTTTTTAAGATTTTATTTATTTATTTGACAGAGACACAGCAAGAGAGGGAACACAAGCAGGGGGAGTGGGAGAGGGAGAAGCAGGCTCCCCTCTGAGCAGGGAGCCCGATGTGGGGCTTGATCCCAGAACCCTGAGATCATGACCTGAGCCGAAGGCACACACTTAACCAACTGAGCCACCCAGACACCCCAAGAAGCTAGCATTTAAATAAAATGTGCTCAGGGAAACCTAGGTGGCTCAGTTAGTTAAGCATTCAGCTTGTGATTTTGGTGCAGATCATGATCCCAGCATCCTGGGATCAAACCCTGTGTTGGGCTCCACGCTCAGGGTGGAGTCTGCTTGAGGTTCTCCCCCTCCCTTTCCCTCTGCCCCTCTCCCCACTCATGTGCAGGCTCTCTCTCAAATAAATAAATAAATAAAATCTTTTTAAAAAGTATGCTCAAAAAAAAAAAAAAGGAAATGTGCTCAGTGTACAGTGAAAGCTGCAGTCATGTGAGCAAAAATGTGTGTGAAATGAAAGCAGGCATCCAATATTGTAGAGCAAGTTGAAGAAAACAGAGAAAAATTCATTCTGTGAACTTATTTACTGAAAATGTTGGGCTTTATTTTTTCTTCAGTAGTAATTGAAAGTGTTCTGCAAATAACAGTAAGGGAATGAAACAGGCAAATGCACAATGTTCTTATTCCTGAACAAGGATGTTTTGTTTTTGACATAAAATGTTAAGCTACAAATTTCCTTCTGTTTTAAGTATACATAGATGCATAAACTGAGGCATCCTCCTAGTTTTAGTCAAGATTCTAGTGCACAAGTAATAACCATATAATAACTGTTAAGAAAATCATTTTACAAAAATCATTTCAGCATTATAATTTTCGGGTTATATTAAAATATAATTGGAGACCCATTTAAACTTAAGAAAATTATATTTAGGACAGGGATTTCCAACATTTAGTTTCTATTTTACTCAGATGAGGCCTCCAGCTCAACTAATTAGGGGTTAACAAAGAAACATAAGGAGGATGTTTGGCATAGGGCAATTAGGGAGAATATCTACCAGTAATTCATAGGGAAGGGATGGTTTTCAGATTTTTATTTTAAGTGTGATGCCTTCTGTCAACAGTTACTCACTACAGCTAATTTTTGTGAGATTCACAAAAGAATGATGCTGACTACAGAAAATCCATTGACCACAATAAGATCTATGTAAAATTAATGGGGTACATGGTTTAGGACAAATCAAAGGATGTGCTGTTCTGCACAGCAGGTCAGTGAGGGAATTATAGAATATTAAAGACAGAAACTTTACATGAATCCCCTCATTTTTCATATAACAAAAGAAGATGATAGATGAGAAAGTAGTGACAGTGTTAAGGTTAGAACTTTCATCTAGTGTTCCCCAAACTCTTTTCTTGAAATAGGAACTCAGAACTCTTAATATTTAACCAAGCTGTATTTTCTACTTCTTTATAATTTCTCTTTATAAAATATTAAGTGCAAGTGTTTTACTCACTTTTAATTTACTTACACATTCACTTTATAGGACATCTTTCCTAGAAGTGCTTACCTGTCAATAGTTGAGATATATATTAAGAGATCTTTCTTATAGTTAAGATATTAAGACATCTTTGTGCATTTTTATATTCATAAACAATCCTAGAACCTGCAGTTACCAGTACATTCCCTTAAAAATTTGGATTAGCCAGGTTTATATATGTTGTAATATTTAAAAAACAAGTATGTTGGGCGCCTGGGTGGCTCAGTTGGTTAAGTGACTGCCTTCGGCTCAGGTCATGATCCTGGAGTCCCGGGATCGAGTCCCGCATCAGGCTCCCTGCTCGGCAGGGAGTCTGCTTCTCCCTCTGACCCTCTTCCCTCTCGTGCTCTCTATCTCTCATTCTCTCTCTCTCAAATAAATAAATAAAATCTTAATAAATAAATAAATAAATAAATAAATAAATAACAAGTATGTTGTCTCCTTTCAGCATCAATTTTAGTATTTTATGCTCTCCATATTGTGAAGACATTGAGAGCTCCTTGAAGACATTTGAGTTCTGTACTTATATGTATCCCACAAAGTGCCTGCAACTGTCTCAAATACCATGTTCTACATTCTGACTGCAAACAACTGAAATGTAAAATCATGCAAGGCCACCCATTACATTTTTATCCATATGGATTAAAATTCTCTCAGCCCTACTAATCTAAAACAAATAATAAAATGAATTAGGTATTAAATCTTGTAAATCTAGAAACATCAGCTTAAATCTGTTCACTAAAATAGATTTGCTCTTGTTTATTTGTAAAATACTATTTTTTCATAGGATGATTCTCTGTTTTTCCAGTTTTATTGAGAAATAATTGATATATATCACTGTATAAGTTTGGCATATAGCATGATTGTTTGATTTATATATTGTGAAATGATTACCACAGTAGGTACAGTTAGCATCCATCTTCTCATATAGATGCAATTGAAAGAAAGAAAAAGAAAGGAAGGAAGGAGGGAAGGAAAGAAAGAAAAGAAAAGAGAGAAAAGAATAAAGAAAAAAAGTCTTCTTGTGATAACTCTTAGGATTTACTCTAACAACTTTCCTATGTATCATACAGCAATGTTAGCTATATTCATCATAACTTTTGCCTGTCTTCCTCTAATTACCCCTACCCTACTTCTGGTAACTACAAGCATGATCTTGATATTTTTTTCTGTGAGTTTGGTTTAGATTTTAGATCATATAGTGTTTGTCTTATTTGTCTTTCTCTCTCTAGCTTATTTCACTTAGCACAATGTCTTTAAGATCCATTCATATTGTTGCAAATGGTAGGATTTCCTCATTTTTTGTTTTTTTATGGCTGAAAAATATTCCACTGAGTGTATATACCACAAATTCTATATTCATGTACCAGTGAATACTTAGGTTGTTTTCATGTCTTGGCTATTATAAATAATGTTGCTATGAACATGGGAATGCAAATATCTTTTTGAGTTAAAGTTTTCATTGCCTTTGGATATATTTTCAGAATTAGAATTCCTAGATCATATTGTAATTCTATTTTTAATTTTTTGAAGATTTTCCATATTGTTTTCTCTTGTGGCTGTACCAATTTACAATCCCACCAACAGTGCACAGCGGTTTCCTTTTCTTCATATCAATGCCAGTATTGGTTATCTCTTGTCTTTTCAATGATGGCCATACTAATAGGAATGAGGTAATATCTCATTGTGGTTTTAATTTACATTTCCCTAATGACTAGTGATGTTGAGCATCTATTCATGTACATGGTGACCTTTTGTATACATCTTCTTTGGAGAAATGTCTATTCAGGAAATTTGCCCACTTTTTAATTGTGTTGTCTTTTTTGCTATTGAGTTGTATGAGTTCTTTATGTGTGGTTTGGCTATTAACCCCTTATTAGATATATGGTTTGCAAATACTCTCCCATTCTATAGGTTGTCTTTCACATTGTTGATGGTATCTTTTGCTATGCAAAAACATTTCAGTTTGATGTATTCCCACATGTTTATTTATTTTGTTACTTGTGCTTTTGGTGTCATATCCAAAAAGTCATTACCAAGACACATGACAAGGAGCTTTGCTCCTGGCTTCATTTAGGAGTTCATGGTTTCAGATTTTATATTTAAATCTTTAGTCAATTTTGGGGCACCTGGGTGGCTCAGTCATTAAGCGTCTGCCTTCAGCTCAGGTCGTGATCCCAGGGGCCTGGGATCGAGCCCCACATCAGGCTCCCTGCTCCGCAGGGAACCCTGCTTCTCCCCCTCCTACTCCCCCTGCTTGTGTTCCCTCTCTCACTATGTCTCTTTCTGTCAAATAAATAAATAAAATCTTTAAAAAAATCTTTAGTCAATTTCAAGTTAATTTTTCATGAGTGGTGTAAGATATGGGTTCAATTTCATTCTTTTACATATGACTATCCAATTATTCCAGCATCATTTACTGAAGGATCTGTCTCCTACCCATTGAGTGTTCTTGGCTTCCTTCTCAAATATTGTTGACAGTATAATTCTTGGGTTTATTTTTGGGCTCTCAATTTTGTTCTATTCATCTATTTTTTCTGTTTTTATGTCAGTACCATGCTGGTTTAATGACTATGGCTTTATAGTATAGCTTGAAATTAGGAAATATGATACCTCCTGCTTTGTTCTCCTTTCTTGGGATTTCTTTGGTTATTTGTATTCTTTTGTGGTTCCATATAAATTTTAGGTTTTTTTTTTTTCTACTTCTGTAAAAAATGCCATTAGAATATTGATTGCACTAACTCTATAGATGACTTTTGGTAGTATTGACACCTTAACAATATTAATTCTTCCAATTCATGAACAGAGGATAACCTTGCCATTATTTGTGTTTCCTTTGATTTCTTTTATCAATGTTTTACAATTTTTAGTATGCAGATCTTTTACCTCCTTAGTTAAATTTATTCCTAACTATTTTATTGTTTGATGCTATTATATATGGGATCAATTTCTTTATTTCTCAGAAATTTTGTTAGTATATAAAAAGCTACTGATTTTTGTATATTAGTTTTGTATCTTGCAACTTCACTGAATTCATTGATTAAATCTAACTTTTTTTGGTTGAGTCTTTAAGATTTTCTATATATAAAATCATGTATATGCAAATAGAGACAATTTTAATTCTTCCTTTCCAATTCTGATACTTTTTTTTTCTTTATCTTGCCTGATTGTTTTAGCTTTGACTTTCAGTAATATGTTGAAAAGAGTGGTAAGAATGGGGACCTTGTCTTATTCCTGATATTAGAGGAAAAGCTTTTAATTTTTATCATTGAGTATGATGTTAGCTATGGGCTTGTCATAAATGGCCTTTATTATGTTGAGATATGTTCATTTAGTGCCTAATATGTTGAGTTTATACCATAAATGCATGTTGAATTTTTTTTGAATGCTTTTTCTGCATGAGATGACCATATGGTTTTGTTTTCATTCTATTAATGTGACATATCACATTGATTGATTTGGCTATGTTAAAGGATCCTTGAATTCCAGGGGTAAATCCTCCTTGATAGTGGTGAATACTTCTTTTACTGTACTGCTGAATTTGGTTTGCTAATATTTTATTGAGAATTTTTGAATCTAATTTCATTAGGGATATTGCCCTATACTTTTCTTTTCTAGTAATGTCCTTTTCTGCTTTTCATATCAAGATAATACTAGCCTTGTAGAATGAGTTTGGGATTGTTACTCTTCTTTGATTTTTAGAAGAGTTTGAGAAGGACTGGTGATTCTTCTTTAAATATTGGTAAAGTTCATCAGTGAAACTGTCTGTGCTTTTCTTCATTGGGAAATTTTTATTACTGATTCAATCTCCATACTAGTGATTAGTCTAGATTTTCTATTTCTTCCTGATTCAGTTTTGATAAGTTTGTATGTTTTTAAGATTTTTTTTTCATTTCTTCTAGGTTGTTTATTTTGTTGGGGAATAGTTTTCATTCTTTGAATCTCCTTTTTTATTTATAATATCTCCTTTTTTATTTATAATTTTGTTGATTTGAGTCCTATCTCTTTTTTCCTTGGTTAGTCTAGCTAAGAGTTTACAATGTTTATCTTTTCAAAGAGCCAACTCTTGGTTTGGTTAATCTTTTCTATTGTTTTTTTTTGTTTGTTTGTTTCCTTTTCTCTATTTTATTTATTTCTGCTCTAGTCTTTATTATGTTTTCTTCTGCTTACTTTGGGCTTGGCTTTTTTTTTTCTTTTTCTAGCTGCTTAAGGCATAGAGTTATGTTGTTTATTTGGGATCTCTGTTGCTTCTAAATGTAGATGTTTATTGCTATGAACCTTCCTCTTAGAACTGCTTTTGCTGCATTCCATACTCTGGTATGTTGTGTTCTATTTTTGTTTGATTCAAGAAACTTTTTCATTTTTCCCTTTAATTTCTTCCTCAACCCACTGGTTGTTCAAGAGACATTGTTTAGTTTCCATGCGTTCATGAATTTTCCAGTTTTCCTCTTTTTATTGATTTCTAGTTTATGTCATTGTGGTCAGAGAAGAGAACTGGTATGATTTTAGTCTTCTTGAATTTTCTAAGACTTATTTTATGGCCTAACACATGGTCTCTTCTAGAAAATGTTCCATGTGTGCTTAAGGAGGATGTATATTTTCCTGTTGTTGGATAGAATGTTCTGTGTATGATTGTTAGGTCCATTCAGTCTATAGCATTGTTAAGATTCTCTTTTTTTTTTTAATTGATTCTCTGGATGATCTATAAGCACTGTGAATAGTGCAAGACTGTTGAAGCACAGATCTGTACCTCTGAAACAAATAATACATTATATGTTAAAAAAAAGAAGAAGATAGCAGGAGGGGAAGCATGAAGGGGGGGAATCAGAGGGGGAGATGAACCATGAGAGACGATGGACTCTGAAAAACAAACTGAGGGTTCTAGAGGGGAGGGGGCTGGGAGAATGGGTTAGCCTAGTGATGGGTATTAAAGAGGTCATGTTCTGCATGGAGCACTGGGTGTTATGCACAAACAATGAATCATGGAACACTACATCAAAAACTAATGATGTAATGTATGGTGATTAACATAACATAATAAAAAATTTAAAAAAAGAAAATGGGTATTAAAGTCTCCATCTATTATTGTATAACTGTTTATTTCTTTTAATTGTTAGTTTTTGCTTTGTATATTTAGGCACTCCAATGTTGGGCACAGAAGTACTTATAATTGCTATATCTTCTTGATGTATTAACTTCCTTATAATTATGTAATAACCTTCTTTGTCTCTCTTTTGTCATTTTAGTTTAAAGTCTATTTTGTCTAAGTATAGCAACCCCTTCTTTTGTTGTTGTTGTTGTTTTGGATTATCATTTGCTTGAAATGTCTTTTTCCATTTCTTTATTCTCAGTGTATGTGTGTCTTTAAGGCTAAAGTGAGTCTCTGTAGGCAGCATATTGTTGGATCTTCTTTTTTATCTATTTAGTCATTCCAGATCCTTTGATTGGACAATTTAGTCTGTTTATGTCTAAAGTAGCTATTGATAAATAAGGGCTTACTATTGCCATTTTGTTACTTGTATTCTACTTGTTTGTAGATCCATTGTTCCATGTTTCTTATCCTGCTGTCCCACTGTGTGTTTGTGTGTGTGTGTGTGTATGTGTGTGTATGTGTGTGTGTTGATGTCTTTTGGTATCAGTATGCTTTGATGTATTTATTATGATTTTTTGTGTGTAATTACTACAAGTTTTCCCTCGTGATTGTCATGAGCATTATATAAAGTATCTTAATCTTGCAATACCCTATTTTAAACTTGTAACAATTTAACTTCAATAGAATGTATATATTTTACACTTTAACTTCCCTTCCCATTTTAAGTTTTTGACGTTATAATTTACATGTTTTTTTACATATATATAACCTTTTATATATATGTTTGCATACACACACACACTCAAAGCACGTAATTGTATTTATGGTAATTTTGCTACATTTGAAAAAAAAAACCTTTAAACTAAAGTTGTGACTTTTGCATCATTATTGCAGAATCTAACTATTGATTTGGTAATTTACCATTACCAGTGAGATTTATGATACTTTTTTATATTTTTATTGACATTAATTAGTATTATTTTATTTCCACTCGAATAATTCCCTATAATATTTCTTGTAAGGCAGGTCTTAGGGTAACTAACTCCTTCAGCTTTTGTTTCTTCAGAAAAGTCTTTATCCCTCATTTGTTTCTGAAAGGCAACTTTGCTGGGCATAGAATTCTTGCTTAGAATTTATTTTCTTTCAGTATTTTGAATGTCATCCCATTCTCCCCTGGCCTAAAAAGTTTCTATTGAGAAATTTGTTCAGTGTCTTATGGGGGTTCCCTTGTTTGTAACTTTTTTGATTGCTACTTTTAAAATTATTTCTTTCTCTTTAACTTTTGACAGTTTAATTATAATTTGTTTTGATGTAGCTCTATTCAGATTCAACCTATTTAAATTCTTTGGACTACGTGAATCTGGATGTACATTTTTCTCCACAGATGTAAGGAGTTTTCAGCCATTATTGTTTAAATATACTTTTTCTTCTTCTGGAATTCCCATAATGCAAATATTATTTTTTTTTCATTGTGTCATATAATTCCCATGGCTTTCTTCATTCTTTTTCTTTCTTTTTTCCTTTTGTTCCTCTGGGTAATTTCCAATGTCCTATCCTCCAGGTTCCTGAGTCTTCTCTTCTGCATGGTTGAGTTTACTTTTGAAACTCTTTATTTAATCTTTCATTTCAGTTACTATATTTTTCAACTCTGGAATTTCTGGGTTTTTCTGCGGGGGGGTTTGCTGATAGCTGCTATTTCCTTGTCAGACATCTTGTTTCATTTATGTGTAATTTTCCTATTTTTGTTTAGTTGTTTGTCTGTATTTTCTTGCCATTCACTAAACTTCCTTAAGAGAATTAGTCTGAATTATTTGTCTGACCATAGATCTCCATTTCTTTAGGGTCAGTAATTGGAGTTTTATTGGTCTCTGGATGGGGGTGTCATTTTTACCTGATTTTTTGTGATCTTTGATTCCTTAGAAGGGTATCTGTGCATTTGAGTAATGGGGATCCTCTTCCAGACTTTACATGTTTGCTTTGGAAGAGATAGTTCTTTACCAGTCAGCTCAGTTTGGGTTTATGGGTCTATCTTCTGGTAATGTTGTTAGACAGGTGGGACCTGCTATTATGGTCTGTTTGTGGATGAGGCAACTATTTGAGCTCTGAGGACAGTGGTGGGGTGCCACTGACTAAGAACAGTTGGATAGAACTGCCCTACTCAAATGAGGCTGTAGGATGGGTTTCACAGATGCCTGAATTCTCTAGTTAGGCTTATTAATGGTTGGGACTGGGCACAGTAGTCAGTAGTAGATGGGCCTATAAATTAGCTTTCCTGCTCTTAAAAGGCAACAGGCCAGGGCCCAGGACCTATGTAGCTTGTTGTTTGGGGGCCAAATTAAGCCTGTGTGTTCACTGAATTTCCTAGTTCGGTGAAGCCACCAGTTTTGCTCTACAGATGGGGGAATTCAGGGACTGTGTTCTCCGTTCAAATGTCACTGTACATAGGGCTATTGAATGTGCTGTGCAGTTTCCCATACGTTCTAGTTGGGTTCCCTGCCTGGACAGCCTGAAAACTATATCCAGTGATGAGTGTGCTATGAATTAGTGCCCCTGTCCAGGTGCAGTGGGAAAAGCAGCTCTAAAACCAGTAAAACTCTTTGTTGTCTTAACTCAGGCCAACCTACACTCTAGGTTCCTTGGCTGAACAGGACCCCTGTCTTTGCTATGCAAACTGTCAGTTCTGTCTGCCCTTAGCTCAAACACTATTGGGCCACACAATTTTCAGGTGTTTTTGCCAGTTCTTCTGGTCAAATGGGACCAGAAGATATTTTCCATAGTACATGTGGCTATGTCTCTTCCCTGTTGCCTGGATGAGAAGGGAGGGGCCGCTCTACTTTTGATTTCCCAAATAGGCTCTCTGGTTGAGAAATGCTGGGAGCTGCCCTCATTCTTCCTTATATATTAACTCCCCTGCTTATACATAGCCTTCAAACCTGTCATTAGCTTTGCTCTGGGGGCAATCAGCTCTGCCTGCCTCTGAGTTTGAACACTGTTGGCCTGCATATCTTCCAGGAGTTATCACCAGCTCTTCTGATTAGATGAGTCTAGAAGACACTCTTCACAGCAGGTGTGATTCAGCTTCTTGCCTGGGTGAGAAAGTCAACCAAACTCCTTGTTTGAGTATCTGAATCAAGCAGATCCACACCCTGCCAAGTACCTGGTTAGAGTGCACTCCCAATTTGATTTTGCAGATAAGCAAAGACATTGGTTGGGATTACTGTTTCGGCACTGAAGGTATGAATTCTGTGTTAAGATTCAAATATTAGTTGTTGCAAATTCCTTCCCACTGTCCATCACATTTACATTCCCAGTGGCTTGGGCACCTCAAATTATTTTGCAATCCCCATGGCAGGAGTTTAGAATAGGGTCTCCCACAAAGCAATCTGGGTTTTCTTTCCCAATTGGAGGAGGCAGAGACTTAGGGAAGATCTCTCTGCAGGATGCTGTGTTGTCCTGGGGAAGGACCAACCCAGTCAATGTGTAGTAGCTTTTCTTGCCCTTATAATGTAGTCTATCTTGGTCTCTGAGGTGCAGGGGATGCTTCAATCTCACCCTCATATTCTAGGGTTGTCTCAGTGGTGCTTTGTTCTTGAACAGATGTTTAGATGTTAGTTCTTGTGAGGGGGAGTTGAAGTCAGGAATGACCTGTGTCTCTGTCTTGGTAACATCACTTTCTTCACTTATTCTAACATGCTTAAGCATTCATGTTTTATCTATTACCCATTAAGGTATAGAGTCTGTAACAATGATTTTTTTAAAATACATACACATATACACACACATGCATTTTAAACTTAGAACCATAAACAAACAAAAATACAAAAAAAAAAATGCATGAGTGTTGTTGTTGTTGTTGTTTTCTTTCACTATCTCCAAGGATAAGAAAAGATAGAAATAGCAACAAAAAATCAAAAAGCTATAACATCCTTCTATATACCCATGATAAAGAAATTTCCCAACTATCTTATCATCATCTATAAGAAAATGCACCTCATGGGAACCCAGGTGCAAATGGTTTGACTGAGATTTCTTGGAAATCTAAGATGACTTCCATACCTTTTTCAAACCATTCCACAGTGTTTGTCTTTTTTCTTTTTTTCTTTTCACAGCTATTTCTGAGATCATGCAGCTGCAGCTGTAAGCATAACAATAGTTCAGCTTACTGGCATCTATTTCCTGATTTAGAATCAACAGGGAAATAATTGTCAGGACTTGAAATGGAATGCTGTAATACAATAGTTGTATATTTAAAAATTAATATGAACCTATTTAATTCTAACATCTAGACATGGTTTTTAAAAAAGCAAGACTTCAACAATTTCTCTTTGGGAATAGCTAAATTTGAACTTACAGATTTTCTGCCTGATCTTAATTTATGTGGATTATTTTTATTCTTTTATCTTTCATTACTATGACTTAAATAAAACAAAATAGTTAAAAAGACTTCTCTGTAACATACATATACTTACGTGTACTTAACTATACTTATAACTTAACTACTTTAACTA
This sequence comes from Callorhinus ursinus, assembly GCF_003265705.2. NCBI lineage: Eukaryota > Metazoa > Chordata > Mammalia > Carnivora > Otariidae > Callorhinus > Callorhinus ursinus. Next base: position 15,574,165 of record NW_027397068.1, read on the forward strand.
TACTTAAGTGCAATAACTGGTCAATACAAACACATGTTATGACTTGGAAAAGAAAAAAATAAATTTTTCCTTAACAAATGATAATTATTTATATTGAGAGTCATATAGTTAATTCCCTTATTAGATATCCTAATAAATATGTGGTTGAAAACAACCAACATATTTTACTTTGAATAATTTAGTAAGAGTAAGTCCTCTGAGATTGTAAAAAGTGATGCATGGTCAGGGCTACAAAATGCCAAAGTGTTGGAAAGAAAATAATGTAATAAAAGTGGATTCTTCCAGATCGTTGAAAAAGTGGATCTATTTCATATAAATATTTGCTCAAATTAATAATTGTCAACTAAATATATTTTCTTTTTAAAGTTTTTTTAAATTTTAAGTCATTTATGCAAATATTCCACATGTTTGAATTATGTTTATAAGTAAACAGTTAACATATATTAAATGCTTACTACTGCTAGTGTAGTAAGCATCTTTTTTCATACTTTAAATATCCCATTTCATTGGTTTGGGGCTCATGGTGTTGGATGGTTTACCCTAGCTTTTTATTTCTGTCTACTTTTTGTTATTTTTATTTTATTTGCCCTTGTATCAAGCACAGGATATGTGCTCTTATTTCTTGATGTTTGGGCATGCTTAACAAACTGACCATCCAGTATGTAGTTAAAAGTTTAAACAATACCAAAGACATTTCACACTGATCTTCAGAACTAGTTTTCCAATGTTTTGAAGTAGTAATCCTATTAATGTAAAACTCCCTTTGACATAGTATATTTCATCTGATTCTCTTCAACTATATCTAAATAGATAGTAACATAAAGAAGTCCTTGTATACATTGTGAACAAATTCTCCAAATAAATTAGTATAAAATGATTTTATCTCATATACTCAATATATAATTGAAATTAATTATACCACATTATTCTCTATGCTTTGATGAATAAAGCTAGTTTGAGAGATCTGCCCAAGAATTCTGGAACTGAATGAGATAGCTGCTGGACTCATAATTATTGACAAATGAATGGGGTTCATTTATTTAGATTCATTAAGCAAATATTATTCACTATTAAAAATTATACTAGTCGTTAGAATAGATACTAAGGTCACAGTACTAGCCTTCATGATGCTCAGTCAGCTATGTAGCAGTGAGGATGGATCACAGACTTTATAATAGACTGTGATCAAAGTTGTGTTAGAAGTACACCTAGTATGAGTGAGGACCAGGGAAGGAGTTTTAGGGGAGGTGATGGTAAAGCTGATCTCTAGTAGAATTAATTAGAAGCTCATCAGTAAAGAATGAGATAGGCATTCGTGGCAGTGGGAAACAAAACATAGCATGAGAAAACAATGATGTGTACAATATAGAGGAGTGTCAGGGAGACTGAGGAGGTAGGCACAATCATTGTATGCCATGCTAAACATGGGTTTTATCATAAGACTACAAGGAATCCTTGAGGGAGCTATCTAATGTTACTGATGTAAAAAGATCTATTTTAGAAATATCATTGAGTATGCAGAAGGCATTGAAAGAAAATAAAACAGGAATAAGAATAAATGAGGTCTGGAAGTAAGACTACTTAGTGGGAGAAGTAAAAAGCCTACACTTGAGTGATATTAGTATGAGGAAATGGCTAGAGTTACTGAACACCTGGATTGAGGGGTGCAGAGAGGAAGGAATCCGGGTAGATTTCTGGATTTTTAGTTTTGGTGGCTAGAAAGAGAAGCAAAGATGGAGAGCGTGTTTGAGGGATATGGGCAATGATTTAAAATATGAACAAAAACATCATGTAATGGCGAGGTACCTTCTGAGAGGAGGCCCAAGGAGTGATGTAGAGTAGATAACTGGAGAAAGAAATGACTTCAAAAAGGAACTTTTTTTCTTTTTTTCTTTCTTTTTAAAAATTTCATAGCTAGGTAGAAATGGTAAGGTATTTGTTTTGTTTTGATTAATTTGATCAATATAGAAAAGATAATCATTAAGAATCCAGTATGTATTTTTAATCCTGAGTTATATCACCAAGGTTGGTACTATGTAAATTTTTTAGGAAACTTGAAATTGAGTACTAATTAGGTATGATGAATAATTTTATATACATTAAGGTAATAAAGTATCACTAACCCCATGCTTGATGTTGGATTAGCACTGTACTCCTAAAGAAACTTAAATAGTATATTGAGAACAGTTCAGTCTAAAAAAATGAGTCAGTGACATAATTGTCAGTTTCAATATCAATTAGATTCAGTAACTCTTGAGTCTATCTAGATGACAAAGTTGCCTTATTAAATCTTCAAATGTTACTTGGACCATGAGAGGTCTTTGCCATAGCATGTAGGCTCCAATTTGAAAATGATAGGCTTATCTGGTACAGATCTGACTCGGTGTTTAGAGTAATGTTAGAGTAACTGCCTTGTGGCCCCTGCCTATGGAATCCATGTACGCATATACTTTAGTGATGTCTATTTGCTAGAATATTAATCTCAGTTCAAATCTATTACTCCCTTTTTAGCAGGTCAGTTATGATCTTCATATGGGATCATTACAGTAATTCTTTATTTGACTAATAATATAATTTGTATCACTTTCTTCACAAAAATATGTAAATTGTTTTAAAACATAGAAAAATATGTAAATTTTTTTAAAAATGCAGACTCAAAAATAAACCATTCAATTGTAATCCTACTGAAGAAGTTATTGAACTAGTCTTCTGAAAATATTTTAACAAAGTTGACTTGAAATTCTTTATAAATATCTCTGCTTTCTGCTGTAGCACTGAACTATTAAGGCAAAAAAGGAGTTAATGAAATGGAGTAAAAATTATTGAGAATGTGATCTTAAAGAGCAGGCTACCTTTGAAAATCAACTTTTCACAATCTCTAACAAACTACAGAGTTTATGCAAAGTAAGAACACTGCAAATTCAGCATTAATCAAATTACTCTGTAATTAATGTTATCAGCCTTACCAGAGTGTAACCTGCTAACCTTACTTTTGGGATTTGTATTTTCATTCTGCAGCCATTCAGATTACAGCTTTTTGATTTATACTTTATTTTATTATATAACATAATCCCTGATATTTAAATTATCAGTAATTTTGAGAGGTTTAAAAGGTCATTCCCTCATATTTGATGATGGTACATTTGGTAAAGCTTTCTTTGAGATTGGTATTTTCAGTATGTATGTGAGTATTGTTGTTAATGGGAGACTGAATATTCAGTTCTCCAGATAAAATTTTATGCAAGTATATGTGGGCAATTTAAAATAAGAGAAACCATTATGTGTATATACTTTTTGTATGAAAGGATGCTCTTCCTCAAATATAATTGTGGCCTCATTTAAGATACTTTAGAAATCAAAATTAGTCTTTGATATAACAATTATTTATATTCTAGATGGTCTGTGTGATTTGATTATAATACTTTACTACATTTTGAAACACAACTTTTAAGTGATTGAAAATGTTTAAGTGCATTGTATAAACATGTTGTAATTAATTAGTTAAAATTTATTCTAATGGAAAACAAAATGTTCATAAAAATTAAAGTACAAGTATATGTTCTAGTCTTATATTGATAAATACAGTTGCATTTGTTCCCAGGAAGCTAATAATTCTTGTTGATAAATGTCATTATTTTGGATGCTTTTTTTCTTTTGTTCTAAGAATGGTGGAGAGAGGGGCAAACAAAGAAACTAGTTCTGAACTTACAAAGCAGAAATGGAGATAGAAAATATCTTAAGAAGTAAAGCCAGTTTATTAGAGACTGCAATGGGAAACTGGATATAAAAATGAAGAAATAAGTGCCTTTGCTGTCATAAACAGATTTATAAGGCTATGCTGAATGTATGTCTTGTTAATTTATAGTAAGAAAATAAATAAGTAGAGTTACAAACAAACATGCAAGGAAACAAACCAGCCCCTCCAAGTAAGATTAATATGATATTTTGGCTCACGAGAAGACTGTTATATATACATTTCTAGTTTCAAACCATGTTCTCCTATCAGTTATGATCCAGTGGGGGGAAAACGTTTTTGGATGATTACCTGGTATAAGATTATGAGGAAAACCTTAGAGAGAGAGAGATTATTTATTTATTTATTTATTTATTTATTTATTTATTTATTTATTTTTTAAGATTTTATTTATTTCAGACAGAGAGAAAGAGAGAGTGAGCATGAGCAGGGGTTAGGGGCAGAGAGGCAACTCCTGGCTGAGGAGTGAGCCTTATGCAGGGCTCTATCCCAGGACCCTGGGATCATGACCTGAGCTGAAGGCAGAGGCTTAACTGACTGAGCCACCCAGGTGCCCCTATTTATTCATTTTTTTAAAAAATTTATTTATTTATTTTAGTTGGGGGGGAGGGAGAGGGAGAGGCAATGAGAATCTTAAGCAGACTTTGCATTGAGTGTGGAGCCCGATGAGGGGCGCAGAGCCTGATGCACAAAAGAACATGGAAGGTGAGATAAGATATATTAGTTTAAAATTTAATTTCAATAATAAAACAGCAAGAATAAATGAGAGAGAAATTTACAGAAAAAATGCTGCTTATTCTTAGCTAATATTATATTGTGTTCACATTTCTTGTACAATAAAAAGTGTTATTTAAAAGATGTCTTTCTGGGGCTCCTGGATGGCACAGTCTGTTGAGCAAATGACTCTTGGTTTCAACTCAGGTCATATACTCAGGGTCTTAAGATCAAGCCCTCCCCCAACCATCAGGCTTGGCAAATTATTGGCAAATATCCTAATGATTATATGTTAGAACATGAATCAAGTCCATCTCATCTTCAAATTTAGTCACTTGATGTAAACGAGAATGACTTGGCAGCATGGAAATCAAGAGACCAAAAGCACTTGGTATTTCCTTAGGAAGACTTGCAACTAAGAATAAAGTATATTATGATTTTGTTTGTGTAATTTTTATGGATTTGAAGTTACATATAATAAAATACTATATAAATAATAAATTTTTGGCTACCATAGAGCTTAAGATTAATAAACAAAATTAATATCTAGAGTGAAAGATTGAGGGCAACAGCCACAGCAGGACATTGTCAGATTGAGATTCACTATGCCTGCTAAGTTCTACAGATGTTAACTTTCTGTTTCACACCCACTAGGTAGAAAAGGAACACCTCAAGTTTGTTTGATAAGGTATTTCCCAGGGCAAGTGTAGGTTATCATTGATAGAGGCCCTGGGGATTTCTCCTTATTTTGATTGATGGGATTAAAATTTACAGACTGTTCAATGTGAGTAGCACTCTGTGATTTTTGCTTAATATCGTCAATGGGGCCAGACTTGGATTTGTATTGTATGTCTTAGTTGAGACAGCAACTGCCACTTCACTGACCTCTTCCTTTTTCACAGCGTTCTCTCCAATCCCTGCCCTCAGTTCCCCAGATTCTTACCCTAAGCGTCATTGCCGTCTGTGTATCCTATAAGAGTTTTCAGACCTTCATTTACCTCCCCAGTATTATGTGAACCCCTGGGAACTGGCAGGCCTTTCTCCAAATCTACATTTTTGTCTTCCTTGTACACCAAACAAATAATTCTGGACTTATATAATGAGTTGATTTGACTCCAGCCTTGGTCCTGAATAATTCATGAAAACTTATGCAGATCACAATATGATGCCTATCTTCTTGCGCCCTTTGACTTCAGCTGTCTAATTTATTCACTTTATTTTGGCAGTAGCATAAGAACACATCTCTGACAAGAACATGGATTTCTATGCAGTTGCCCCCGCACCCTCCCACTTACTCTGAGATAGGTTCACACTTGGACTTGTGTCTTTGCATTGGTCTTTGTCAACAGGCTTTGTATCCTGATTTTTTTATTTGCTGGTGTTCCCCCATTTGATAACTTTTTGGGTTCCCTTTTGGATTTCCAAGAGGCTTTGATTCAGCCTGATTTTCTGGTTTTGGTGTTTCTGCTCTCTGTAATGATAAAGCCCCACCATAAGTACTAGGTCATGGGGGCCCCAATTGACCCCTCAGTTCTAATTGTTTTTGTTCTCCCTTGGGTTTTGACTTTTATTATATTTAAATTTGGATGTCAAAGTAGATAAATGTCTCTAATTCTGAACTTATATTCTGATTTTATTGTTCTTTTATACATAGTCAAAACTATTTCTACTGGGTTCTGGAATGGTACTCTGAGTGATCTTCTTGCTGTAATATAACTAGATCCTGGAAAGGCACACTCCATAAGGCAGTGTGATAGGAAAGACTTGCAAGAAAATGACACAGTATAAAAATGGGGGAAAAAAATCACAGGAATAGGTGCTACATGGAAGAGAAGACGTGCTTATTAAATAAATATATGGAAAGATTTTCAATATAATTATTAATTAGGGAAATGCAAATTTAAGCCACAATGGAGACTATTCTGTATCTCCTAGATTGTGATCAAGGAACCTGATAATACCAAATAGTGAAGAAGCTGTGGATTAAAGAAACCTTTAATAGATTCTGGTGAGAATATATACTGACGCACACACTTTAGGAAAATTTTTGCCGTTACCTTAATATTCCCATATTCCACATTAACTAATTATGTGTTTTAAATGTTTTCACATTTCCTCAAGGAGATATATTAAAAAAAATCACAATAATAGTTTTTGTGAAAGCAAACATCTGGAAACAACTAAAATAAACATGGACAAAAAGTAGACAAATAAATGGTAGTGTAGACAATGAGATGTGAGAAATCATAAGCTATGAGTAAGCGACAACTACTCAGAACAATACACATAAATGTTAAACTACCATTGAGCGAGCAAAGCAATTGCCAGAAAGCTACCTATAGTACAACATATTTTAATAAAGATCAAAAACAAAATAATACTATGTTATTTGGCATGCATTTAATATGATAAAGTTATAATACTCATAATAATGATAAATGCAAAACTCGAGATACTCATCTTCTATGGTAGAGGTAAGAAGGGATGGGGGAGAATATGCAGGTAAAAAAATGATTGGTTGGTCGTTTTCTTGATTGGGTTTGGCAGTGGGCTCCTGGGAGTTCACTATATTATTCTTGAGAACCTTGCATATGTATTATATAAATGTATCAAATACCATGTAAAAATATAATAATGGAATATATTTATATGCTTTTCAGTAAAATTTCAGTCCATAAATAAGAAATTTCCTTTACTGATTTTCATATGATGAGTATTATTTATTTTATCCAGTTTTATTGAGATATAACTGACATATAACAATTATATTGAGATATAATTGACATAAAATATATAAATGTATAAGTTTAAGATGTGTAGTAAAATGACATGACATATGTATATAGTGAAACCACAATAAGTTTAATTAACACTCATCACTTCATATACTTAACAATTTGGTTTTTCCTTGTGATGAGAACTTTTAGGATCTACTCCCTTTGCAACTTTCAGATATACCATACAACATTGTTAACTACTATCATCATGTTGTATGTTTACTTTTATTTCTGTTTTAGGAAGTGAGCTTATCCTTCATGGAATGAAGTATTAGCTACAAAGTAGATGATGAACAAGTACTTACTAAATTTGACAGGCTAGATATTACCATCTTGGGATTTTAACTTATAAGCAAACACCTTTTAATTTTTTCTCCATTTTTATTTGTATTGTCTAATAATATATCATGCCTCACTAAATTTTGATAGAGGTAAATACAATATAGTTGGTATAATAAAAGACAGTCCCATTCAAAAGAATTGTTGTGAGCTCTCCTTTTAAACTTTAGATGTATTTACCAAGACAGTGTTCATTTTGTGTTTGCTTCAGAGTAAGTCCTTTGCTGTCAACATGACAAAATCAAGTAAAATGCTGGCTAGATGAGAGCACAATCATTTATCCTCTACTACACACCAAGAAATGTTAAAGAAAGATTCTAAATTCTGACAAGGCTTTTAAATAGTCGAAGCTGACCAATAAGTAGAATAAAAAAGAAAAAGTGAAGTATTTTTTTCAGTAGCACCAAAAGAACTCAAGTGACTGAGCAGTTAGTGAATGCTTGATAGGTCAGATGCTATTGTCATTTTCTAAGAGGCTCTTAGATTTTTAGAGAATAGCCTGTGTGAGCACTTGCCATTGAACAAATTGCAAGAGGATCCATATCAGGCCACAATGATTGCCTCTGGATGTACTTACTAATAAGCCTGTTATCGGCACATCACTGCTCAAGAATGCATGCTGTGCAATAAATTTGCTTCCACCTCTCTCATTTCAGATCTTTGTGAATGAACAACATAGAAAAGTGGGGAACAACTCATGTTTAGGGATTAAAAACATTCAAACTAAAAGAACAACAACAACAACAACAAAATACAGTTAATTATTAAATTAATTAATCTTAACTCCTTAAATTAATTAATTAATTAATCTTAAATTAATCTTAACTCCATATCCAAAAGATTATATCTCCCATTCTGTGAGTTCTCTTAAAGTTACTGCTGTGAACATATTATGATCTTTTGGCACTTCACTTTCTCATGACTTTTGTGATCAGTTGCTGCATCATTCCTTTTTTAGAAGGGACTTAGGCGTTGGGAAGTACGTCTATTTCTTATAATTGTTCCTTAAGCTCAGCACCATGCCCCACTAATTGGGCAGCTGTGGCACATAAATAAAACCTTTCTCCATGAACTTACACCTTTTCTTCAAAGCAACTTTTTCACAGGTCAAGGGTAAGTGACTGAAGGCACCTAGAGGATGATGTATGTAGTCTTGCCCTGAATCTTTACCCTGGCACTAATGGACTATCGTTGTAACAGGAGTGTGCTGTATGACCTCTGCTCATCAGAGGGGTTGACACACTCTTATTTTCCTATCCTTAAATAAATACAAATATTCTGTTAACAAATACATATATTTACCTTTTAACTCTTAATTTTCATGAAGTTAAAAATGAGAAAAAAATAAAATCAAAAGAGGCCCTAGAGGGTTCAAAGTGAGTCATAGACATTCTGACTGTTCTGATACAAACATAGGAAGAGAAGACCCTAAATGGTGGGTATCATGAACCTCTCACACTTTAAACCTGCAGTTTTCATATCAATCCAATCACCTAGCTGCTCTGGTCTATAATCCTCACACCCTTAGCTTCTACCAGAGTCAACTCTTGAACCACTAAGCCTGCTAAGGAAAGACTAATGTGCTGTTTTATTTTATCTTATAATAGAAGTTGGTAAACTTTTTCTGGATGAGCCATAAGATTTCTGCAACTCTATCACTGTAGGAAAGCAGACATAGATAATACATAAATGAATGTGTCTGTGTTCAAAGAAAACTTTATTTGTGGGTACAAATATGAATTTCATATAATTTTCACCTGCCACAACATAATTATGTTCTTTTCATATTTTCTAAACCATTTTAAAAATGTAAGAACTCTTTTTAGCTTTCAGGTGGTAAAAACAACAACAACAACAACAACAACAACAACAAAACAGGCAGTGGGCTTCTGTTACAGCATTCTTGGTACATCCATTGCTAATGGTAGTTGAGACATATGGTAATATGCTTAATTTAATTCACCCTAAGACACCATTGTTACCTTAATCTAAACTAAAACAAAGTAAATTCACTCTTTTTTTGTACTCATACTTGCATATTGTGGACTTCCAACAATCATGGATGGACTTTTGAAAACTATTATATTTGCTCCCTATCAAATAAAATATGCAGGAAACTTTTAAAAGCCCGCTTTAGGAAAAAAATAAATTAACCCAGCAACTTTCTTTCAGATTCAATGGTGTTATGTGTTGCTTCATAAATAGCCTTAAGTAATGTTCAGCCAGGAATGATGCACAGGTGTGGTGACTAGCCATAGCTTCAGAGAATTTAAATAATTTTCTATCTACATTATGAATCTGGTTACTCCTTTTAGAAGCACATACCAAATAAATTTCAGAATTAATGGGCTAAATTTTCATTCAGAAATACTATTTCTTAGAGGTACCACTGATTAAGTAATGGGCAAGGTGTTGCATAATTACGGTCCTGGCATGATACCCCTTGTTAATAATCAGCTGTTTTCAAGGAAGTCACAGGATATCAGTAGTTATCTATCTAGCTCTGCCTTAACAATGTGCTTGTTAAAATCTTCGCCTGTATATACTTCCTTAATTTTTGACTGTTGTAAATTTCTGTATTTGGGCCAATGATCAGAAAATTACTCACTGCCAAACCACTGAATGACCAATCTGTGAATGGTCCTCAGATCCATATTCTGATTTTCATGTAAATCGGCGGCCACTATTTAATAATACTTTCCAAAGATGCCAGGTTTAATTTTAAGCAATTCAGATGTCTTCTTTAGTCTGCTCTGGGTGACCTTAACCCTTCCTTTGGCCTTTTCTTATTTATTTCTAATTGTCTCTTGACACACAATTTGACTACAATAAGTATTTATTCTTCTTCCTCTAACTCTTCTACTATCAGATATAGTGATTTCTTTTTATTTACAGCTCATTTGCATTCTCACCTGAAAAGGTACAGCATCTCAGTAAGTCATGCTTCTCACTGGACCCAATTACTCCCACTGTGCAAAGCAAAGTGAGCCTCAACATCCCATGTGGAATAGGCAACATATGGTTGCTACCATCAACACAGCTGGAACATCTGTGTATAAATTCATGCTGTGTGTGCATCAATTTAGTTGCATAGTCAGATGAGGTCGAGTGCATATACAATCAGGAGTAAGTCTTAGAGATAATATAGCAAAGAAATAGGAGAGTAGATTTGAAAGATGTATTTACCTAGTGACTGCACCAGCTCTATTCTGCTTTCTTGGTAGAATGAAGGTAACTATAATTACTCATTTAAAATTTTCTCAACTACATAACTTAAAAGAAATCCCATAAATGAATTACAAAGAGTTGGGAAAAATGATATCAATCTTTGGTTCACCGGGTGTCCAATTATTAACAAAACAATTTGACAACACAACACTAACCATACTTACATGTGCCCATCACTGTCCTAAAGCTCTTACATGGATCATATTATATAATGCTCTAAAAACGCTGTATGTTAAGTCCTATTTATATACATATTTTATAAACTAATTTATTGAGTTAAATTGCACAATTTTAAGAAACAAAGCCAGGATATGAACTGATGTCATTTGGCTATTATATCTATCTATCTATATACATATGTCTACATATACTATATTTATATATATATAATATGTTAATATATATACTATAATATACATTTGTATATAAATATGTGTGTGAATATATATATAGTCCTATTTATTTATCTGCTCACTTATTTTCATACTGTTCCTGAAAAACGTCTCAAAACCAAAATGACTATAATTAGGATTTATAGATTTGTATAATTCCTTTTCCCTAGTGATACCAGCTCAAGGTTGTAGAGGTGTATTTGGAAACAATGGCTAGGTATTCTCTTTCTAAATTACCTGGGAAGAAAGCAAAAATAACTAAGGAGAAGACAGAATGGAGGTGAAAACCAGTAGGCATGGTTTAAATGGAAGAATAATAACTATGTCCTCTCCTTCTCCCACTCCAGTCAGTGACAACTAACCAGATGCTTATTCAATAGAATTTTCTCAGTCTTGGCATGGGAATAGCAATTTCCACTGAGGGAAGAATCTGTAGTCATATGCTTGCTATATAAAGAAGACACAAATGATACAAGGAAAACATTGGAGAAAGAAATCCACAAAATACCCAAATCTCTAACAGTTTGCATGAAAAATCTAGCTGGCATTGGACATTTTCAAGGAACTGGTACAACTAATTTTGTTTCAGTATAATTCCACAAATATTATTGACCTCCTATTTTTACAAGGCACTAGGTTCTCAGAATATTTTCATTAGAAATGCCAATAGGTACAAATTAGATTTGGAGTTAAGCTTTATAGCCTTCCCCTTCTTTTTCCTGTGTTTTAATTATGAACCAGCAATTAATTAAAAAGAAAATCAAGCAAACAAAAAAGCAGAGGAAATATAAAATAGGAATGCCAATTTAAGAGGAAAGTGGTCTTTACAGAATCAAAATGTAAATGGAAGGTTCTTAGCAATGATAGTTATATCATACTGAATTTATTAATACCTTTTGTGACCTAGATCTCTGGTAAATTCTGAAGAAATAAATTCCCAACAGGCATAGGGAAAGCAGTTACAGTCCTAAAGAAAATTAGTCTGTAAGTACATTCAAGACCTGTGTGGCACCAAAAACAAATAAACACACACACACACACACACACACACACACACACACAAATATACATTTAGAGTTTAATTCCAAAGCTATGCGTTGGATAAATGTATAAAATTACCCAATTGTGTTTACAAATGCTAAAGGAATTGAAAGCAGGGGAAAGTGGCTGTAGAGTAGCAGAAATGAGGGTGAGTCTTTACTCTTTATTGTGTGTTGAATAAATTATGGAATACAGCCTGAGATAAACATGGGAGGATTTCTGATAAGGGGACTAACAAAGAAATGAGAATTAGCACAATATTAAAGGTGGCCTGACTCAAATAGAGGACTTGATATGAGAGAGTTCATAAAAATTAATGTGGCACTCTAGAGTGCCTTAAGTTCACATGGAAAATCAATTGTTTGTTGTTTGTTTGCTAGTTTTTTTTTTTTTAATATGAGGAATAATAGAGCACCAAAGTAAATTTCCTATAAAAGGAATTGATATTATATGAAAAGCTTTTGGGGATATCAATCCATTAGACAAGTTCAAGATCAGCAATAAGATACAAGAGACAAAATTATTGGAAGTTAAAAAAGGTAGAAGGCATTGATGAATTTTCAGTGTGATGTGGGAAGAATGGCTGAGAAAATGAAGAGGATTGGTAAACTTTTATGATGGATGGAGAAAAGAAAGAAAATCAACCCCAAGATTTAGTAATTTGAGGACCAAGATAATTATACATAATGCTAATGATAAAAAGGAAGCTGTAGGCTAAGAAGAGAGTTTCATCATGAGGGAATATAAATTTTCTTTTAGACATTTTGGTTTGTAATGATGACAAATAAATAAATGTAGCTGTCACCTATAGAGGAGTGAATCTAAGTCTTAGAGATCCATATTGACAGGAGTTTGAAGGGAAATGATAAGCTTTCAGAGGCAGTGAGCATAGGAAAAGAGCAGAAATTCAAGATGTGAGCTAGTGAAGGACAGAGAAACTGAGAGGAGGAGCAATCCTAAAGTATACTCCAGTTAGTGGCAAGGAAGGGCAATTGACTATCATTAACTGAATAGAGTTAGAAGAGGGAGGGAATTGAATCAATATCTCAGTGTACTTATGGAAAAGGAAGAGTTTTTGAAGATTATATCATGAATGCTTAGTTTATATTCACGTGTTTGTGTATGTACGAAATTAATGTAGATTAAGAAAATATCTTACTTATTTTTCTTCCACAAATGGAATAAATGTTTTCAAATACATTTTTATATTCATCTCCAAAGTCATGTGTATTGGCAAGACACAGGCCATATTCTCAAAGCCAGTTCTCTGGAAATTATTCAATAGGCAAAGTTTTTGTTGGATTTGTTTTATTTACACATTTCTTTCTTTGATGTTCGGGTTTAGTTTCACCTACAGCATGACCTCTTTCTCCAATGCCATTCCCCTGCAGGACCAGAAAAGACCCCCACACCTCAGATTTTTTTCTTTATAGCAAATTCTATTATTCTTAACCCATTAGTCTTATTATAACTTGAGATTTCTGTCATTATTTTAGTTCAGCACACCATTATCTGTGCTGTTGGTTTTTTTTTTTTTAAGATTTTATTTATTTATTTGAGAGAGAGAGAATGAGAGATAGAGAGCACGAGAGGGAAGAGGGTCAGAGGGAGAAGCAGACTCCCCGCCGAGCAGGGAGCTCGATGTGGGACTCGATCCCAGGACTCCAGGATCATGACCTGAGCCGAAGGCAGTCGCTTGCTTAACCAACTGAGCCACCCAGGAACCCATCTGTGCTGGTTTTAATGAGAGTTCTAGCAAAGGAAAATAACTCTGTTCTTATTTTGTGTTCTGTGTCCAGAAATAGTTTACTGGTAATAGTGAGAGATAACTCACTGTTGATCTGATTTAAATTTAAATAAAGGATTTAAAAAGGAAAACTTCTCTGTTGCATTGACCTTAGCTAATATTGTTATGCTAATCCTAAATATGCATTATATAGTCAGAAGCTTAAATGATCAAGAGTAGCTGCACATTTTTCTGCTGATTTTTTTGTTGCTACTTTTTAAATTTAGGCAAGTTATTTCCTATCTAGATTTTTAACTTTAGCTACTGTACCCATAACAATGTAAAGAAACAGAGATGTTTTAAATGATGCAGAAAAGCAGTTGAACACAGCTTTCAGAGTTCTATATATGACATCAAATAATAAGTGGATTTGAAAGTTAAATTTATGGAACGAATACATTCATTTGGACATGATTTATATATATTAACACCTTTAATATATCTTGTTTTGAGATATATTCTGTTTTATCTATACTAAAGTAAAGACAATTCTTAAAAAGGGATGACTTTTTAACCGAACATTTGTTTATTGTGATTGAAATTTATTGAGATTTGTTTAATCTCATAAGAAAGCAATTTAAGAAAACACCAAGCTACTAACTGTATAGCAAATGTTTACATTTTGTCTTTGTTTTTCCAAATGGTGCTATCATTTTTATATTACTTATATTACATTATCAACATAATACAAAAATCATGAAATGTATTATTTTAGAATTAAGGCATATGTTATAATAATTGAGTTTAGAGGTAAATACTCCATTTTATGTATACATCACTATAGGGAACTTATATGAATTTTAGATAAATTCTTTTATTAGAGTTTTTGCTTAATGTTAATATAATGTATTCCTTTTCCTTTAAATCATGTAAATTTACTGACATTTGACATGTTATCTTTGGTAACAGCTAGAACATGTAATACTTTTGATTTCTGATAATACAATTTTGGTAAAAAAGTATTAGTGAAATCTAGCAAGGCCCTTTTACAGTGATTTCCACAAGCCAACACAGTCTGGGGTAACATGTAGATTTTAAAGTAAGAGGTAAGCACTATATAACACAAAGGAACTTCAGTGACATGAGAAAATATTCTATTAAAAATATTTTCATAAATGGTTATGAGTAAATAAAGAAATTGACCCTAATTGTATACTTTATACTTGGTTTCATTTTGAACCTTATTTTTATTTGTTTTTTAGGGGGTACATTGTTTTCCTCATTCTTCCTCTAAATTTTTTTCTTCCATATTATTACATTGGTTAAGACCTCACAACATTGAATAGAAGTGATGATAGTGGGCATTCTTATCTCATTTCTGAGTTTAAAGGGAATATTTTCTTTTAATTTATTCTATTTTTATTGAGATACCTGCATTTTGAGGTGATCAATATCAGTGACAGAGATGATATGGATTTCTAGATTTTATAGATTTTATAGAATTTTGCCCTGAGCTGGTAGCCCTGGCATCAAGGCCCTTGACCTTGACTGTCTGCATTAATTCTGCTGATACTAGCTGAATAAAGAGTTTTGAAATTTCAACCAGCCCCCAAGAGTTTACCAATGCAGACACACTGCTGGGCCACCCCTAAACCTGCTTGATAATTTGGGAAATTAATGATCTCATTTAATATAAATAAATATTTAAGTATATTTATTGCGTGTATATATATGTATATGTATGTATGCATGTAAAAACATGCTAATGTAAATGCTGATTATATAAAAACAAAATGTTGCCCTATGAAATTAATTATAAAATCTGAAGATAACTGCTTTCATTAAAAATTCATAGTTTAAAAAACAAATCTGGGGCACCTGGGTGGCTCAGTCGTTAAGCATCTGCCTTCGGCTCAGGTCATGATCCCAGAGTCCTGGGATCGAGTCCCGCATTGGGCTCCCTGCTCAGCAGGAAGCCTGCTTCTCCCTCTCCCACTCCCCCTGCTTGTGTTCCTGCTCTCGCTGTCTCTCTCTGTCAAATAAGTAAATAAAATCTTTAAAAAAAAATCTAAGGCAAATTAACATAACTGGTACATTCTTTCCAGAAATTTTGAGATGAGAAGTAGCTGTGTTTAAATAATCAAAAAAGATAAAATACATATATTGATTCTTCAATACAGTTATAATGATGAATGGTCACTCCATATCTATGTGTATTTCAGATCCAGGAAAAAAAAAGAATATATGATTTAAAACAATTTGGTTTAATATATTAAGAGAGAATAACCACAGCAATTCTATGCCTGCTGCTACTGGTGGAGAATGACAAAGCAATGGCTTAGCCACAGGTGTTGTAAATAGCATGTTTCATACAGCCAAGATCAAAATGCCTTTGGAGCTAGAGATAGAGAGCAGGAATCATTGAAAATAGGACTTCTACAAATAGCCACATGTGCGTGTGTGTAAAAATATACCTGTAATTGACATTTAGCAGATAACTATTTCATATTTTTATAAGCTACTTGTCTTTGTTAGAAAAAATACTTCAAAGATTCAGTAAGGTCTGTAAAAAAAACTTTATACCAAATTATGATCTATAATTATATTAATATAGTTCATATCCAATAAACATCAGTCAGAAATGGGCATTGGTTTGATATAAATCAATCAAAGTAAAGCTTCAAAACAAAAATAAATAAGGTACTAATGCTCTTTCTTTTGATAAAGGTGACTTTCAGCAGCAAAAATTCTATTTTCTGTAGAATGTGACCATTTTACCTGCTGAATCAAGTAGAA
Organism: Callorhinus ursinus; assembly: GCF_003265705.2. Classification (NCBI taxonomy): domain Eukaryota; kingdom Metazoa; phylum Chordata; class Mammalia; order Carnivora; family Otariidae; genus Callorhinus; species Callorhinus ursinus. The sequence continues at coordinate 15,590,932 of NW_027397068.1, forward strand.
TGTGGAGATATGCAGGAAATACTATTGATTTTAAGCATTATTTGAACCTATAAACAGATTTAAAAATGACCTTCTACTGTGATAACAATATCTATAATTTGAAAAGAGTTTGTAGAAGAAGAAATGTTGCAAGTTCTGGACTAAGATAAATGGCAATTTATGGAGGTCAGTTGGCCAATTTCAGATCAAAATAGTTGATATTGCTGCAAAGCAGTAAATATAGGAACACAATTTCTGGAAAAAATCACAATTTGAGGATACTTTAATTTTTAAAGAATTGTTTTACTGGCCACTTGGGAATTGCTTTATCTATTAAGTTAATGTCATAACTTTGCCATTTGCTACTTTTCGGGTATGTTTATAGCAATAGAATGTATTGACTCCTTAAAACATATAGCTATGGAAAGCTATCTGAGCTCAGGTTTGCCAAAAGGGCATCATATAATAAACCTTAAGTCTTAGGTCAGCCCATGGTTAAAAATGTAGAGATAACAATAATGAGTATGTTTTGATTTTTTTTTTACAAGTTAACTTCTTTTAGGTGAAACGTCTATTTTTCAGTTAAATCTGGTGATATTTTTTAGGTGATATTCATTTTCCCTTTTTACAAATAAGCTTGGTACTCATGGTTCCAGTGATTAGTTTGGACTCATGTTTAACCTTACAAGCAGAAGTCAGTCAAAGGGCACAAATTTTCATTAATGGAGGATGAATAAATCCTGGAGATCAACTGTACAGCATGTGGCCTATAGTTAACAATACTGTATTGTATACTTAGAAATTGGCTAATGGTAAAATTTATGTTAAGTTCTCTTACTATACATACAAAAAATCAATGTAAATATAAATAAAGGGGGCAGGAGGAAACTTGTAGAAGTGAAGGATAAATGCATAGCCTTGATTTCAGTGGTGATTTCACAGGTGTATACTTATCTCCAAGTTGTATATATGTAATCTATAGATTTTTGTGTATCGATCATAGTTCAATAAAGTTTAGGCTTTAAAAAGTAGTTTAAAATAATTTAAGATTTTCCATATTTGTTCAGTATTTTAAGTTAGAAGACCTTAATATAAACCAGCATGTAGAGCTTCAGAAGATATACATTTGTAGTAATTTAAAAACACTAAATAGAAATTAGGAAAAGTAAACCTGTCTAATAGCAAAGCTCATTTAAAATGAACACAAAGGTCTTCTAAGATTGCCCAGAAAAGGGATATTTTTCTAACCCAAGCGGGTTATCCATCCAGTACAACATTTATCTTTCTAACAAACTTCTACCTGGACCACCAGGACTTTCTAACTTCCCTTGTTTGCTTCATTCTTTCATGCCCCATCTGTCTGAAAACTCCTCCCTTTCAGCCTCATTTTGAAAACTTGTTTTCTGGGTTCACCTAATTATTTTGTTGTGCCCTTACTCAGCATTCAGCTCAAACACTATGTTCTTGTTCTTATTAATCTGGTTAACAGGCAAAACATAATCTAATTAAAAAAGAGCTGAAGAAAGTATTTTAAGTATTTCCTGCAGGTGTTTACCTTGGAATTTCCTTGGTGAAATTTTTCAAGGCTTAAAAGTGACAATATTTTTAGTTATTGGGATTTCTTTAAGAATGATTTTCCTGGGGGGCTCTGTTGGTTACGCTTCTGCCTTCAGCTCTGGTCATGATCCCAGGGTCCTGGGATCAAGCCCCGCATCGGGCTCCCTGCTCAAGAGGAGACTGCTTCTCCCTCTCCTCCCTGCTCACACTCTCTCTCTCTCTCTCAAATAAATAAATAAAATATTTAAAAAAAAAGAATGATTTTCCTGGAAGAAAAAGTTACAAACATTTTATTTTTAGAAGTTTCTTCAAATGTTGAGGTCATTTCTTTACCAAGTATCTACTATTATATCCTTTCATCCGCTCAAAGTAGAAGATATTAGGTAGAGCTAAAAATCATCTGTAAAAATATCTGGATGTTTCCTATTTTAGATGTATCAAAATCTGGAGAAGAGGAGGGGACTGGCAATACTACTTTTATAATAACTTTTTACAGGGAACTCTTGTATACCTTTAGCCAGATTTGCCCCCATTTCCTTTATTATCCTCTATCAATTTATATATACTTATATTATTTTGTCAGTGAGATTAGAGACATTCACTACCCCAACCCCCATCACTAAATACTTCAGGGTATATTACTTAAGAACGAGGTCATTCTTTTTCATAACCCCATTAAAGAACTTTAACATCAGCCAACGCTGTTATTTAATCCACAGTATGTATTCCAATTTGTAATTTGGCTAATAAATGTTATCTTTTTTGTTTCTTTGTTTTTCCCCAATCTAGGATCTACACCAGGGATACTCATTGCATTTGTTTGTTATGTTGCTCTAGTTTTCTTTATTTTGGACCATTATCTCAGCCTTGCCTTGTGTTTCTTGACCTTGACATTTTCATAGAAGATCTCACAATTTGGGTTATTCTAATGTTTCCTTAAGATTAGATTCATATTATGAATTTTTTGGCCGTGATACCACAGAAATGATGTCTCTATTACGTACTTTGAGGTTAAATTTCTCAAAATGTCTAGGTGGTCTTAGAACCAACCAATGGGAATCACATCAAAAGAGAAGTAATATACGAAAGAATACAGCAGGATGAACTACCAGCTTTTTAATAATTTATTTATTTAATAATTTATATCATATACCAGGAACTGTTATAGATGCTAGCGCTATATCAATAAAGATGCTAAATAGCTAGCATCAGGGATGAGCAAACTATAACTTTCTGGCCAAATCCAGCAATGGTTACTAATTCATGGATTGTTTATGGCTACTCTTGCATTGCAATGGCAGAGTGGAATAGAGATGATAGAGAACTTACAGTCAACAAAGCCTAAAATACTTACGTCTGGCTCTTTATAGAAAAAAACAATCTCTGCTCTAAGACAACGTAATCTAGCTAATGTATTTTTGTAGATAAACAATTCTTGATAAACAGTTGGGCAATGAGAAAAAAATATGTTAACACTTAGTCATGTAGCTTTAATTTTTTTTTTTGGTGGGCTAAATTGCATGTTGTAAATATTGCCCTATGTTTAGTACAAAATATGTAATACTTTAAAATACTCAACTAGTCGTATTCTAGACCTTGCCTAGGAAGAATAAGCAATGTCACTAGCCAGAAATCCCTAGTGTTTCTGAGGCTACCTATCTTAAGATTCTGTTGTTCTCTTGCTTACTGCCTAGTGTAGACCTTACTTCAAATGACTAAGCTCAGGCGGCTTCAGTATTTCCTGTGTCAACAAAGACTTTTTTTTCCTCTTCAAGTGATTTATTAAAGGGTGAATCAGATTGACTTTAGTGAAATATATTCCATCTTTTCTGAAGACAGAATTTTTGTCCCCTTTAAGAATTCTCCTGCTTATGTCTTGAGCAGAATCACATTTTCAAACTGGTGTCTGGACATGCGAGTAAATCCCATTACCCATTAATAGGATTTGTCTGCACACTTCCTGTGCATCCTTTGGTAACTGAGAAGTCCTTCACAGTGAGCAGTTTTTTTTTTTTCTTTAGGTTTACTCTGGATATCTGTCCAAATAATTTCACTCTATGATGCATGTATTTCATTTAAACTCACCAAGAGAGTGAGAGACTAGTAGTTGATAAAATTCTTGAATAGCATTGTATTCCCCCCTTATTTTACTCAAGGAGATGCCCTGAATTTAGTCTTCTATCTGGGAAAAAACCACAATTCAGGGGCACCTGTGTGGCTCAGTCGTTAAGGGTCTGCCTTCGGCTCAGGTCATGATCCCAGGTTCCTGGGATCGAGCCTCGCATAGGGCTCCCTCCTTGGCAAGGAGCCTGCTTTTCCCTCTCCCACTCCCCCTGCTTGTGTTCCCTCTCTTGCTGTTTCTCTCTGTGTGTCAAATAAATAACAAAATCTTTAAAAAAAAAAAAGAGGAAGAACCACAATTCAAATATTTGCAAAGTAACTTGGGAGTAAACCCAACATCTGTGTTCTTAGGTGTTGCATTATTCACTACCATTTTTAAATCTCTGTCGTTCAGACTATCTCAAAAATGTTGTTAAAAATGTTTTAACAAAAAGAATGCTTAAAGAATAGTGGTAACTATAAAAGTAGTCTACAAAATGGAAATGCTGCTGAAAATTTGGTGGTAGTATTGTTGTACTTTGGGAAGTAACAAAAACATACTCTAGTTTTTAGGAGAATGGTAATTTACACTGAAGGACATCTTGGTCAGACTAGATCAGTTAGATTAATATTGAGTGAAGCTAGATTAAAAGTCCACTGTCCTTATTTGGCAGCTTGTCTCTGGCTATGCCTTCATTCCTTGTTGCTAGCAGGAGGTACCCTTCAGCTCTTACTCTGAATGGCTCCCTTCTCTGTTATTTTTTTTATTATTATTATTTTAAAGATTTTATTTATTTGAGAGGGAAAGTGAGTGAGAGAGCAGGAGCAGGGCCTGGGGAGGGGAGCCCATTTACTTTTATTACTTTCAAAATATTAATTGCAATTCAAACACCTTTTGTTTTCATTGAGATTTCTCTTATTCCAGAATCTCAATTATAAAATTATACAGGAACCCCCCCCAAAAAAACTGTGCAGTAACAGTAAACCAGCATTACCTATATATTCTTTAAACCTGCTCATTACTTTACTGCCTGACATTGCTTGCTACATGTCAGTATGACACAAACAGAAGACTTCTAGATATTGAACTTTTTATTGTCAAATGTTAAAGATCTAACCTAAAATATGCCTCCAACTTTTATACTAAGTTTTGTTTCTCATTTCTTTTTATAGAAACTTTATATTATGTTTCTGCAAGTTAGCTAAAATATTAGTAAATTTGTTTTAATTAAAGAATCCTTTAAAAAAAGTTTTGTTTGTAGAGACAAAAGCAAATAACCATAATTTCATATTGATCTATGTAAAATTAAATATACCTGCATATAAATTTACCAAGCCATGAGTGGACTTTACATATAACCATGTTAACTGCACATTAATTTTAGATTTTATTCATTTATTTTAAATAGAGAGTGCATGTGCATGTTCTTGGGAGGAGGAAAGGCAGCAGAGGGGGAGGAAGAGGGACAAGCAGACTCAGCCCCAAAGAGGGACTTCATCTCATGGTGCTGAGATCATGATCTGAGCCAAAACCGAAAGTTGGATGCTTAACCACCTGAGCCAGGCACCCCAACTGCACACTAATTTTAAAGGGAGGTAACAGATGATACTGGAAACCTCCTTCCAAGGCTTACTATGACATGTCAGAACCAACTCTATAAATCCCAGACATTTCTGACTGTATAAGAAGACTGGGTAGTGGAAAGGAGACAACAGAAGTAGAAAATCACTCATTTTGAAGGTAGTGTAGTATTTATAATAAGAGCTTTTTACTTTGTCTAAAATCAGTTGGGGAAATTAGGGGAAAGGACATTTGGGAAGTCTCCAATATAATCACTTGTGTTTCAGAATACCTACAAAAGAGGAGACTGTCTGATTAAATTAAAGAATCTTCAGAGCCGCCAATGTTGGAGTGATACATAATCAAAAGGGTGAAAAGAGACAATAATATAGAGAGTCTAAATAGAAAATAATAATATCCAAGGGAATAGAAGATGATAGGAGGAAGAAGCAGAAAACAGAGCTGTCCAATTAGCCACTGGTACATGTGTGGTTATACCTCACCAGAAAAGAGAAGGGTGGACAATTGGAGACATAGCCACCCTCTATGAGACTTTATTAGTGGATAGAATGGATGTGGAGTTGAGTAGTATCCTAAACACATACTCATTCTTTTTTTTTTAAAGATTTTTATTTATTTATTGAGAGAGAGAGAGAATGGTAGAGAGAGAGCATGAGAGGGAAGGAGGTCAGAGGGAGAGGCAGACTCCCCGCTGAGCAGGGAGCCCGATGTGGGACTCGATCCCGGGACTCCAGGATCATGACCTGAGCCGAAGGCAGTCGCTTAACCAACTGAGCCACCCAGGCGCCTTAAACACATACTCATTCTTTTTCAGATTGATGGAGACCAGTAGATGGTGATGAAACATAACCATGCCAGAGTAGTGACGTGATCTTGCCCCAAGTACTGGCATGGTAATTTGCCAAATTGGAGCCTTGTCTCCTATATCTGACTTCCATATCCCCATCCTATAGGGCAACCACCAGAAGGAAGGAATAGAGAAGGAGTGGAAAAACAGACCACTATTCTCCTAACATTCTCTCTCTCCTGAGCCACACATTTTACCAATAAGAGAGAGGAAAGGTGTGGATCAGATGTAAAATTACATAGTTAAATTGTACTGACCATAAAGTTATTTCATCCACTCAGGATGATTTCACATGAATGTGAAGGAGGATTGTATATGACCCAATTGTAGGACAGTGATCAGAATATATCTAAAAAGTGTCAGGTTATATCCTATTGAGACAGAAACTTGAATAAGCAGGTTATAAAAAATGAACATGCCAACACTATTATCATGTGCCTTTCAAAATTTGTGCTTTTGTGCTTCTCATAAAATATAAGGCTGTTGTCACATTTGTACAATAATTTATTATATAAATAGGTCCTATACTCAAACAGAATTGTATCTTTCATGACATAGTATGTGTATCTTTCATGACATAGTAAGATAAGTAATGGAATAAAAGGGCAGAGGGAAGGGTTGAAGTTATGATAGACAAGGAAGGTACCTGTTATAGCAACACTAACCTCTTTTATTTTAATCCTCATTGATCCTGCATCCAAACTGCTAAGCTGACAGTAGTATTTGTAGCAGGGAATTTGGGGATTGCTGGGTAAAATAAAAGGGATTTTGATTTTGAAAATTACTCTTGAAATCTACACATTAAATATGTCAAATGGATTGGAGAAGGGAGGTTCAACTGAGGCTGAATTCTGTAAGATAACAAGAAAGATAAGAATTGCTGAGACCAATTCAACATTAAGGATTGGGAGTCTGGACTGGACTGGTGAGCCAGATCCAGTTTCTGAGGAAAGCATTTGTTCTAGGCTCTGGCTTATGTCCAGTGGAGTCTTCCATTTTCAAATTTTGTCACCTATTTCCATCCTGGTTCTGGTCACTATCTTTTGCCTAGATTAGAGTAATAATCTGCTAACTTGTCACTCTAGAGTCTTGGAAACAGAAGCAGAATTCTTCATTTAAAACATAAATAAGATCATTACACAACTCTGCTCAAAATCTTCCAATGGTTTCTAATTTCAACCAAAGTAAAAAAAAAAAAAAAAAAAAGGATTTATAACGGCCCATTGGGTCTACAAAATTTGACCTACCACCATGACTCCATTACCCGCCTAACCTCATTTCTTTTTTTTTTTTATTTTTTTTTTTTTTTTTTTTTTGCCTAACCTCATTTCTTATTAACTCCCCTTACTGTTTCTTTTCCAACTTTATCTATATAAATCTCTGCTGCTTTTTGCACCCAGCAGGCCTTAGGAGCTATATAATGGCTCTGCATTTCCTCTCCCTGGAACACTCTTCTCTCCCTTCTCTTTTTAAAATATTTTTCCATAAATTTCATCAATATCTAACATAGTAAAGAATTAGGTTAATGACATGATTTACCATGGATTTGGGACACAGGAGTTTGAAAGAGATCACTAAAATAATTAAGATGACATAATATGAATTAAAAGATATGTTTATTGACCAATAATTGGTTTTATGATATTAAAAATCTATAAATGATTCTATTAAAAAGTACTCAAAGTTATTTCTATAGAATAAGAATAGCATCCATGTGAACAATAAAGTAAAAGATTAAGTTTTTTATATTTATTATAATATGAATGTTAAAAATAATATATATGAACATTAAAACAGAATAGCAACTGTTGGTACATATCAAAATTGTTTTATAATTTCCTCAGCTATATCTGTTTCTAGTACTGTGTCATGACATTTTTTCAGTATGGAATTATTTCCGTTTTTCATGGAATTTCTTAGAGAATGTTAATAAAGAATATGTTGAAACTCACCATCAGGGACATCTGGGTGGCTCAGTCAGTTAAGTGTCTGCCTTCAGCTCAGGTTATGATCCCAGGGTCCTGGGAACAAGTCCCACGTTGGGCTTCTTGCTCAGCAGGGAGCCTGCTTCTCCCTCTGCCTATTGCTCTGTCTCTGTCTCTCTCTGTCTCTTTCTCTGACAAATAAATAAAGTCTTTTAAAAAATTAAAAAAGAAGCTCACCCTCAACTTTCATAAAAAAACATAAACCCAGTATTCGAGGTTTTATTGTACATGTTCTTTTTTTGTTTTTATTTTGAGTCCACTGATGCCAAAAGGAATTACTGAACAATGAAAAAGCGTTACCAAACAATAAAATAAAATAAAATAAATAAAATACATAGATTTAAATTATATGGTAAATAATAAAACCATTTTAGTAGGATCATTCAGATTTCTGACAGTATTCTTTATTAGGACACTTGGAACTTTTTATTGGCACATATAAGTCCACAACTTTGTGCATCTTGCAGCCTAAGGCCTGGTAAGGGTGCAACTAGATGGCAACATTGATTACTTTTTGTACATACCAATAGAAGAAACTATATATGTATATATGTATATATACACATATATGTATATATATATATAATGACAATGACAAATGCTGGTGAGGATACACAAAAACTGAATCTCTTAACATTTCTTATAGGGATGTAAAATGAGTACAGCATTCTGGAAAACAGTTTGACACTTCCTTATAAAAATAAACATGAAACAGGGCACCTGGGTGGCTCAGAGTCCTGGGATCGAGCCCCACATTGGGCTCCCTGCTCAGTGGGGAGTCTGCTTATGCCTCTGCCTCTGCCCCCCATTCATGCTCTCTCTCTCTCTCAAGAAATAAATAAAAAAGAAATAAAGAAAGAAACATGGAGCTACAATGACACTCAGCAATTGTATTTATCTCAGGGAATTGAAAACTAACATATCCATTGTAAAGTCTATACATGAATGTTCATAGCAGCTTTATTTGTAATAGCTAAAACTTTGAAACAACTAAAATGTGCTTCAATGGTTAAACTAACTGTGATATATTCATTATATTCACATAGACTCAAAAACAAAAAAAGAACATGTACAATAAAAACTCAAATACTGAATTTACATACTGCTTAGCAATAAAAAAGAAATGAACTATTGATACACACAACAGCTTGAATGGATTGCAAGGACATTATGTTGAGTGAAAAAAGCCAAATGCAAAAAGTCAAAACTGCATACTTCCAGTCATTAACATTCTTGAATGATGAAATTATAGTGGTGGAAAATAGACTCCTGGTTGCCAGGTTTTATTTAAGGACTGTTCCAGGGAGGAGGACTTATATGAATATAAAAGTGAGGCAGAGGGAGATCTTTGTGGTGAAGGAATCCTCTGTATGTTGACTACAGAAGTAGTTACACTTACCTACACATGTGATAAAGTGACAAAGAACTATGCACATACATTGTACCAATATCAAATTCCTGGTAAAAATGATGTGCTGTAATTGTGTAAGTTGTAACCACTGGGAAACTGGTGAAGTGTACACAGGTCCTTTCTCGACTAACTGTGCAACCTCCTGTGAATCTAAAATTGTTTCTAAAAACAGGAATCTAATATTTCCAAAAACATACATGTGTGTGTATACATAAAATATAAATATGTTAAACTGGATGGAACTCAATGACAATAATCACATACTGGGATTCTCCTGGGAATCTGGGTCTATATTGTTGGCTCATATTTATTTTTTGTGTTACTTGTATGTTATCTGTCTTATTCTACTAATTGTAAGTTTCGGGAGGACAATGAATTTTGTCTGTTTTGTTCACTGTTGAATCTCAAGAACTTAGATCAATCCTTGGATGTGTGATGTACTCAGTAAAAATCTGTTGAATGAGATGAGTAAAATAGTAGATTCATCACTTTAGCATGGTAATACATGAAATGATACTCATAGCCTAAGATCCTGATCATGAGAATTATGATAATCATACCCAAACATCTTTTTATTTCCTACCTTTCCATTAGATCTTATGTTTCATACCCAAGTAAATGCAGGCACACAGTTACTCTGTTGCTTTTGTAAGTTCTAAGAAAACAAAACAAAAAATGTCTTAGCCTTGAAGTGTATAATTTGGCAATGTAAACCACAAAAATAACTTTAAAAATAAAAAGTTCTTTTGTATTTTACCTATGTTTCAATATATTTATTTTTAAAATATTTTCCAAGAAGTAGCCTCTTCCAAGACACAACTTAGTTTACATTAATTTGGAGATAGGATGTATGGAAAGCATGATTGGAGTCATGGTTTAGTTACATTGCTTGGGCAATTTGGGTTTGTAAGGAGACTGAGCAGAAAGAGCTGAAGTCTCATAAATGTTACAGTGGAATATTTATAGGCCTTCAAGATCTTTCATGGTCTTGTCTTTTGGTCAGCATGGGCCTCGAGGCCAATATGCTAAGCCAGATCTTAGAACACAGATATTACTCTCTGAAGTTTCTGAATCTGAGGAACAAGCAAGAGGTGATTGAGTTTCTAGCACAGTCCTTAGTTTTTTTATATGATTTTTGGTTTTCTTTGGAGATTTCAAACATTGATGCAGGGTATCAGCTATATGGACACATTTAAGACTGGAAAGGATGTATCATAGGATTGTGATGCCAAGGATCATGAAAAGTAGAATCATAAATAGATCCTTTCCCATGCACCAATTTTCCTTAGTCCTAATCAGGAAAACAAATCTCAGGCTCCAACTGAATTCCCTGAAAGTGATGACCCAGAAAGTGGCATCGTGGCCATGTCTCTGTTTTCTTTTCTTTTTTTACCATTAGTCAGATATGACGTTATATCAAATGTTACCTCTTGGAAATCTTAATTTCCATTTTTGATATGAATCTTAAACTAACAGGGAAACAAGCATTGCTATGAAAATAAGGTGTAGGGGTGTCTGGGTGGCTCAGTTGGTTAAACAACTGTTTTCCGCTCAGGTCATGATCTCAGGGTCCTGGGATCAAGCCTTGCATGGGGCTCTCTGCTCAGTGGGGAGTCTGCTTCTGCCTCTCACTCTGCCCGCCACTCCCCCTGCTTGTTGCTCTCGGGCTCTATCAAATAAATAAATAAATTCTTAAAAAAAAAAAGAAAAGGTGTAGAGAGAAAGAAAAGGATGGCAGTTGGTTGGCCTTTTGTCTAAGATCAAGTGTAGGATGGCAGTCGGTTATTATTGGCATTTGGATCTTTGTCTAGGAATCTTTTGGTGGAATTTGTTTACATATGGAAGTCTGCTGCTAGATCAAAGCTTCTTGGGAAACTGTTTCCTTCATGATGTCATTTTCTCTGGAGTATCTTGAGAGGTTCTCAATTATAGATCTCTGAGTTGTCAAGACCTCCAGGTCATGGAAATGATATGAATTATTTCAGGTTGGCAGATGCAGGTCCAGGCATCTAATCCTTGTAATTCAATAGATGTATTTGTAGTTAATAGTACATAATAAGGTCCTTCCAAAAAAATTCAAGAGCAGTCTTATGTTGGTATCATTTTCAGTAAAACTAGGTCTCCAGATTGAAAGTTATGTAGAGATTCCTATAGTTTTCCCTGAGAGAAGCCACTTGGACCTGTTGGTTATAAAAGTAGATATGTTGTCTTAAACCCTTAAACTATTTGACCATTAACTATGGATTAAACTGTTATCCTTCCAAAATTCATATGTTAAAACCTTAACTCCCAATGTGGCTGTGTTTGGAGTTAGAGCCTATAAAGAGGTAATTAATGTCAAATGAGGGCATAGGATGGGGCCCTGGTCCAATAGGATTAGTATCCTTAGAAGACACCAGAGTGTGCTCCTTGTCTCTCCCTCTCTTCCTCTCTGTCTCTCTCTTGCTCTCCCTATGTGAGTATACAGTGAGAAGGTGCCTATTTGCAAGCCAGGAAGAGGTTCTTCACCAGAAACTGAATCAGCCAGTACCTTGACCTTAGACTTCCTAGACCTGTAAGAAATTTTCATCATTCAAGCTACCCGTTCTATGACATTTTGTTATTGCAGCCTGAGCAGACTAATATACCATTTATGTAAAAAAAATTATAATCAGTTATCAGAGGTGTAATTCTAGTCTCTTAGGGTGAGCTTTGATTAGTTCATACAGTGATATCCTCTGATTTCCTTTTGTGAAAATCTGAAAGGCATTACATAAGGGTATTTTGTTACACCATGGCAATTATAATTCATCAGATAATTTCAGGCTTTATTTTGAATATATCATTCATTCTTTCACTTTTCATTGAGGACTAAGGACAATAGGATGTGGTGTTTCTGGATGATGGGCAGTGTCTTATAAAGTGTCTTGATTACAGTCCCTATAATATGTGTACCTCAGTTACTGGATTAGTGATTTAGTATATCCCAGGTTAGAAATACAAAGACTATAAGATGAGAATAAGCCATCTAGAACATAGAGAAACGATGGCAAAGCATTCTTATTGTCATTTGAAGAAGGTGAATGCTTAAAATCCATCTTTCAATATTCAAATAGATGTTTGGCTCTTGCCTTTACAGTTATGCCAGGTTTCTGAGGTTGGCAGATGGGACATATGTCAGAAACATCCTAGGGAATTTTGAGTGAGATTGCCTTATGAATGCTGATATAAAATTGGAGATAATTTATCAATGCTACAGGGATAAAATGAAACTGTTCTGAGTAATGGATTATGTTAACCAGAATTATGAGAATTTAAAAAAATGGAACCTCTTCTGAGAAATAGCACACAATTAGTTTATAAACAGAGAGTCAATGATTAGCCTGGGAGTGAAAGCATACTATACATGCTGAAGACATTGACAGTTGTCTAGAGCCTTTTGATTTATACTCTGAGACATACCACAGTGGTTAGTGATTATCTGTAAGAGACGACTGCATCAAATTTAGAAATATAAATCAACTCTTAGACAAATAGTGTACCAGTCTTTGCTTGAACATTAATATGCTTTTTAACTAAGAAGTATGCAGTCATTAAAACAAGTACACAATAATCAAACTTACTTCTATTAACATATTTTACTTACACATAATGAACTATAACAATTGAAATTCCAAACAAACCTGATTGATTTTATAATCTTTCTTTCATAAAGGGAAGGGGCACTAATTTTGGTACCTGGTTGCCGTTCTAGGAAACCTATAGATAATTTGTTACTCTGAGTTTGGTGCCTGGATTTGGGAAAGGCCAAACAACAAACAAACAAGCAAACAAACAAAAAACACTTGACAGGGGAGACAAGACATAGATAATCCATACTTTTTCAAAGTAAGAAATAGGAACAGCAATAAAGGGAAATGATTTTAGCAATTTAAATGGCGTTCCTCAAAATAAGGACACTTAAAAAAATTATTCAGTTCAAGAGTGTGCTAGAAGCACTGCAAATTAACAAAATATTTTAGTAATAAAAATGAGGTGTTTCTTTTGGGCAGAGAGTAACTTGGTTATTTTTTTGAAAACAAAATTTAGTTTTACTTTTTTGTATTTATGGAGAAATATTTTGCAAAAAAAAGAACTATAAACCTTTTCCCTTATGAATAAATATTTTTTGAAAGATTTTACTTATTTGTCAGAGAGAGAGAGCGCATGTGCACAAGCAGGGGAAACAGCAGGCAGAGGGAGAAGCAGGCTCCCCACCGAGCAGGGAGCCTAGTGGATGCAGGACTAGATCCCAGGACCCCAGGAACATGACTTAAGCCAAAGGCAGACTCAACCAACTGAGCCACCCAGGCATCCCTAAATATATTAAAATAGAGTCAAAGCTGTTAGAATGTTTAACATGTTTCATTATTTTCATTTAATTATTCATATTCATATTGACATTTATAACTGCATGTAACTATATATGTGTAGGGTAAGATATATACCGATATATAATTCTTTTTTGTTGTTGTTGTTGTTGTTGCTAGGGTAGTTTTTATTTTGGTCTTTCATGGATAAAGGTTTTTTTTTTAATAATTTTTTTATTGTTACGTTAATCACCATACGTTACATCATTAGTTTTTGATGTAGTGTTCCATGATTCATTGTTTGTGCATAACACCCAGTGCTCCACGCAGAATGTGCCCTCTTTAATACCCATCACCAAGCTAACCCATCCCCCCACCCCCCTCCCCTCTAGAACCCTCAGTTTGTTTTTCAGAGTCCATTGTCTCTAATGGTTTGTCTCCCCCTCCAACTTACTCTCCTGCATTCTTCCCCTCCTGCTATCTTCTTCTTTTTTTTTCTTAACATATACTGCATTATTTGTTTCAGAAGTAAGATTCGTGATTCATCAGTCTTGTACAATTCACAGTGCTCACCATAGCACATACCCTCCCCAATGTCTACACCCAGCCACCCCAGCCCTCCCACTCCCCACCACTCCAGCAACACTCAGTTTGTTTCCTGAGGTTAAGAATTCCTCATATCAGTGAGGTCATATGATACATGTCTTTCTCTGACTTATTTCACTCAGCATAACACCCTCCAGTTCCATCCACGTCGTTGCAAATGGCAAGATCTCATTCCTTTGGATGGCTGCATAATATTCCATTGTGTATATATACCACATTTTCTTTATCCATTCATCTGTCGATGGACATCTTGGCTCTTTCCACAATTTGGCTATTGTGGACATTGCTGCTATAAACATTGGGGTGCACGTACCTCTTCGGATCCCTACATTTGTATCTTTGGGGTAAATACCCAGTAGTGCAATTGCTGGATCAGATGGTAGCTCTATTTTCAACTGTTTGAGGAACCTCCGTACTGTTTTCCAGAGGGGTTGCATCAGCTTGCATTCCCACTAACAGTGTAGGAGGGTTCCCCTTTCTCCACATCCCCGCCAACATCTGTCGTTTCCTGACTTGCTAATTCTAGCCATTCTGACTGGTGTGAGGTGGTATTTCATCGAGGTTTTGATTTGGATTTCCCTGATGCCGAGGGATGTTGAGCACTTTTTCATGTGTCTGTTGGCCATTTGGATGTCTTCTTTGGAAAAATGTCTGTTCATGTCTTCTGCCCAATTCTTGATTGGATTATTTGTTCTTTGGGTGTTGAGTTTGATAAGTTCTTTATAGATTTTGGATACTAGCCCTTTATCTGATATGTCATTTGCAAATATTTTCTCCCATTCTGTCGATTGTCTTTTGATTTTGTTGACTGTTTCTTTTGCTGTGCAAAAGCTTTTTATCTTGATGAAATCCCAATAGTTTATTTTTGCCCTGGCTTCCCTTGCCTTTGGCAATGTTTCTAGGAAGAAGTTGCTGTGGCTGAGATCGAAGAGGTTGCTGCCTGTGTTCTCCTTTAGGATTTTGATGGACTCCTGTCTCACGTTTAGGTCTTTCAACCATTTGGAGTCTATTTTTGTGTGTGGTGTAAGGAAATGGTCCAGTTTCATTTTTCTGCATGTGGCTGTCCAATTTTCCCAACACCATTTGTTGAAGACACTGTCTTTTTTTCCACTGGACATCCTTTCCTGCTTTGTCAAAGATGAGTTGACCATAGATTTGAGGGTCCATTTCTGGACTCTCTGTTCTGTTCCACTGATCTATGTGTCTGTTTTTGTGCCAGTACCATACTGTCTTGATGATGACAGCATTGTAATAGAGCTGGAAGTCCGGAATTGTGATGCCGCCAGCTTTGCTTTTCTTTTTCAATATTCCTCTGGCTATTTGGGGTGACTTCTGGTTCCATACAAATTTTAGGATTATTTGTTCCATTTCTTTGAAAAAGGAGGATGGTATTTTGATGGGGAGTGCATTGAATGTGTAGATTGCTCTAGGTAGCACTGACATCTTCACAATGTTTGTTCTTCCAATCCATGAGCATGGAACGTTTTTCCATTTCTTTGTGTCTTCTTCAATTTCTTTCATGAGTATTTTATAGTTTTTTGAGTACAGATCCTTTGCCTCTTTGGTTAAATTTATTCCTAGGTATCTTATGGTTTTGGGTGCAATTGTAAATGGGATCGACTCCTTGATTTGTCTCTCTTCTGTCTTGTTGGTGTATAGGAATGCCACTGATTTCTGTGCATTGATTTTATATCCTGCTACTTTACTGAATTCCTGTATGAGTTCTAGCAGTTTTGGGGTGGAGTCTTTTGGGTTTTCCACATACAGTATCATATCATCTGCAGAGAGTGAGAGTTTGACTTCCTCTTTGCCGATTTGGATGACTTGGACTTCTTTTTGTTGTCTGATTGCTGTGGCTAGGATTTCTGATACTATGTTGAATAGCAGTGGTGAGAATGGACATCCCTGCTGCGTTCCTGACCTTAGGGGAAAAGCTCTCAGCTTTTGCCCATTGAGAATGATATTCGCTGTAGGTTTTTCATAGATGGCTTTTATGATATTGAGGTAGGTATCCTCTATCCCTATACTCGGAAGAGTTTTGATCAAGAAAGGATGCTGTACTTTGTGAAATGCTTTTTCTGCATCTATTGAGAGGATCATAGTATTCTTGTTCTTTCTTTTGTTAATGTATTGTATCACGTTGATTGATTTGTGGATGTTGAACCAGCCTTGCAGCCCAGGGATAAATCCCACTTGGTCGTGGTGAATAATCCTTTTAATGTACTGTTGGATCCTGTTGGCTAGTACTTTGGTGAGAATTTTTGCATCCATGTTCATCAAGGATATTGGTCTGTAATTCTGCTTTTTGATGGGGTCTTTGTCTGGTTTTGGGATCAAGGTAATGGTGGCCTCATAAAATGAGTTTGGAAGTTTTCCTTCCATTTCTATTTTTTGGAACAGTTTCAGGAGAATAAGTATTAATTCTTCTTTAAATGTTTGGTCGAATTCCCCTGGGAAGCCATCTGGCCCTGGGCTTTTGTTTGTTGGGAGATTTTTGATGACTGCTTCAATTTCCTTAGTGGTTATAGGTCTGTTCAGGTTTTCTATTTCTTCCTGATTCAATTTTGGTAGTTGATACATCTCTAGGAATGCACCCATTTCTTCCAGGTTATCTAATTTGCTGGCATAGAGTTGCTCATAATATGTTCTTAAAATTGTTTGTATTTCTTTGGTGTTGGTTGTGATCTCTCCTCTTTCATTCATGATTTTGTTGATTTGGGTCCTTTCTCTTTTCTTTTCGATAAGTCTGGCCAGGGGTGTATCAATCTTGTTAATTCTTTCAAAGAACTAGTTCCCAGTTTCGTTGATCTGTTCTACTGTTCTTTTGGTTTCTATTTCATTGATTTCTGCTCTGATCTTTATTATTTCTCTTCTCCTGCTGGGTTTAGGCTTTATTTGCTGTTTTTTCTCCAGCTCCTTTAGGTGTAGGCTTAGTTTGTGTATTTGAGACCTTTCTTGTTTCTTGAGAAAGGCTTGTATTGCTATATACTCTCCTCTCAGGACTGCCTTTGCTGTATCTCAAAGATATTGAACAGTTGTGTTTACATTTTGTTTGGTTTCCATGAATTTTTTTAATTCTTCTTTAATTTCCTGGTTGACCCATTCATTCTTTAGTAGGATGCTCTTTAGCCTCCATGTATTTGAGTTCTTTCCGACTTTCCCCTTGTGATTGAGTTCTAGTTTCAAAGCATTGTGGTCTGAAAATATGCAGGGAATGATCCCAGTCTTTTGGTACCGGTTGAGACCTGATTTGTGACTTAGGATGTGATCAATTCTGGAGAATGTTCCATGGGCACTAGAGAAGAATGTGTATTCTGTTGCTTTGGGATAGAATGTTCTGAATATGTCTGTAAAGTCCATTTGGTCCAGTGTTTCATTTAAAGTCTTTACTTCCTTGTTGATCTTTTGCTTAGATGATCTGTCCATTTCAGTTAGGGGGGTGTTAAAGTCCCCCACTATTATTGTATTGTTGTCAATATGTTTCTTTGCCTTCGTTATTAATTGCCTTATATAATTGGCTGCTCCCACGTTAGGGGCATAGATATTTACAATTGTTAGATCTTCTTGTTGGATAGATTCTTTAAGTAGGATATAGTGTCCTTCTTCATCTCTTATTACAGTCTTTGTTTTAAAATCTAATTTGTCTGATATAAGGATTGCCACCCCAGCTTTCTTTTGGTGTCCATGAGCATGGTAAATGGTTTTCCACCCCTTCAATTTCAATGTGGGGGTGTCTTTGTGTCTAAAATGAGTCTCTTGCAGACAGCATATTGATGGGTCTTGTTTTTTAATCCAATGTGATAGCCTGTGTCTTTTGATTGGGGCATTTAGCCCATTTACATTCAGCGTAACTATTGATAGGTATGAATTTAGTGCCATTGTATTGCCTGTAAGGTGACTGTTACTGTATATTGTCTGTGTTCCTTTCTGATCTATGCTGCTTTTAGGCTCTCTTTTTGCTTAGAGGACCTCTTTCAATATTTCTTGTAGGGCTAGTTTCGTGTTTGCAAATTCCTTTAGTTTTTGTTTGTTCTGGAAGCTTTTTATCTCTCCTTCTATTTTCAATGACAGCCTGGCTGGATATAGTATTCTTGGCTGCATATTTTTCTCGTTTAGTGCTCTGAAGATATCATGCCAGTCCTTTCCCGCCTGCCAGGTCTCTGTGGATAGGTCTGTTGCCAGTCTAATATTTCTACCATTGTCGGTTACATATCTCTTCTCCCGAGCTGCTCTCAGGATTTTCTCTTTGTCTCTGAGACTCGTAAGTTTTACTATTAGATGTCGGGGTGTTGACCTATTTTTATTGATTTTGAGAGGGGTTCTCTGTGCCTCCTGGATTTTGATGCCTGTTTCCTTCCCCACATTAGGGAAGTTCTCTTCTATTATTTGCTCCAATATCCCTTCTGCCCCTCTCTCTTTCTTCTTCTTCTGGGATCCCAATTATTCTAATGTTGTTTCGTCTTATCATATCACTTATCTCTAGAATTCTGCCCTCGTGATCCTGTAGTTGTTTCTCTCTCTTTTTCTCAGCCTCTTTATTTTCCATCATTTGATCTTCTATATCGCTGATTCTCTCTTCTGCTTCATTTATCCTAGCAGTTAGTGCCCCCATTTTTTATTGCACCTCATGAATAACCTTTTTGATTTCAACTTGGTTAGATTTTGGTTATTTTATTTCTCCAGAAAAGGTTTTTCTAATTACTTCCACACTTTTTTCAAGCCCAGCTAGTATCTTTAAAGTCATGATTCTGAACTCTAGGTCCGACATCGTACTAATGTCAGTATTGAGTAGGTCCCTGGCAGATGGTACTACCTCTTGTTCCTTTTGTTGAGGTGATTTTTTTCATCTTGTCATTTTGTCCAGAGGAGAACAGATGAATGAGAGAACAGAATGCTAACAGGTTAACAATGTCCCCAGCAAATATACTCTATACAAATCAGAAAAGACCTGAAACCAGGGGACAAGAAAGGGAAAAAAAGAAGAGAAAAATAAAGGAAAAAGAAAAAGATAAAAGCAAACAAAAACAGAACAAAACAAAACAAAAAAAACAGAATATGATCAAATATGATCAGGCTAGTGCATAGATCAGTGCCACACACTAGCTTTTAGGCATATTTTGGTCTGTTAGAAGAAAGTGCCTGCTAAAATTTTAATGGAAGAAAGACTTATATATCTACAAAATAAGGGTTGATACAATGAAGGGATGGACGATGACTGTAAAAATGAAAATTATAAAAGATTTTATAAAAGGACTTAATAAGATAAGAAGTTGGTTTTAAAAAGAAAGAAGAAGATTTAAAAAGAAAAAGAAAAAAAAATGGGAGAGAATGTGATCAGGCAGGAGACTAGAACAAAACCATACACTAGTGATTTAGGGTATATTTTGATCTGTTAGAAGAAATTGTATCTCAAAATTTTAAAGAGAGAACAACTTATATATGTATGCCAAAAATAAGGGTAACTACTATGAAGGGATAAAAATATGACTCTAAAAATGAAAAATAAAAAATGTTTTTTTTAAAAAAGGGATTAATAAGATGTTGTTTGAAAAAGGGAAAAAGAAAAATTCAAAAAAAAGCAGTTAAAAAAATTAACTTTGAAAAACTAATGAATTATGGTAAAAAAAAGCCATGAATTCTATGTGCAGTATTCCCCTAGTGCTGGAGTTCTCCGGTTCTCCTTGATCGGTAAACTTGGTCTTGGCTTGATGGCTGTTCATGCTGATCTTCTGGGGGAGGGGCCTGTTTCCGTGGTTCCCAAATGTCTTTACCAGAGGTGGAATTGCCCCGCCCTTGTGAGTCTGGGCTAAGCAAGCTGCTCGGGTGTGCTCTCAGGAGCTTTTGTTCCCTGCAAGCTCTCGGTACAGCTTTGGAGGACCAGGGTGAAAATGGTGGCCTCCCAGTCTCCGCCCAGAGGAGTTGAGAACTCGGGGCCCCGCTCCTCAGTGCGCCCCCAAAGAAAAGCAGTCACTCTCGCCTCCCCGGTCTCCGGCCGCACTGCGTGCTCACCCTGCCTGTGACCGAGCGTTTCTGTCTCTGGCACCCAACCCCGTGTGGAGTCTCCAAACCCAGCAGATCCCTGCGGTGCGCTCCCGCGCCGATCCTCCCAGGGGAGGAAGGGGAGTCTCCCCGGCTCTGGCGCTTGTTGGGTCCCTGCTGGAGGAGCAGTGGCCCGACTGGGCCGCGGATAACAGTTTATGGCAACCCCGAGCTGAGAGCTCGCGCCTCGGCTCCGTCTCTGCAGCTGGCTTCCCGGCTCTGATACCTGGGAGCTCTGCTGCACTCAGGCACCCCTGGTCTTTCTGTGACCCCAAGGGTCCTGAGACCACACTGTCCCGCGAGCTTTCCACCTCCCGCTTAGCCACTGGAGCGACGTCCCTCCGCAGAACCGACTTCTAAAAGTTCCGATTTTGTGCTCCGCGGCTCTATCACTTGCCAGAAGTGGCCAACGGAGGCCCCCTCCCCCACCGTCTATCCTCCCGAATATCGCCTCGGATTCACTTCTCCGCACGTCCTACCTTCCAGAAAGTGGTCGCTTTTCTGTTCAGAGTGTTGTTACTATTCTTATCTTTGATGTCCTGTTGAGTTCGTAGGTGTTCATAATGGTTTGATCCCTATTCTGCTCAATTCCTGAGACCAGACGAAATCCAGGTCTCCTACTCCTCTGCCATCTTGCTCCGCCCCCCCAAATATATAATTCTTTACATGCATGATAATATCAAACATTGCTTTAACTTAGCTTATATATAACTTTAATATATATATCTTAAATATAATGAACACTACCAATATATCAAATAAAATAATGCATATTTTATATTCCTTAGTCTATCTTAATAAAATATGATGGTTTCCTTAACAAAATGACAGCTCATGTCTATGATTTTGTATGTATTCTTGTATCTATAATAGTAATACTTAATATAAGTTCAAATATGTATAGTAACTATCATCTTTTATCAAAACAACCAAGTTTTGTTTCTCTAGACCAAGAAAAACCTAGAAGTTGGGACATTCAAATGACTTAACTGTTTTTCTTAATGGACAGTTTGTATTACCTTTATAGATATATGAATGGAAACAGATCACCTAAAGGCATTTGGATGTACTGACAAATTTTAGCTCTTCTGCAATGCATAGGGACAAACTAAAACTAAATTTAGTGACTAATTTGTTAATTATATTTTTACTTTGAATTTATCCAGTTATCTCAATATTAGTGACTAATTAATACAATTTAATGTTAGTGCAAGTTATTAAATTTGATAAAGGATATGAAAATTATAATTTACATCTACACATTAAGCCCTTATTATTTATGACATTATAAGAAATGAGATTAAATACTTTAAAACATCTATCATTCAAATTTCATTTAAACATAATTTTATGTATTTAAAATCTTAAACAATTGCAGTATAACAATAAATTACTTGACTCATAAAACCATTGTTAGAAATTTTAAAATGTCAAATTATGATCTTAAGATTAGAGTGGTATAAATTCAAATATTGTATGAACATTCATTTTATATAATAAAATCTGGAAGAATATGTAGAAGAGATTTTAAACAAATATTAACTTGGACTTATGTATTTATCAGAAATATTAAAGGAATATTTTCATAACAAAATCCATATATTTAAATTGACTTAACTAAACTTTAACGATTTTAATGCTTAGAAGCTCTTAGGTTTTCCTTTAATCAGAGTTATAGGTTTAACTTTCTTTAACCAACATTTTAAGGAAAAAGAAATACAACTTATTAACTTGGTGGGTTGTTTTTAACTTTACTCTCTACCTGGAGTACATATTTCTAGATTGCACACATAATGACAGAAAAACATTTTGATAGATTGGTGTGCAAAATTTTCAAAAGGATAGAGAAAGGAGTGGGAGAGGAAGTAAAAATAGATAAGGGAGAATTAAGAAGAACCAGCTTCAGACAAATAAATTTTCTTTGTAAAAAGCTAATTATCAAAAAAAGCAGCTAATCATCTTCCTTTTTAAATGAGTAGAAAGAGTTCAGATGAACAAAATCTGTTTTTATATACATGCATATGTGTGTGATACACATACACCCCCAACACAAACACAACAAAGATTTGTTACATTTTTGTTTAAATAAAGTAGCCTCTTTCTTGTGTGATCTCTTAAAAACAGAAAAGACCATCTCCTCATGAGGGTTTCTTCCCTTTGCTTTAAGGTGCCTCTCAAATTCGAATTTGCTTATTGCAAACTACTAAGTGATCCTTGTAATTCCAAATTTCCTTGGTAAGATATAAAAAGCACTTACACACCAAGAGAAAAATAGGATAAAGCAATGAACAATTTTTGTGTGTGCATATATACATAGGTGCTAGTATAGTGAATGCGAAAAAATTCTTGATTATTTAATTCTTAATTAAAAGAATATTGACCACTTTTCTAATATACTTTACAAATATTTTCTCTCAAGTTTTTATAGCATTTAATTGTATTTATGAGGATTTTTGTCATATAGAATGTGTTCACATTTTGCTTATGCATAAAGTTCAACATAAATAAATTTGGACCATATTAAAAAAAAAAACTTTCCTTGGTAAAAGTTCTCCAAATATTCAAAATCTGTGCCATTAGCAGCATGATATACATGCACATGTATGGCTGGAAATGTCAACACCAGTCTCTTACCTGTGTGTTCAAAAGCACTGTAGAAAAGTGAAGGCAAGACAAAGTGGGAGTTCTTAACTGAAGACTGTTACTGTTAATGCTCAAACTGCACTGTGACATAAGGCAGAGTGCAAGACAGAAGCAGAACTCACATTGCAGTCTATGCTTGGGGCCCTAAGGGGAAATGGCAGTGGGTCTGATACATCCTACCTCTTTAAAGTAAAATCACAAATCCAGTACTGATTGAGCCATGGCACCAAAAGTGAAGGAGACACACACGAGCACACTTAAATCTTTATTAGCTCAAATTTGCATTAAAACATAGCAAATGTGAGAATAGCTTTAAAATGAATATTTCTGGGAGAGAAGAAGCTTAAAGATTTAACAGAATAGAGGAAGAAATATCAATGTTCAGTTTGGTTATGAGAATTTTTCACTGTTCAAATTTGTAGCAGGTAAGAGGAAACATAGGTTTTGTTAATTGAGGAATAAGATATATAGCAGCAAGACTGGAGCCATGGGTTAGAAGCTGTTGTTTGGCCAATTTGGGTTGGTCAGTAGAGATGGGGAGGAATATTTGGGGTCCAAGTGCTGGCATAGGTCAAAGGGGATATATTTTAATCTGTCATGAACTATTATACATTCTTTTTTTAAAGATTTATTTATTTATTTTGAGAGAGTGAGAATGAGAGAGAGAGAGAGAGCACATGAGAGGGGGGAGGGTTAGAGGGAGAAGCCGACTCCCCGCTGAGCAGGGAGCCCGATGTGGGACTCGATCCCGGGACTCCAGGATCACGACCTGAGCCGAAGGCAGTCGCTCAACCAACTGAGCCACCCAGGCGCCCTATACATTCAATCTACAGTTGTAAGCACATTTAAAAGGAGAATATATTGCTTCTATACACACACACACACACACACACACACACACACACACACACACACACATGCATGCACACACCCACCCACCCACAGACATACATTCTTTTCCCTTAAACTATGTGTCATTGTATAGCTTTTCTCCTTTTTTTTTTTTAAGATTTATTTATTTATTTTAGAGAGAAAGAGTGAGCGGGGGTGGTGGGGCAGAGGGAGAGGGAGAGAATCCCAAGAGGATTACCTGCTGAACAGACAGCCCCAATGTGGGGCTCAATCTCACAACCCTGAGATCCTGTCCGGAGCCAAAATCAAGAGTCGGACACTCAACTGACTAGCCACACAGGCACCCCTAGGCTTTCTCCTTTTTTTTTAAAAGCTTATCCCACTTTCTTTTTCTCCTGGAAAGAATTAGCAAACTCAGGCTGGAATCCTTCCTTTGGCATATGCTATTGGAAAAGTCTTGACATATGATATTAGTCAAGTCACTTACCTTCTTAATTGATTTTTTCAAGTTGTAGAAGAAAATAACGGGTTGATCAAGAAAGAGTAACCAGAAATGGAATCAAAAGACAGTAGAACCTTGGAGAAATTATCATAATTCAGATAGAAGTTGACCTGATGGTTTTTACTTTCATTGCCCTACATACAAAAGCATCAAGCACCTGCTTTAATTTCCCAAATGTGGTATTTCTTTACTGGACTATTCCAGTAGTTTTGGGTTTTGCCAGTGTGTGTTAGTAACTCCTTAAAATAATGCCTCAGTAGCATTTTCTTGCTTCTGGCAACAGGTCAGGTTTAGTTCATGCAAGGAAATTCATTATAAACATAGCCTTTATTAATGAAAAAAGTCAATAAAAAATTTCAGTAGACACCATTGACTTTATTTACTGATGACTTTCCAGCACATAGTCCCCCTCAAAATCACAAGTATATTCTAACCTTGCCAATTCTTATCTAAGATACTAAGATATATATTTGTATGTGTTACAAACAATATTTTACTTACCTGAATAGATTTTTTTCAGCCTCTCCTGATTTGTTCCAAGCTTGAAAATTATGCCAGATCAAAGAGAATGAACTGTAGCTGCCTTTCTTGGGGGGTGAACTAATTCAGATTCCCTCACGAGATTCCCATAAGTGTGAGCTACAGCATATTCATTCAGGTCATTCATCTTAATCTTCTACCAAAGAAAAATAATGTTTCATGTGAGAGTATTTTAAAATGACTGATGAGGATATTGAAAGAACAATAAATTGCTAGTCATAATGAAAATATATTGATGTGCTAAGTGACAAAGCTTCTCTAGTAGCTCTACTTTATTTAAAAAAGAAAGAGAGCACAAAAGACAATGACCCCAGATCCCCTGCCCTGCTTTGTTTGCTGTGACAAGCCCTGAGAGGTCCTGACTCAAAAAGACATACCAGGAGCCAAGCAACATGGATTTGGCAAGTATATTGCCATCTTGTTCTCAACGCGCACCTGTAAGTTGCAGTATACTTCATCAATGTAATTTACCTCACAAATAGAATTAAGTGTACATTTTTTCCTTACTTCCAATGCCATAGTGATTTGCTTACTGCTTTGCTCTCTATGTCACTCTCATCAACAGCATACAATCAAATCTGGCCACTTTTCCTTCCCTAAAATGTACCCATTTTGTTTCCACCTAAGCATCTTAGTACAAGCTATATCTTCTGTTGTATAGGCTGCCTCTTTCATTTGTAAATCATTTCATACATACACATACATGGGAAACATGGAAAAATGCGCAGATTTTGAACACTGGTCACTGAAGCAGGGGTTATCTATTTTAAACCAGTGACTCATTTTGAAACAAAACAAAACAAAACAAAAACGTAGAGAGTGAAAGCCCATATATATCTGTTTAATGAATACATCACAATATCAACACAAATATTGAAAGCACGATATATACAATAAGATGATTGTCATGAAATAGATATTGCATTATAATTTATTTAGAGCACCCAAACCTTAAATCAGATAGTTTCTTTTTTTTAGAGATTTTATTTATTCATTTGAGAGAGAGAGAGAAAGACAATGAGCAAGGGGGAGAGTAGAGGAAGAAGCAGACTCCCT
Source organism: Callorhinus ursinus (assembly GCF_003265705.2). Classification (NCBI taxonomy): domain Eukaryota; kingdom Metazoa; phylum Chordata; class Mammalia; order Carnivora; family Otariidae; genus Callorhinus; species Callorhinus ursinus. Next base: position 15,616,959 of record NW_027397068.1, read on the forward strand.
GCTGATCAGGGAGCCAGACACGGGACTCGATCCCAGGATCCTTGGGATCATGACCTGAGCCAAAGGCAGGTGCTTAACTGACTGAGCCACCCAGGCACTCCATAAATCAAATAGTTTCAATGAAAGACAGAAAGAAAAAAGTGTCTGGGTCTTGATGGTATATAAAAAGGGAATATTAAAATCTTTAAGGAATCATAGGTACTTTCTACTTACATATACTTACTGTGTTTTATCTGTGTTGAATACCTTACATTGCCTAATTTAAGCTAACACCCTTTAAGTTAGGTATTATTATCACCACAATTAAGAGATAAGAAAACTGAGGAACAAAGAAATTAAGTAACTTTCCAGAATCATTCAATTAGTAATAATGCTCATATAGGATAAGTACTTTACATTTTACTCTTGCTATTACTACTTCAGTGATCTTCACTGTAGCTCTGCTTCACTGAGCTTAAGTTACACTGAGAACAAATAAAATTACTCCAGCATCATCCCGTTTATCTAGTTCACCATGTGTTTTTATATTCAATCAGAATCTCTCATTTATCTTCCCTGACTCTTTGGTCATAGTTTTTCTCCATGTTGCCAATCCCTGAACTCTCATTAGGAACACTGGCAGTATTATAGAATGGTAAAATGTTTTTAGTGTCTTGAGACTCTAAGATCCAATAGTCCTGAGTTGGAAATCTGACTCCATAACTCAATAGGAGTATGTTTTTGATTAAATAATGTCAATATTTAAGCTGCAACTTTTGTTACATGATATTGGGGAAGTTTATAGAGTGTTCTGAAAATATATATAAGTGACTCAATATGTTGCTTGTTATCTAGTAGATGCTTCATTAGTTTTAGCTTATTAATGATCTTGGCCTAGGACATGCAGTGTCCCTGATGCAGTGCTTATAGTGACTTTCCTATACTACACATTTAGAGGGTGAGTGTGTTCATCTTTTAATCTTTTTGTCAAATACTTCTGATTATCCCACTTTTTTGGCACATGGTAAGATTGGACTTCTCTGGTCCTTTGAAGTTAGCTGTGGCTAATGCTTTGGACAATGAAATGTATGCATGATTGTCTGTGTCTTTTTTAGGCAAATGTAGCTGAAGTTAGTGAATGACTTGCCATCTTCCCTTCTCCCAGATACACTGGTTGGAAAAGTTCTATGGGATGGATGCCCTCTTAGCCTGAGACCTGGAACTGAAGGATGTGGGGCACAGTTTCCAGCAGACTCTGTGATGGGCACATAGTATAAGAAAGAAAAGAAACCTTTATTGTTAAAATGCTACTAAGATTTTGGGGTTTTCCATAATAACAGCATAATTTAGCCTATCTGCACTGATGCAGGGGACATAAAACTTTTTTTAGCATCCTTGTCTAAGATTTCACTAGGAGAAAGGTAATCTATTCATTCTAGCACATAAAATATTTTTAACACAAAGTGTTTTGGATCTTCTCTTATTTCTTGATGAAAAAAAAAAATTCTCTGAAAGAGGAAAAAGGGCTCTCCTGAAGACAATCTGTGAGTTTCAGGATCATGGGGAGTAGAGAAATAAGGTCAATCTCTGTAACAAGAAAGATGAAAATAACTCCAACTGAGTAGAATAAAGATATTCCTCAGGGCGCCTGGGTGGCTCAGTTGGTTAAGCGACTGCTTTCGGCCCAGGTCATGATCCTGGAGTCCCGGGATCGAGTCCCACATCCGACCCCCCGCTCAGCGGGGAGTCTGCTTCTCCCTCTCCCTTGGTCCCCCTCTCCTCATCTCTGATTGTGCTCTCTCTCTCTCACACTCTTTCAAAATAAATAAAATCTCAAAAAAAAAAAGATATTCCTCAGAATTTAGAAATTATATTTCTCATTATTCCATGTGACCATGATTACCAAAGTATGTAACCAGGGATAGATGAGGTCCGTGATCATGTCAAGTTTGGCTTTTGCTGTGTAACTTCCTGAGACTAAAAGTAAATGTAAATACTGGCACTTGTCACTAATTATATTGTGGTTGATAAAGATTAATGTTCTAACCAGGCTTCCATACTGTGAAGAGCATGGAAGTTTTTCTGATTACACTGTGTGATGGGAACTTTAATATGTCCTTTATGGGGATACCTGGAGCCACCTAGAGATGACAGTTAACTGTAGGGAATTTTGAATCAAGAATAGCCATCTTAAACCTTGACATTACCCAAACACATTTATTATTTATGCTCTGTAAGCTTAAATGCTAATATAACACCATTTATGAATAACAAGTATTTGATACAAAGAAGATATATTATATTCTTAGGATTCTTCCAGAGAAACAAACTAAAAAGATAAACAGTTGACATTTCAACTATATGGGTTGTTCAGGGGTCAGCTATACTAACTTTAAGCTAGTTCCAGGTATTTGGTAATACTCTATTTCTTCTACCTGAGATGGTATTCTTCTCAGTGGCTCCTTCTCCCCTCAGATACCTTAGCACATAGTTCATGTCTTTATTGTAGAAAACTGAAATGGTGTAATATAATTTCTTTTCTCTAGTTTACTTTATTATAAGAATACAGTATATAATACATATAGTATACAAATATGGGTTAATCGCCTGTTTTTGTTGGTGGTAAGATTTCAAGTCAACAATAGGCTATTAGTAGTTAAGTTTTGGGGAAGTCAAAAGTTATACATGGACTTTTGATTGCATGGGGTGTTCATTGTTCCTAATCCCCATGTTGCTCAAGGATTCTAGACATGTGTGTGTGTGTGTGTGTGTGTGTGTGTGTGTGTGTGTGTGTGTGT
>NW_027397068.1:15619745-15699164 GCF_003265705.2 Callorhinus ursinus
TGTGTGTGTGTGTGTGTGTGTGTGTGTGTGTGTGTGTGTGTGTGTGTGGAGAGAGAGAGAAAGAGAGAGAGAGCCCAAAATAAGATCTACTTGAGCCACTTAGTTAATAATTAGTATGTTATAACTTTGCTAGACTCTGGTCTCATGTCTTACACCTCAGAGCTACTATGTAGCCTCATTTGAGGCATCACTCTTTGTTTCCTGCTCTAATAAATTGTGGCTTGTATGGAAGTCGTGTTGTACTAATTGTGGCCTCCTGTGTGGTAAGAGCTGCTTTCACTGCTTGGAAGCAAGCTGCGCAATTGGCTATCACTTGCAGGCTTACATCCAGTACCACCAAGACCTGGATCATTACCTTTTTATAATAATTTTCAAAACAAAGGAAACGGGATTAAAAAAAATACTTTCTAAGCCAAGTATTAACTATCTAAATATGTAGATAAAATTTATCTCCATTAAAACCATCACAAATCATAAAAGAGAAAAACAAAAATAGTTTGAAAATTTTAGAAAATAGTACTATGTAAGAGACCAACATAAGATTTTGGTTTTATAGTGTTGAAAAGTAGGTATTTCATGCAAACATTAAAACAAATTATCTGAGCAATTATGAAAAAATAAATGGTAAGCAAAACTGACATTCCTTTATCATAGCTATACTGATGATAGTGTAGCTGATGTTCAGTTATTGAAAAGAAAATGGTATAAACTTAAGGTGAGAGGAAAACATGAGGAGATACCAACTAGTAGATGAGTAAATACATTAAGTAATCGAGAATGGTGAAAAATAAAAAGTAATTGATATTTTTCACAGTACTTTCAAATGAGTCTAAGTCTAAGAAGCCTAGCTATCTGGTTGCATGGTGTTTTCATGAGGGATCTGCCTGTCTTTTTGCTGATCTTCAGCTTGCCTTGCTTACCAGAGATAATAGACCCATAAAATATTAAGTTTCCTAAAAATATTTAAATGCTCAGTGGAAAGGCACAAAGTGATATATACATATATTTGTCAGTAAAAGCAAACATTCATAATAAAGGATACTTTTAAAGTACCTTTTTCCTTCTGTTAGCTACCTCCACTAAACACTTTATCAGACATATTTTATGGACATTCTTAATCTATGGCACTTGTTTTAAGTTTCTTATTTTCTTATGAGAGAAACAGTGCATAAATAACATAAATCTGAATGAGAATGGTGTACTAGTGGAGGAATTTCTTTCCACAAATCTAGTTTATACCCTTTTTTTAAACTAATTTGGGACATAGACCTTAGTTTTCAGATAGTTGAGACAATTCTAGGCCTGAATAGCTGAGCTCAATTCAATTTCACTTTACTACACTTCTAACTTTTTCTTACCATTTTTAGTTCTTTGTCACTGACATGATATCTAGGCAGATATTCCCTCTGGCATTTACTTAACATCCTTTGCATTTTGAACATCAACTGTTTAGTATTTTAGTAACATGTAAGCTGTTATTTTTTTGCAAGTTTTCCAAGCAGGCCAATATGAAATAAAGGAAAATATTTTGAAATAACTGAAGGAAAAGTATTTATTCAGTTCAAGTTAGCTGATAATTATTTAGGTGTGAGAAGAGGCAAGTGTGAGATACAAAGATACACTCAGGCCCCTAAGAACTTACCACCTAATATGTGAAACAGATGGAAGTCATTTTCTTCTATTGTCTTTGGCATAAAAAGAGCCCTGGCTCTATACAATGCTCTAAACTTTTCATTTGTAATATTTAATTTGTTTGTGTCTCTTGACTTCTGAGTAGGTTAGAAACAAAGAACAGCAATTTCCAAACTTTGGTGAACTGGTAGGGTTGTCAAATGTACAAGGAGGAACATCAAATTAGGAAGGTATAAGGAAGGGTTGTAGTTTATGGTTAAATATGTGAGGAAAATACTGTTTGTGAGACATGTATTATAGGAAATAATTGCTGATAAATACCACTCTAGAAAACTGGTAAAAATAGGATGAGAATTTTTAACTTGCTATTCTTTTAAATTTACTAATAACCGTGAAATATTCCTTTTGTTTTTCTCTTCCTAGATGATGTCCATATAGGTGATTTTGATTTATTGTTTTTACAAAGCTCTTAAAATTTGCTCTTATAGCATTCTCAGTTTATTGAGAATTAAGCATGCAACCAACCCTTTAATGACTGCCTTCGCAAATAGACCTCCGTCTCTTTAGGCTGAGATGCAGCTCACCTGCTGGCATAGATATTGCTCTATAAAGTTGTCTTCAAGCTTGTGTTTCACAGAAAGACTCTTAGTAATAACAGATAATTGCCTTAATGATTTTGAGTATGTTGACATTGTCAAACTACTTTTGAAAAGATGAGACTTTTGGGGCGCCTGGGGGGCTCAGTTGTTAAGCATCTGCCTTCGGCTCAGGTCATGATCTCAGTCAGGGTCCTGGGATCAAGCCCCACATTGGGCTCCTGCTCAGCAGGAAGCCTGCTTCTCCCTCTCCCACTCCCCCTGCTTGTGTTCCCTCTCTCTGTCTCTCTCTCTGTCAAATAAATAAAATAAATTTTTTTAAAAAAAGAAAAGATGAGACTTTTAATAAACCAAGAACAATATTTGGAACACATATTATGTTTTTTGAATTTACTTCATTATCTTCATTTGGTGGAAAATATTTTCCTCTTATTAAAACAAAATCATTGAGTAAGAAACCTGAACTCTTAAATCAAAACATGAACCTACATTTATCTAGAGAAAATAAACCCAAGGAATATAAACCAGAAAAGTGCAAATCGGTTTTAAAAAAAATACAGTTTTAAATAGCTATCAAATGCAGTGCACGCTCCATAAACTGCAGGCGGCTTACTGAATAAAATATGAGGACATGTAGCTCTGTGACTATCTATCTCAGTTAGTTAAAAAAAAAAAAAAAATTCTGAAGAAAATTTCTAAATAGGCCATATACTATCTGCAAAGGAATAAACAAAGTATCCAGCAGTGACAGTGTTTGCTTTTCATGTGGTGGAACTGTGTGCAAATACAAGGCCTAACAAATGTCAGCTCCTCATTTGCAAATGAAGATGTAAAAGGAAATGTCGGAGGCAGTACATGCAACAGTTCATATTTGAAGTTTGGCACAGTGAACTGACAGCCACAGAGGAGCTGCAGTGGCCTAATCCTTTCTTTTTGCCTTCTAGCAATGATAGTTGGGAAGGGGGTGGGGGGGAGGCTAATAAATATGTGATGAGGAAAAGCTGCAGAAGAATAGCATATCTTCTCTGCAAGAACTCATCTTCAGAGATAATTAACTAGGTGACAACATACAATATGCCATTAACAACAGCATTCAAATCATTTCTGGACTTAAGTACAGTCTTAAGCCGCTTATCAGATTTTCATTTCTGAATCCATTCAGCTGTCAGGCTTACATCCCGGCTCTTTATTGAAGCTCACATGGGAATCCAAAACCTTCTAATTTTCTATACAGATTCATTTCAGAATCAATTAGAGTTGGTGGCAGCCTTGTCCCTGTGTGCAAAGGGGATTAGCTGGGCACTTGCTCAGCTGAATCTACCTCTGAATGTACATTCAACCTTCCATCGAGAATGAGCTCTTTCTCCCCCCTTCTAGAGGACTCTTCAGCAATTGAACTCCTGTAGACAACAGATGGCAGATAATCACTCGAACAGCCTCCAATTTTGTCAGTAAAAGAAAAGTGATCGTCCAGCTCTCTCCTACAGTAAGTAGGCAAGAGACCTCTGGGCATTTGAAGCATGTTCTGCTTTTAAAATAAGGAAATCCACAATCAGTCCCCCTTTTCTGGCCGTCTCCTCCCAATGTCATCCTTGAGTCCTTGTCCCTGACCTCCTTTCATCAACTACTGGCACATCTTCTCAACTCTTCTGCTTTTTCATTCCTCATCCTGCCTCACCCAATGTTGTGAAACCTTTATTCTTTCTACGTGCTATGCAGCCCTAAAAGTCATTCTTAACATTAGAGATAAAACATTTTAATGTTATTCTTCCAAACAGTTGTATAGCATATCACAGGCAAAAGTGCCCTATATTATTTTGCAGATAAAGCATTTTATGAACAGTCTAAAATTTGTCACTTAAGTTATCAAAAAAAAAATACACAGAAAATAGAAGTAGTCCATGTGATCATGGCTGTTTACTTTTTTTCTTTTCTAATATTCTCAGTTAAACTAAATATTCAAATTATTTTGCTGCATTAAAATTTTTAAATTATATTATGTCCTTATTTTTTTAAGAAATATGACAATAGTTGAGGTGGCTAGTTTAAAGACAAAGTTACCAGTTTTAGAAAAAAGATAAATCAGTGGTCTCTGACCTTCAATGCCTGTGAGTGATGCCTTTCAATTGTTTAAGAAGTTTCTTCTGGTATTTGCTTCATTTTGTAAAATACTTCACTTACTATTTTCTAACTTCTCATTTTTAAATGTCATGTATTAATTTCTTTCTAAGAAATAGAATGTTTGAACTCTTTCAGTTTAGGCTGCCACTTTGCCGTTTTGTGCTTGTTTTCCTGGAGGCACTGTATATATAGATTGGAATGTGAATATTGTCCATGGACTTGGACAAAGTAATGGGCATCCCATACCTTGCTACAGCATCCTTAACAGCATCCTTTTTTATCTTTGTCCACTGATGTAGTCAAGTCTATTGACTGCTGCCATTGGTAATAAGATGCAGTATTTTATGCTATCATTTAAATAAAATGCTTCTAACTAAACTATTTTTTCTTATTGCAATATTTCCTTATCATTGAGTTTATGTATTATATATATTGGAAGAGCTTTTTAAAGATTTATTTAGAAATACATTTTTATCATATATATCATATGTTTGTTTGCCTACATAAAAATAAAAATAGAAATAAATTGGTTAAGGCTTTTCTAAAAGTTCTTTTGGTTGAGAATCTGACTTATGAATCACTTTTCAGCTCAGGGTTCTATTTTAATGTTTTTCAAAACAATATTTTTTTTCAAAATAATATTATTATCCTCTGTACTGTCAAGAGTGCTAGAAAGGCAGATATTGTAAATGATTGCTTCACTGTTGTCTCTTGAATTTTTCCCAATCCTCTAACACTCTGGCATTTTCTTGATCTTAAGAGATGTCAGTAGAAAATTTTCAGACCACAACTGGTGCTCTAATTTCTTCCTTCAATAGTAATTGACCAGTCTATTACTTGAAAAATGCAGTGTTACAGTTGTCCAGGTATGCCACTAGGATTAGTAACCATATTCCTTCATATGCAGGCAAGGACTACTGTGTCACAAATGGGTCCTGGTCGAGAGCTTTTATAAGATGCTATTGATTGATGATAAAATGAACCATGAGAGACTATGGACTCTGAGAAACAAACTGAGGGTTCTAGAGGGGAGGGGTGTGGGGGGATGGGTTAGCCTGGTGATGGGTATTAAAGAGGGCACATATTGAATGGAGCACTGGGTGTTATATGCAAACGATGAATCATGGAACACTACATCAAAAATTAATGATGTAATGTATGGTGATTAACATAACATCATAAAATTAAAAAATATATTATTTTAATTTCAGGATTGTTAAAATAGTGGGAAAAAACCTGGATCTAATAATTGATGAAATTATAATCAAGGATCAGTTAAATGAATATACATTTCTTATATTTTTATGACTATCAAAGATATAAAGACTATTAATGATCTTCCTAAGACTAGTAAACAGCTAGGTGACCTAAGGAATGTTTAGTAAACACACTTTTCGTGATGTTACCATGTTACCAAAACACCATTTTGTTATCCCTAGTGTTAGTAATTGCAGTTTTTATGTTGATTACTTGTTTCTGTGTCATTTAATAATTTGTTCTCCCAACTTTCCAATGGAAGTTTAAAACCCAACTCAGTTCACTGAAACATGTCACGATTTTTTTCTTGCCCTTTGGAGACATCCCTTCTAAAGGTCTCTTTTCGTTGCTCCAGGATAGAATGTTTCTTTTCATTAAGTTATCTGAGACTTGTCTTCAGGGATCTTCCTAGCCTCTTTCAATCCCATGTTTCATGACCCATATCTTTCTCCTTTTTAATTAGTCATTGAACATATCCTTCAGAAGATTACTGAGGAGGGGGCCGCCTGTGTGGCTCAGATGGTTAAGCGTCTGCCTTCCGCTCGGGTCCTGGGATCGAGCCCCGCATCCGGCTCCCTGCTCAGCAGGGGGCCTGCCTCTCCCCCTCCCTCTGCCTCTCCTCCTGCACATATTCTCTCTCTCCCTCTGTATCTCTGTGTCTCGAATGAATGAATAAAAAAATCTTAAAAAAAAAACAAAAAGATTACTGAGGAGTACATGGGAAGAACATTTTTTTAAATTTTTTAAAAGATTTTATTTATTTGACAGAGAAAGACATAGCGAGAGAGGGAACACAAGCAGGGGGCGGTAGGAGAGGGAGAAGCAGGCTTCCCCACGGAGCAGGGAGCCCGATGTGAGGCTCAATCCCAGGACCCTGGGATCACGACCTTAGCCGAAGGCAGACGCTTAACTACTGAGCCACCCAGGCGTCCCTGGGAAGAACATTTTTAAAATCACTGTATGACAATACTTTAATGTTAGTCTCACATTTGATTGATGGTTTTGCTGGGTATAGAATATTTGGATGAACATCATATTTCTTTAAAATTTAAATGACATTATCTCCATTGAATTATATTCTAATGTGTTACTCTTTACCACTTTAATGACATTATAATTTTAATCTTCTGTATATGAACTCTTTAAATTCTCTCCAGAAATTATAAGAATATTTTTTTAATCCTTGAAAAATTCACATTGTTATATTTGGATGGGTATCTTGTTTGTTATGCTTCACCGAACCTTTAAAATATAGAACATGTATCCTCAGTTCTGGGATTTTTTTTTTCTGTTAATATTTTATAATTTCTTTCTCACCTCTTTCCTTGTCCTAAAATTCTAGAGTTGCTAGAATCATTTTTTAAATATTTCCCATCTCTACCTTTTTTTAAAAAAAAATCCTATACCAGAGTAATTTCCTTAGTTTAATCATTTCTTTTGAAGTTTTTAATTTGGGCTATCATATATATTAATTTTTGTTTCTCATAATTTTAATTCCCAAGAATATATCCTTGTCCTTGGATTGATCCTTTCCTAAATAGCATCCTGTTCTTATTTCATAGTGATATATATTTTTTTATTCAGAGACAAGGTCTTCTTAATTATTTTTATGGTTGTGTTATCTTCGTATATCCAGCAAGGTATGGCTAGCTGTTTATATTTTAGACTGAAACACTAAAATGATCATTAGAATTTCTCTGTGAGAAGCAGGGATTTTGATCAGTAGTCTTCACTGCAGGGTGGTAAAAGAGAAGAATATTCAAATATCAGAGGCTGATCTTTTCTTTGGTGACAGACACTATCTATATATGTAACATTTATATATGTTAACATATATAACATATATATATTTAACATTTATATATATATTTAACATTGCAGACCCCCTTTCATATCCTCTTTGTGAATATGTTTCTGTAGAAAGTTGAGATAAATGCATATATTCAACCTAACCACACATAACTAAGAACCTCAAATTTTAATATTTCTCATGACAGACATATCAACTACATATATTTAAAATATACAATTTGATAAGTTTTGACATTTGTCTATACCTGTAAAATCAACACCAAAATTAAGACACTGAACATATATATCACCCCATAAGTTTCTTCATGATTTTGCAATCCCTCCCTCTTCTTCATCCCTATGTCTCCATCCCCGTTGTATCACCAGGCAGCCACTGATCAGTTTTATGTCACTATGTGTTACTTTGTACTTCCTAGAATTTTATGTAAATGCCATCATACATTACATATTTATTTTTGTCAGAATTATTTCACTCTGCATTTTGAGAAAAACCTATGTCAAAGTATAAATCAATATTCAGTTCCTCTTTTTTTGACTGAGTAGCATTTCACTGTATGGATATACCATAAATTGTTAATTCTTTTCATTTTTTTGGTCATTGTTGGGTTGTTTACTGTTTTAATACAATATAAAGCTGTTACATACATTTGTATATATGTATTTGTATTAACATATGTTTTATTTTCTCATATAAATATTTTTCACCAATCTATGGCTTGTATTCTCATTTTTTAAGTGTTTTTCAAGATCAGATATCAGTATAGCATTAACTTCATAGGTAAAGAAATAGTCCCTCTTCTTCAATTTTCTGGCAGAGTTTATATATAAATAATATTATTTCTGACTTAAAGATTTGGTAGAATTCATCAGTGAAACCATCTAGACCTTGAGTTTTCTTTATGGAAAGATGTTTTATTTGTTCACTTTACATATTCAAATTATGGGTAGAAATAGAGCTATTCACATTATTATTTCTTCTTTTTCTTAAAAGATTTTATTTATTTGACAGAGAGAGACAGTGAGAGAGGGAACACAGGCAGGGGGCGTGGGAGAGGGAGAAACAGGCTTTCCGCTGAGCAGAGAACCCGATGTGGGGCTTGATCCCAGGACCCTGGGATCATGACCTGAGCCGAAGGCAGACACTTAATGATTGAGCCACCCAGGCGCCCTATTTATTTCTTCTTGAATAAGCTTTTGTTGTTTGTGTCTTTTAAAAATCTATTTTATCTAAACAGTCATGACTAAAACTCCATTTCTGAAATAATTCCTTTTAAGGACAATGGGAGTAACCTTAGAAAAATAAGGCCTGCTTGAGTAGAACTGGAACCAGCTTTCCTAGGCTGCATAAGAAGTGGACACATGAGCAATATTGGCATTTTATTAGAAAGAAGAGAAAAATGGAGAATAATAGACAAACAAAACATATTTGCTATGCCTAGGAAGATCATCTGTTCTAGTTAATAGGAATCATTCTGTGTATACTGGTTTTTGTGGGAAATTAAATGATATGGTTATCTAAAATATCCCAACATCTACAATCCATATTTACACAGCAGCCATAATGATCTTTTAAATAATGAATCAGATTATTTTTCTTCCTTATTACCCCACAACTGTTTCTAATTCTCACTGAATATAAAATAAAATCTCATTACCTTTGTTTTCAAAGCCCCTCCTAACCTCTCTTACAAAATCTCCCTCCATGAAGTTTCAGTCACACTATCTTTTTGTTAATCAAATAAGTCAAGCTCAATTTCATGCAAAGGCCTTTGAATTACTCTCTCCCCTATGTTCGGCATGCTGTGTTCCTTGGTTTTTGCATGGCATGATTCTTGTGATTCACATCTTAGCTCAGGTTTTCAGATTGTCTGAACAGTCAGTCTAAATTAGCAACATATATTCTTCAGATAAGTAAATACCAAGAAGTGGAATTGCTGGATCATATGGCAGCTCTATTTTTAATTTATTGAGGAACCCCCATACTCTTTTTCATAGTAGCTGTACCAATTTCCATTTCCACCAATACTGTACAAGTGTTCCCTTTTCTCCACATTTTCACTAACACTTTATTTCTTGTATTTTTTATAATAGGCATGATAGGTATAAGGCATTATCTCATTGGGGCTTTCATATGCATTTCCTTGATGATTAGTGATGATGGGCATCTTCATGTGGCTATTGACCATCTATATGTCTTCTTTGAAGAAATGTTTATACATGCCCTTTGCCCAGGTTTTAATTAGATTATTTGATTTTTGTTGTTGTTGTTGGGGGGTGGTTTGAGCTGTTTGAGTTCCCCTGGGATGGTGACACCCCATGCAACTGAAAATTTACATATAACTTTTGACTCCCCAAAAACTTAACTTCTTATAGGCTACCATTGACCAAAAGCATTACTGATAACATAAAAGGTCAGTTAACATGTATTTAATATGTTATATGTATTGTATACTGTATTCTCACAATAAAATAAGAGAAAAAGAAAATGTTATTTAGAAAATCATAAGGGAGGGGTACCTGGGTGGCACAGTTGGTTAAGCTTCTGACTCGGATTTGGCTCAGATCATGATCTCAGAGTTCTGAGATTGAGCCCTGTGTCGGGCTCCATGCTCAGTGCAGAGTCTGCTTGAGATTCTCTCTCCATCTCCCTCTGCCCCTCCCCTCATGCTTGTGCTCTCTCTCTCTCTCTCAAATAAATAAATCTTTTTTTAAAAAATCATAAGGGTGAGAAAATAGATTTACAGTACTCTACTGTATTTTTTGAAAAAAAATTCTACATTTAAGTGACCCTGCACAGTTCAAACCCATGTTGTTCAAGAGTCAACTGTATATTTTCCCATTTGGTAGGTTGCCTTTTAATTCTGTTGATGCTTTCCTTTGCTGTGCAAAAGCTTTTTCATCTGATTTAGTCCCACTTTTTAAATTTTACTTTTGTTGCTCTTGGCCAAGGAGACAAATATATAGATGTATATATATAGCTAAAACCAATGTCCAGTGTTTTACTCCCTATGTGTTTTGTTTTGTTTTTGTTTTAGAAGTTTCATGATTTCAGGTCTTACATTTAGGTCTTTTACCAATTTTGAGTTTATTTTTGTATGCAGTGTAAGAAAGTGGCTCAGTATCATTGTTTTGAAGGTAGCTCTCCAGTTTTCCTAACATGATTTTTTGAAGAGTGTCTCTTCCCCATTGTATAGTCTTGCTTCCATTGTTGTAAATTAGTTGAACATATAAACATGGGCTGGCTCTCTATTCTGTTCCATTGACCCATGTGTCTTTCTTGTGTGAGTACCATAGTGTTTTAATTACTATAGCTTTGTGATACTATTTGAAATCCAGGAATGTGATACCTCCAGCTTTGTTCTTTTACAAGATTGTCTTGGGTATTCAAGGTCTTTTGTGGCTCCATACAAATCTTAGGATTATTTATTTTAGTTCTGTGAAAAATGCCATAAGTGTTTTAATAGGGACTACATTGATCTGTAGATTGCTTTGGGTGGTATGGACATTTTAACAATATTAATTCTTCCAATCCATGAGCATGCAATATCTTTAAATTTACTTGTGCCATTTTCAATTTCTTTCATCAGTGTCATAGTTAAATTCATACCTAGGTATTTTATTCTTTTTGGTACACTTATGATTTTTTTCTTATTTCTTTGTGTGATATTTAGTTTTAGTATATAGAAATGAAACCATTTCTGTGTATTAATTTTATATCCTGCAACTTTACTGAATCCATTCATTATTCTAATAGTTTTTTGGTGGAATCTTTAGGATTTTCCATTTATAGTAACATGTCATCTGCAAATAATGACTGCTTTACTTCTCTCTCACCAGTTGGGTATCTTTTATTTCTATTTTTTGTCTGGTTGCTGCAGCTAGGACTTCAAGTACAATGTTGAGTAGAAGTAGTGATAGTGGGCATCCTTGTCTTATTCCTGATCTCAGAGGAAAAGCTTTAAGAGTTTCATGATTAAATATGATGTTAGCTGTTGACTTGTTATATATTACCTTTATTAATTTGAGGTACATTCCCTCTATAACCACGTTGTTGAGAGTTTTTATCATAAATGGATGTTGTTTTTTCAAATGCTTTTTCTGCACTAAGACGATCATGATTTTTATCTTTCATATTTTAATTTGGTGTATTACACTGATTGATTTGTGAATAATGAACTATCCTTACATCCCCAAAATAAATCCTACTTGATCTTTGTGTATGAGCCCTTCAATTTATCATTGAATTTAGTTTGCTAATATTTTGCTGAGGGTTTTTGCATCTATGTTCATTAGTCTATAATTTTCTTTTTTTGTACTGTCTTTTACTAGTTTAGGTATTGAGGAAATACCGGCATAGAATGAGTTTGGAAGTATTTGTTTTTCTTCAGTTTTGTGAGTAGTTTGAGAAGTACATGTATTAACTATTCTTCTTACTGGTTTGTTTAGTTTTCTATTTCTTCCTGTTAGTCTTGAAAGATTGTATGTTTCTAGGAATTTATCCATTTCATCTAGGTTTTTTTGATTTCTTCATAGACCAACTGGTTGTTTAGCAGCATATTGTTTAGCCTCCATGTGTTTTGTCTTTTGTTTGTTTGTTTATTCCACTTGATTTCTAGTTTCATACCATTGTGATCAGAAAAGATGCTTGATATGATTTCAGTCTTCTTAAATTTGTTGAGACATGTTTTGTGGACTAATATGATCTATCCTGAAGAATGCTCCATATGCTCTTGAAAAGAATGTGTAATCTCTTGCATTGTGTGGAATGGTCTGTATATATGTATTAAGTCCATCTGACCTTATGTGTCATTTAAAGTTTGCTAACTGATGTTCTGTCTAGATCTATCCATTGATGTGTGTTTTTTAAATCTTCTACTATTATTATGTCAATTCTGTCAATTTCTCCCTTTACTTCTGTTCATATTTGCATTATATATCTAGGTGCTCCTCTATTAGATTCATAGATATTCATAATTGTTTTATCTTCTTTTTGGATTGATTCTTTTATCAATATTTAATACCTTTGTCTCTTGTTACAGTCTTTGTTTTATTTTATTTATTTTATTTATCTATTTATTTATTTATTTTTATTATGTTTAGTTAGCCACCATATAGTACATCATTAGTTTTTGATGTAGTGTTCAACGAATCATTAGTTCGTATAGCACCCAGTGCTCATCACAACATGTGCCCTCCTTAAGTCTGTTTTAAAGTCTAATTTGTTGACTATAAGTATTGCTATCCCAGCTTTCTTTTCATTTCCATTTGCATGGAATAATGTTTTTTCTAACCCTTCTCTTTTATTCTTTTATGTCTTTAACCCTGAAGTAAATCTCTTTTAGGCAGCTTATAGATGGATCTTTTTTTTTTTAATCCATTCAGTCTCCCTATGTCTTTTAAATGAAGTATTTCATTTACATTTCAAGTAATTATTGATAATTATGTACTTATTGCCATTTTTTAAATTGTTTTCTGGTTGTTTCATAGTTCTCTCTCTGCTCCTTTCTTCTTTTGCTCTTTATATAGATAGGTAAGTAGATAGATAGATAGATAGATTTGATGACTTTCTTTGGTGTTATGTTTGAATTCTTTTCTCTTTATTTATTTATTTTTTAGTATCTATTATAAGTTTTTGGTTTGTAGTTAACGTGAGGTTCATATATAACACCCTATGTATTATAGGAGTCTATTTTAAGTTTATGGTCACTTAAGTTTGAACATATTTAAAAGCACTATACTCCTCCCCATGTTTTGTTTTTCACATCACATTTTGCATGTTTTTATAACCGTCTTCTAATTATTACAGATATAGCTGATTTTACTACTTTTGTCCTTCAACCTTCCTATTAGCTTTATAAGTAGTTAATCCACTACCTATATGTTTGCTTTTACAATTGAGCATTTTTTCTTATATTTTCCTTGATTTAAGTGATGGGCTTTTCTTTTCCCCTTAAAGAAGTCCCTTAACATTTCTTGTAAGACTAGTTTATCGGTGATGAACTCCTTTGACTTTTGTTTGTCTGGGAAACTCTTTATCTCTCCTTCAATTTTGAATGTTGACCTTACAAGTTAAAGTATTCTTGATTGTAGGGGTTTTTTTTATTTGTTTGTTTGTTTTCCTTTTACCACTTTGAATATATGGTGTCACTCCCTCAAACCTGTGAGGTTCCTTCTGAAAAATCATCTGATAGTTCTATGGGTATTTCCTTCTACATAATCAGTTGCTTTTCTCTTGCTGCTTTTATGATTCCCTTTATCTTTATCTTCAAATTTTGACCTTTTAATTATGTGTCTTGGTATGGACCTCTTTGACTTCGTCTTGTTTGGGGCTGTCTGTGCTTCCTGGATCTGGATGTCTTCTCCTCCAGGTTAGGAAAGTTTTCAGCTATTATTTCTTTGAATAAATTTTCTGCACATTTTCTGACTCTTCTCCTTCCCAAACCTGTATAATGAAATCGTAGGTGTACCTGATGTTGTCTTAGAGTCCACTTAAATTATCCTCATGTTATTTTTTTAATTTTAATTTTAATTAATTAATTTATTTATTTATTTTGCTGTTTAGCTTGGGTCATTTCCACCTATCCTCTTTTCTAGTTTTCTGATCTGTTCTAGATCATCTAATCTGCTATTCTTTTTCTCTAGTATATTTTCACTTCATTTATTGTATTTTTCATCTCTGATTGGTTCTTTTTTACGTTTCTCTCACTTTATTGAAGTTTTCACTGTGTTCATCCATTATTTTCATGAATTCAGAGACCATTTTTATGACCATTACTTTGAAATCTTTATCAGAGTTTCCTTAGGTTTTTTGTTTGTTTCTTTGTTTTCTGAGGTTCTGTCTTATTTTTTTTTGTTTTGTTTTGTCTTATTTGTTTTGTTTTGTTTTGTTTGGGGGGGCATATTTCTCTGTCTCCTCTTTTTGCCTGACTCTATGTATTTGTTTCTTTGTATTAGATAGATCAACTACCTTTCCTGGTCTTCAAGGAATGGCCTTAGATAGGTGTCCTGTGGCATTCAGAAGCACAGTTTTCCCTGGTCACCAGAACTAGTTACTCTCAGGGTGCTGTATGTGCCCTCCCATTGTGTCTGGTCTGTGAATGCTATGGGAGTACTGATGCATATGGTTGGCCCCTGGTCCATCTAGCTGCAGGGTCAAGCTATGACTGCTGCAGATGTGCTGGTGGGCAGGATTATCCTATCTTCTGTGAGCTCTGACTGAGGTACTGTGTTATGCAGCACTTTCAGTAGGCACACTTCCCTGGCACTTGCAGTCTAGAAGGAGAATTCCAAAGTGGTACCCTCACTGCCCAGATTAGTATGGCAGAATAAGATAGTAGCAAAGGCTGCCACCACCAGTATCTCAGTCCCCAGGGAGAGGCCTCCCTCTCTGGCAGGTGCTCCAAGATTAGTTAACTAGATGAGCAAAGGGATCTAGTTCCTAGGTCCCTTGCAGAGGGAATTATTTCATATGTAGTGGATTTGCTGTATCTTTGGGAGGAGGTGAGCTCAAGATATTCCTACCCCACCATCTTAACCTTCCCTGAAATCAACAATATTGGAAAGAGGGAGCGAGTGAATGCCTTCCATGGCCTGCCAGACAGTTTTCCTATTTCTGTTTGGGTAAATTTTAATGACTTATCCTAAAATTCATTTTTCTTCATAGCTCAATGCATTGTATCTATGAAACTAAAAGTAGTTCTTCATGTCTACTTTCTCTCTACTTGCAGTTTACATTACAGTAGCCACCTCTAGGCTGAAATTGATTATATTATCTTGCATGTTATCCCACCCTTTCCACTACAGCTTTAACATATTAATTGTGGTTATTTTAAATTCCCTGTTATATATCAGTCTGTTTCTTCTGATTATTGTATTTCTTGGCATGTTTTTAGTTCTTGATTTGTTTGTGCACATTGTAATTTAAAAAAAAGAAAACAGGAAAGCTTGGATAGTAAAATAAAGATTGGAAAAAAACCCACAGAAACACAGTATCTATGCTTTGAAATAAACATGCCTGCATATTTTTCCTGCTTCTGGACTTTTCATGTGAGATTTGAGGTTAATTTGTTCAGAAGCAAAGGTGGGTTATTTGGATAGTATTGTTACATTTGTTACCCTTAATGCCCAACAGGGTTCAGATTGCTTTAGTGATACCTAGCGTTTAGTGGGGATTTATTTGTCAGAGGTTTTCTTTTGATTACTGTTCCACATTTAGCTGTAGGCCTTCCCTTTTGGCTGTGTCTCAGAGAGGGTCTCTCTCCAGTATTTCACTTTTTTTTTTTTTTTTTTTTTACTTTTGTGAGCTGGTAGTTGTTGGGTTATGGGGGAGAGTACCTTCTCAATTAGTTTGCTTCAGTCTCAGGCAGCCACTCTTTCTTTAAGGCTTGAGAGTGTGGATTTCTCACTGTTCCTGCTCCTTCGGTAGCTATAGTTCTGGGTGCAGCATGCATCCCTGCCCTTTCCCCAGGGCTAGGAGTTTTGTATATGTTTCCTTTCACTTTCATAAAAGTGACATTGTTTATTGCCCTTACCATCCAATTTAAGTCTTTTGTTCTCTATGGGAGGTAGTAGATAAGGAATTATTTCATATGTTTCCTGCAGCAGCTTCTGTTCTCACTTGGCCTTTGCTACAAGGAAAGCTTTCTCAAATTTCTCATCAGTTTTTTTGATGAACTCCTGTTGAAATCCATGGGGAAGAGCGTGCAAGTAAGTGCATTTGCATCCCCCATTATTCTATATTCTGCTAGATCACATTTTGCCTTTACTAGTTCTTTAACAGTTTTCACTTATTTAACAATTCTCATTAGTGTCAAGCTGTTTTTGCTCAGATAATCATATAATCATGTCTTTTCTCTCCTTGCAGGTTTACATTGCTTTCATAGTTTTCATATTTCATAAATTTCAACTTGCATAGATTTCAGGTTAGTTTTTGCTCTGCCAACTCAGGTCTTTGATTGTTAAGTTCAAGAAAAATGGTAAATTTTGCACTTTGACTATTTGTTTCTATAAGGGTGGAAACAATGATCTTTCCAGTTTTATATACCGCAAACACAAATTAGAAGCCCCTTATCTGCCTTTTTAGAAGATAATTTTATTGAATATGTAGAGCTCCACATTCAAATTTTTGGTGGTTGTTCTTTTCACAGTATTTTTGATTAAATTATCTTTTCATTTAAATAGTTCCTGACAAAAAGTATGCAGTATTACTTACCTTTTTTCCAGCATCTATAGTAAAACTTTTTTCTCTGACTGTTTGGTAATAAACAGGTCAATTATGAAGTATTGGCATTATTTTCTTAAGTTGAGTTTGCTTGTGGTTTTTGAGGTTCTTGAATTGTAGGATTATAATTTTCATCTTGAGTTGTAGGTTTATATTTGTAAATGTTATCAAATAAAATAATCATGTATATGCCTGCTCCATAGTGGAACTCTGATTATATGTATATTAGATTCCTTAATATTTTAAACGCATTACTAAAGTGCTACTTATATTTTTCAGTATTATTTTTCTGGATGTTCTTAATTTTTAATAGTTTTGTTGCTTTGTCTTTGGTTTTATTGATATTTCGTTCTGTAGTATCTAATATCTTATTATATTGTTAACACGGTCTAGTGAAATTTTTATTTCAGACATTATTTTTTTATGTCCAGATGTTTGTTTTGAATTTTTTATATATTTTATTTGTTTTTTACTCATTATTGTTCATGCTTTGCTTTACATTTGTTTATATATTGATCATTTTTGGAACAGTAGAATTAATGTCTTTGTCTGCTAATTCTGTCATCTTAAGTCATGTTTTGGTTGATTTCTATTGGCTTATTTTTATTAGTTATAAGTTAATTTTCCCTTCTTTGCATATATGATAATTTTTAATGCTATTAAATGGTCTTATATTTTGCTCTGGCAAGCAATAGATTTAACTATAGATCAATTTACTCATTCTGAAGTCTGTTGTTAAGCTTAAATAGGGCATGTCTAGAGCATCCTTTAATCTAAGGCTAGTTTGGCCACACTCCTAAGATGTAGACTTGGGATATTGAAGATACTCAACCATGATTTTAATAATGTGTCTCTACTCTAGCTTGTGAGAATTTACATGACTCCCAGCTCCTTGTGATTTCTGAAAAACTGACTTTCAAACTACAAATGTGCAAATTGGTATTTGTCTGAAGTTGCAGTAGGACCTATGTGCAGCCTTATGAATATATATCTCTTCATTGATTATGAAACTCTGCCTTATAAATTGCCATCTGGCTTATCTAATCCAAACAACAGTTTCTGTCTTTTTGAGTCAGTGAATATTTTCAGGTGTCTACATTCAAGTGTGAATTGAAGGGTACTCAACTTAATTATTGTTATGGTATTGCTACTTCTTGTTTTCCATAATTCTTTTTTCTCTCTTTTGTTCAGCTTGATTACTTTCCATTACTCACTCTTCCAGGTCAGTAATTTGCTCCTCTGCTTCTTCCATCCTGCTGTTCATTCCATGAAGCGTGCTTTTCATTTCATTTATTGAGCTCTTTATCTTTGCTATGTTATTCTTTATCTCTGTGTTAAGGGTCTCACTCATATCTTCTACTCTTTTCTCAAGTCTGGTGAGTATCCCCGTGATCATTGCTTTAAATTCTCTATTAGGCATGTTATTTCTATCTGTGTCACTTATATCTCTGGCCATGGCCTTGTCCTGTTCTTTTATTTAGAAGAAATTTCTGTCTCCTCGTTTTGTCTGTCTCTCTGTTCATATGTGTTAGGAAAGTCAGCTATGTCTTCTGCTCTTGAAAGCAGTGACTTTATGAAGAAGAGGTCTGGAGTGCTCTAAAGTTTAGTGTCCCTTGTTCACCACAACTTGGCACTTTAGGAGAGTATCCTTTGGATGTTGCTTACACCCTGCTATTGTGACTGAGTCACTTTTCCTTTCATTGCAGTCATTTGTACTGACTCTGCCTGTGTGGGGCTGTGCTAGCTCTCTATGGTATTAGTGGGACACAGGTAAGCCAGCTCTGAGGGGGAATGCCCACCAGGAAACTTTGGAGCAAAGCAGCAGTATTAGCAAAATTTGAGCTGTGTCATTTGTCCTATAGCCTATACCCTGAAATGCTGTGGTGGTTGAGGGCTGTACACTTGGGTGGCCAGGGTCATGAAGCTGGGCACAGTTGTACAATGGTGACTGGAGGCATGTGGCTGGGTACAGCAGGTAGGCACGGTGTAGAAGTTGGGGGTGGCACATTGCAGCAGCTGTGCACCCAGCAGCTGTGCAGGAATGGCATGCACCTTTAACAAAATTTACCCTGAGCCCAGGGCCAAGGCTAGCAGGCTTGGAGTGGGTGAGTCCTCAGGAGAACTCACTGGCATGGCACACTGCTAGCAGATTAGGTAGCGAGTGTCTATACCGCACTGACTCCCACAGGTGGCCCTGTGTTTATGTGGGGGGATGGGGGAGGAAAATGGCATCTGCCAGCTCCCTAGTTTTCAGAGAATTCCCCAGACACAGTCCAAAATTGGTATGAATAGATCTCTCATGTTCACCCCCAGCATTGTGTAAACTGCCATTTTTTGTGCCTTTCTGCACGGGCTGCTATCTCTTTAAGGGTGGTGACCCACCTATCACTTGCTCTCTGGGCTGGCCCAGTGCTCTGCCTTCTCTGCACACACAGCTTACCTCCACCTTTCTGACCTTCCTAATTGTTCAGATTCAGCATCTTCTCTATATTTAGTTGTGGAGTTTCTTCTGCCAGTATTTGGATCTTTCTCCAGTTTATTGACTTGGATGTGTATGATATCTAGTTGTTAACATGGGATGGGGTAAACTCAGGGTCCTCCTATCCTGTCATCTTGACACAAAGTATTACTGCTACATCTAATCCTGTTGCTGCTACTATAGAAACACTGATATTTCTAAAATTTGTGACTAGTAAAATCTTTGCACTTTGTGTTTACCCCAATAAAATATTTTCATTATTTTTCCTCAAGTATACAATGATTTCTTCTAGGGCGCCTGGGTGGCTCAGATGGTTAAGCGTCTGCCTTCGGCTCAGGTCATGATCCCAGGGTCCTGGGATCGAGTCCCGCATCGGGCTCCCTGCTCCTTGGGAGCCTGCTTCTCCCTCTGCTTCTCCCTCCCTCTCTCTCTCCTCCTCTGTCTCTCATGAATAAATAAATAAATAAAATCTTTAAAAAAAAAAAAAACAATGATTTCTTCTATTAAACTTGATCCAGATACTTCCTATGACTAAGATTTTTTTTTTATTCAATAATGGGATAGACATCCCTTCAAGATATCCTTTGAGATCAAATAAGTATCAAACCTAGTTATTCTAGTCACAGATACAAAAAACACATTTGTGGAAAATCAACTTAGATTGTAAAGATTCATGATATTTTAAATGTTAAGAAAAATATAGATTAAGAATTTTTTCTTATTTCTGAATTTGACTGGCCTAAAAATATTCCTTTTTATTGTCAGCTGGGATCTACCTGGTTTACTTAGATTTAGTAAAAAACCTAATTTTGTATAACTACTACTTATTTCCTCCTTATTTTAAAGGTTTATAAGCTTATAATCCATTATATTACAGAGAGCACAGCAGTCAGACTTTTGAAAGAAGAAATGATATTATGAGTATTTATAGATGTTATATCTATTTCAATATCACAGGCCTGATGATTTTTCTATGTTTAAGAAATAAAGATCAAGTTCTATAAGTTTAAAGGATATAAACATTGAAATGAGTTGAAAGAAAGTTTGCTCTTTTCCCCTTTTACTTTTTCTTTCCTATTTTTTGCTATTTCCTTTGTACCAAATAAAAATGTGAGGGCAGACTAATAGGATAAATCTGTTAAAAATACATTGTCAGCTTCGTAAAATAAGAGCTAGACCTTACTATGCTGTTTCCTGGAAGAACGTAGGCTCCACGAAGAAAGGAATATGTTTCTTTTCATTACAGATATATCATAAGGAACTAAAAAAGAAAAACTTTGTTTATAATGGTTGCTTAATCATTTTTTATTGGGCACTATCGAATGAATAAATATATTTTACTGAATATAATTTTTCATTCTTGCAGCATTCACAAGAGTCATCAATCCATACCCCTCACATATATTAATTTTACTTGTTGTTAAACCCAAGTCTCAACGAGGTTATTGTCTTATGTTACTAATAGAAAATACTTTACTTAACATTATGTGGTCTCTTTTCAGTGTATGTATACAACATAGCAGTATTATACTTTGGATAAAAATTATCTGAAAAACCAGTTCTTTATATATTTTTCAGTGAACTAGAAACATAACCTTACAATATATTCTTTAAAAAACTCCTTTGGGAGATATGAGATAAACTATATTTTACATACACACACACACACACACACACACACACACACACACACACATAAATCTAACTCTGTGTTTCTATCTACTCAGCTACAGCTACCTAATTTTCTATCTACTATCTATCCATTTAAATCTAATTTTTATAATAGGTTTAAAATTTAGTCTATTCTTTGTTTTGCCATAGTAGTATTATTGCAGCAGTGTTGTTTTGTTTTATTCTATTCTGTTATTTTTTGTCTCATAACATGCAGAAGATATCAAGTATTATCATTTTTAATTAGCTTATGTCATTATGCAGAAAAGTCACTTTTTATATTTGGGGCAAATATACAATAGTGATCATCTCTATAAACACTGTTTATCTCCTTGTGAATAAACATTAACTAGAAGAAATTTAGAAGTAATAATAATAATAGTAATGTAATATTGTAGTGGGTTAGACAAGCCCATGTGCGGTTCTAGACTTGAATTTTCTATGATCTAGAGAAGGTAAACAGTGGCAGATTCCTTCCCGTCCATGCCCTAGTTGCTTCATTTGTATAATGACACTGAATTTCCAGGCAAAGTGAATGAAGGAAGTTTTCTTTATAATTGTGAGTATGAAATAATATATTTTTAAGGTGATGTTCATTTGTTTTCAAATTTTCAGCTTGTAGTGACAGTTATAGTCTGCTTTGCTTTTTGCCACCTATAAAACTCTGTGAAGGGGAGTTTAAGATGGAGGCATAAGAAGATTCTGAACCACCTCCTCCCATAAACATAGCAAATCTAAGCTAAATATAGATATTTTCTCTCTGAAAAAGATCTGAAAACTAGATGAACTACTTTTCCACAACAAAGAACAAAAGGACTACATCAAGACAATTAGGAGAGGCAGAAACATGGTCTCACCAAAAACTCCACCCCTGGTGTGTCAACACATAATAATAAGAAACTTCTCTCAGGGGAGCAAGGGGTTGATGCCCCACATCAGGCACTCTAACCCTTGGGATTTACACAGGAAAGACAAATCCCCAAAAGGTCTGGCTTAGAAAACCAAGAGGGCTGACATCCATGTGATCCCAAGATCCTTTTTTTTTTTTTTTGATTCCTTTAAAGGACTCACATGCATTCTCATTTGACTCAAGACATAGAGAAAAAAATAGCAGTTTGGAAAGAGGCTAGACTGTATGTGCAAATTTATTTGCTAATCTTAAAGCATCCGTTGCAGGGGGAGGGGACAGTTGAAAGTCTCCCCAGAGAGGAAGCTGCTGGCAGATACCATTGTACTCTCCATGTAGGGGGCTAGCACAGCTGAACAACCTCAGACATGGCATCCAACCACTTTTTACTAAGACAAGCAGTGGTGACTGCTGGCAGCACTCTTGCTGCCTTTCTGAAGCTGGAGAGCATGTGCAGTTGCAGTATTCTCCTGCTTCCTCACCAGGGCAGTGAGCATGAATGGTGGTAGAGTTCTTTCACTCCCTAGCTAAGGAAGTGTGCCCAGGCAGTTGCAATACTCTCCCTCCCCGTGGCTAGGGATAGCAAGCACAAATGGTCATGGCATTCTCCTGCTCTTAATTTAAGCTATCATGCATGTGCACAGAGAAGGCATTTGTCCACTGCATTGTTGAAACCTGTGGGTATATGCAATCAAGACAATTTCCCACTGCTTTTCTAAAGCTGTGGAGCATGTCCTGCCCCTATACTCTCCAGCTGCTTTGCTTAAGCCATTGGGAATGATCACAGTGGGAGCATCCCTTGATTGTGTGACCCTGATGACCAAGGGGGTTGGTGTTACTGAGCTCCATGGGACTGTAACAAGAAGCATTTCCTAGTAGACCACCCCCCCCACCACACACACACAAGGGCTCTGCACAGACAGTAAACTGAAACACAACTCATTGTCCTGTGAAAATGGCCTATTTACTTTGTCTAGAGCTTCAGCCCAAAGGACAGGCTTCAGGTTTTCCACACATCTAGAGGCAAGGAAGGCATTCCCAGTGAAAATAAGCATGAAGACAGCATTTTAATATACCTTCCTTGGCCTCATCACAGCTCAACAAAACCTCCTAGAAAGGTGCTTACACACTTATCTGGAACCTTAATTTTTACAACTGTTGCCCAGGGAACACTGCCAGTCTCCTGGTCTGGAGGCCAGCAGTGATGACAGTTGTGACTCCACAGGGCTATATATATTTGCATACTTTAAAAGCTGCTGCTGCCTGACAGTCTGGCTTCTAGTCAGCCTGAAATTTGGTGGTAAATGTGATTATTTTCCTTGGAACATTGGAAGCTTTGGCACACCCTCAACAAGAGGGACATATCAAGAACAAATTAGGCTGAAGGTATGGAAGCAATGGAAGTGTCCATTCATAGATGAACATATGGTATATATAATGGAATATTACCCATAAAAAAGAATGAAAGCTTGCTATTTGCTATCCATCCAACAAGATGGATGGATCTAGAAGATATTATGCTAAGTGAAACAAGTCACTCAAAGTTAAATATCATATGATTTCACTCATATGTGGAATTTAAGAAACAAAACAAAGTAAAAAAAAAAGAGGAAAAAACCACACTCTTAAATACAGAAAACACTGGTTGCCAGAAAGAAGGTGGGTGGGGGATAGGTGAAATGGGTGATGGGGATTAAGATTACACATATTGTGATGAGAACTGAGAAATGTATAGAATTGTTGAATCATTATATTGTATGCCTGAAACTATTATAACACTGTATGTTGATTATATTTGAATTTTAAAAAATGAACAAAGAAAACAAAGCTAATAAACATAGAGAACAGATTGGTGGTTGCCAAAGGGGAGGGGAAGATGGGAGGTTGGCAAAATGGGTGAGGGGGATCAAGAGGAACAAATGTCCAATTATACATAAGTCATGAGGATATAATGTACAGCATGGTGACTATAGTCAATAATATTGTAGTGCATATTGGAAAGTTGCTAAACAAGTAAATCTTAAAAGTTTTTAGCATAAGAAAAAAATGTGTAACCTTGTATGGTGGTAAATGGTAACTAGACTTATCATGATGATCATTTCACAGTATATACATATATCAAATCATGTTGTATACCTGCAACTAATATTATGTCATATCAATTATATCTTAATTAAAAAAATAATAATAAAAACACAATTGAGCACCAGCACAAATGTATGAGGTAAGCACTATTATTCATCCCCATTATGGAGTTGAGGAAATTGAGGCACAAAGAGTTTATGTGACTTGTCCAGGTTCAGACAGGTATAGTCAGGCTACAAACCCTGGCAGTTTGTCTATGGAGTCTGTGCTCTTAACCACTTGTCATTCTGCCTCTCAAGAAAGGTATGTTGAATTATCAGGCAAGGCCCTCAATTAAGGCCCATTAGAAACCAACTCCTAAAAAAATAAATAAATCAGTCTGCTTAGACATTCACCAAGTTTGAGAAAGAAGCAAGAGTCAGAGCAAGGTTAACCATAAAGTTCATCACCTATATAATGTTGCTCCGTCAGGCTTGAGAGAGGTAGCTCTTATGCCTAATACAGAGAAATAAGCACAGAAAATCAAGCAAAATGAGGGAACAAAAAAATATGTTCTAAATGAAAGAACAAGACAAAACCTCAGAAAAAGAGCTTAGTGATATGGAGATAAGTAACCTTCCTGGTAAAGAGTTCAAAGTAATCGTCATAAAGAACACTCACTGAATTTGGGAGAAGAGTGGATGGACACAGTGAAAACTTCCAATAAGGAGATGGAAAATATGAGAAAATCCTAGAAATAAGTCACAGAGCTGAAAAATACAATGAACTGGAAAACAAAACAAAACAAACAAAAAAACTAGAGATGTTAAACAGCAGACTGGGTGAAGCAAAAGAATGGATCAGTGAGGTGAAAGACAAAAATGGAACTCATGCAGACAGAGGAGCAAAAGAAAAAAAAAATAAATGAAGGTAATTTAAGAGACCAATAGGACAGCATCAAGTAAAATAACATTTTCATTGTTGGGATTTCAGAGGAGAGAGAAAGGGGCAGAAAACATACTTGAAAAAATAATGGCTGAAAACTTTCCTAACCAGGGAAGAAAATGAACATCCAGATTCAGGAAGCTCAGAAAATTCCAAATAAGATAAAACTAAAGAGAGCCATGCCAAGACAAATTAAAAATAAAATGTCTGAAGCTAAAGAATCTTAGAAGAAACAAGAGAATACATTCTTATATACCCTATAAGATGGTCAGCAAAATATCCAGTAGAAACTTTGCAAGGCCAGAAGAAAAATGCCATGACATATTCAACTTGTCAAAAGTAGAACAACAACAAAACTTCTAGACAAGAATACTCTACCTAGTAAAGTTATCATTCAAAGTTGAAGAAGAGAAAAAGTTTTCCAGACAAGCAAAGGTAAATGAGTTTATCACTACTAAATCAGTCTCAAACAAATGTTAAAAGTACTTCTTTTAGCTAGAAAAAAACAAAAATGACACTAATTAATAATAAGAAAATACATGAAAGTAAAAATCTCACTGGAAAACATGAATGTACAATAAAGGTACTGGATTGATCCTTAATAAATAGTTACTATAAAAACTAAAAGCCAAATACAATAAAAAAACTAAAAGTACAATAATTAGTTAAGGGATGCATAAAATAAAAAATTGTAAAATGTGCTACCAAAAACATAAAACATTGGTGGGTTTGGGTAGTAAAATGTAGAGTTTTGGAATGTTTTTAAAGTTGCTGTAGACTTAAAAGAGATTGTTATATATATGAACATCATAGTAACCACAAAGCAAAAACTTAGTATACAAAAGAAAATGAGAAAACAATCTAAACATAATACTAAAGATAAATTCATGAAATTAAAATCGAAGAGAGAAAGAGGCAAAACTTACAGAGAGGAATAATACAATACAATGACAGAGAACAATTAAACTGGCAATAAGTACATACTTATCAATAATTACTTTAAATGTAAATGGACTAAATTGTCTAATCAAAAGACACATAGAGTGGCTGAATGGATAAAAATCAAGACATCTATATACTGGCTATAAGAGATTCACTTCAGAAGTCAGAACACACACAGTCTGAAAGTGAAGGGATGGAAAAAGATATTCCTTGTAAATAAAAATTAAAAATTAAAAAGAAACTGGTGTAGCTATAAGTAATATCAGGCAAAATAGACTTTAAAACAAAGACTGCAATAAAAGACATAGTAGGGTACTATCTAATGATAAAGGAGTCAATCCAGCACAATTATAAATATATATGGACCCAACATAAAAACACAAAAATATATAAAATAAATATTAACAGACCTAAAAGGAAAAGTTGACAGCAATAGAATAATAATAAGGGACTTTAACACTCCATATACCTCAATGAGTAGATCATCCAGACATAAAATTAATAAAGAAACATCAGCCTTCGATGACACATTAGACCAAATGAACTTAATAGATAATACAGAACATTCCACCCAAACAGCAGAATACACATTCTTCTGAAGTGCTCTTGGGACATTCTCCAGGATAGATCATGAATTAGACCACAAAACAGTTCCATAAATTCAAGAAGATTGAAATTGCATCAAGCATCTTATCTAGCCACAATGGTATGAAACTTGAATTCAGTGAAAAGCAGAAAACTGGAAAAATTACAACTATGTAGAAATTTAAAAATGTATTACTGAAAAAATATTGGGCCATAGAAGAAATCAAAGAGAAAAAAATAGAGATAAATGAAAATGGAAACATGGCATACCAAAATATATAGGATGCAGCAAAAGTGGTTCTAAGAGACATAAACAATTTAACTTTACTCTTAAGGAACTTGAAAAAGAAAATCATATGAAACCCGAATTTAATAGAAGGAAAGACATAATAAAGATCAGAATGGAAACAAATGAGATAGAGGCTAAAAAGACAGTATAAAAAGATAAATGAAGCTAAGAGCTGCTTCTTTGAAAAGATAAAATTAAAAAACCTGTGTATAGACTCAAGAAAAAAGAGAGAGGGTTCAAATGAATAAATCAGAAATGAAAGAAAAGTTACAACAAATACCACAGAAACACAAATGATCATAAGAGACTACTCTGAATTATATGCCAACAAATAGAACAATCTATAAGAAATTTATATATTCCTAGAGAGTTAGAATCTTTCAACACAATATCATTAAGAAATGGAATTTTTTTAATAGACCAGTTACTGGCAAGGAGATTAAATCTGTAATCTAAAACCTCCACCAAAACAAAAGTCTAGGACCAGATGGCTTTACTGGTGAGTTCTACCAAATAATCAAAGATTTAATAACAATCCTTCTCAAACTGTTACAAAAACTTGAAGAGGAGGGAATACTTCCAGACTCATTTTATTAAGATTTTATTTATTTGACAGGGAGAGAGAGAGAGAGTGAGAGAGAGAGCACAAGCAGGGGGAGAGGGAGAAGCAGGCTCCTCGCTGAACAAGGAGCTTGATGCGGGGCTTGATCCCAGGACCCTGGGATCATGACCCGAGCCGAAGTCAGACACTTAACCATCTGAGCCACCCAGACACCCCTTCCAGACTCATTTTACACAGTAAGTATTACCATGATACCAAACTAGACAAGGACACAACAAAAAAGAAAATTACTGGGTGCCTGGGTGGCTCAGTTGGTTGGCCGACTGCCTTCGGCTCAGGTCATGATCCCGGAGTCCCAGGATCGAGTCCCACATCGGGTTCCCTGCTCAGCAGGGAGTCTGCTTCTCCCTCTGACCCTCCCCGCCTCATGTGCTCTCTCTCTCACTCTCACTCTCTCTCTCAAATAAATAAATAAAATCTTTAAAAAAAAAAAAAAAGAAAATTACTGGCTAATATTCCTGATGAACATAGATGCAAAATTATCAAAAAGACAGTAGCAAACCAAATTCAACAATACATTAAAAGAATCATACACCATGATCAAATGGTATTTATTCCAAGCCTACATAGATGGTTCAACATCCACAAATTAATCAACATGATACACCACATTAACAAAATGAAAGATGAAATCATACTATCATCTCAATAGACACAGAAAGAGCATTTGACAAAATTTAGCACCCATTTATTATTTTAAAAAAGTCTACAGTATAGAGGGAACATATCTCAAGTTAATAAAGGCTATATATGACACATCCACAGTTATACTCAATGTTGAAACCGCAAAGTTATCCTTAAGCACAAGACAAGGATTTCCACTATTCCCACTTTTATTCAGTGTACTATTGGAAGTCCTAGCTATAGCAATTAGGCAAGAAATAGAAATGAAAGGCACCCAAATTGGAAAGGAAGAAATAAAGCTGTTACTATTTGCAGATGACTTGATACAATATATAGAAAGTCCTACAGATTCCACCAAAACACTGTTAAAACTAACAAATGAATTCAGAAATATAATAAATTTTCCAAAAGGAGTGAGGAAAGAAGGTATACAATGGTCAAGTGAAGCAAAAGGAATTAGAATTTAAAATAATTTTATTTAGAAATTTTGATGGTTTACAAATTTTGAAAATATGCTCAAAGGTATATTTTAATGTTTAAAAGGACTGAGTGCTCAGCCAGCCATAAAATAATGTTCTGAGCTTTATTATGTAATTCTAAACAAAGGAAGATTGTTTCTCCTGTGCATGGACACCATGAATTCCCTAAGCTGTTTATCAACAGGGTATAACTAGGATGAAACCCTTCAGCCATCATGTGCTCCAGTACACTGACTACCAATGTTGTGCTAATAATCACCCTCCAGAGGAGAGAGGTGTCTACTGTTTTGAGTATCGACTTACATGCTCTTAAGTTCTGAATGAGGTCATCACAACAGAAGTAACCGTCAGTGCTATAATCAGAATAAATTTTTATTTTTTTATTATTTATTATTATTTTTTTTAAGATTGCAGGGGCAGTGGGAGAGGGAGAAGCAGGCTTCCCGCGGAGCAGGGAGCCCCATGTGGGGCTCGATCCCAGGACCCTGGGATCATGACCTGAGCTGAAGGCAGACGCTTAACGACTGAGCCACCTAGGCGCTCCAATCAGAAGAAATTTTTAAAAAGCCACATCCAAATCCTCTCCATTTAACATTTATATTATATTACTCTTCCTAAATATCTTCCCAGCCCCTAATATGTCTCTTTTTCATGCCCTGATGACCTGTATTGTTAGTTTAGAAGTTAATCTGATGGCATTTATTTTAATTCTATTTTATTTTTTAATTAAATGTAGTACTGAAGTAATTTATGTGCTATTTACCTTTGACTATGTCTAGGATAAAACCTCTTTCATTTATTAATTAATTCATTAAATGTTCATGGACTTCCAAATAGGAATTGAAAACTTTATCAGAGAGGTTCAAATTTAATAGGTAAATATTTCACCTAATTGAATTACTATAATGTAGTGTATAATATGGGTAATACTCACTGAAACATATGAGAAAACAGTAAAAATTTCAACTCTCAATTTTATTTTCTCACGTTTCTTAATATCTCCTATATAGAAAGTTTCCTGAGGTTGAGATATCAGTATTTTCTCTTCATCCTTTACCCTAGTGATGTATCCACTTCTGTTTTCTGATAATCACCTTGGGGAAAAAAAAAATCTCTTGCTGTCACAGTCATGAGCTCCATTCTTGTTTATGGACAATCTTTTTTGGATATTTCAGAGGTACATTGAAATATCCAGTGTGAAAATTAGGTTATGATAGAGAAATAATAGGAAATTAGGTAGCTGTAGCTAGATAGAGATATAGAAAACATAAGTATACTGTGTGTATGTATATCTATGTAGAATATATTTAATTTTATATTTCCCAAAGGATTTCATTTTAAGAGTTATAGAAGGCAGTTACATTATATGTAACTGAGTGCTATACAGAACATATCCTAAGAAAAATAGACAAGAGAGTTCAATAATTACTTGATAAAAGAGTTTACCCAAATAGCCAAAACTAAAACTTGCTTAACATCTCAACATCAGTAAGCATTACTAAAATGCAAAATAAAATTATACTATTATACTATTTTAGTATCCAAATGACTAAGATTTTTTTTTTTTGAAGAGTGACAATTGTTCGAGTTAGCTAGAATATGGCCAATTTGAACTCTCATACATCATTGATGCGAGTGTAAATTGGAGCCACTCCCCTGGACTATCTTTGACAGTATCTACTAAAATTTATCATAGGCATATCCTGTGAAACAGTTTTCCTTAAGTATATACCCTGAGTATATACCAACTAAAACATATACATATGTGCATCAAAAATCTACAAGATGGCCATGTCAAAATGGGGAGGAAAGTGCATGTCCAAGAACAGTGGAATGGATTTTTCTATTATAATTATCCAATGAATGAGTTCTTGTTTTACATAACAACAGTAATGAATCTTCCAAAATAGTGTTGAAAGACACTATAGGAAACTAATATATGCCTAATGTTTCCATTAAAGTTCAAAAACGGGCAATGTATCTATAGTGTTCAAAGCAAAGTAGTTACCTTATCTGGAAGAAAAAGGGGTAGTTAAGTGGCAGTAGCATAAAGGTTTTCATAAATACCGATAATGTTTATTCTTCATCTAGATTGGATTACATAAGTGTGATAAGTTTATGATAATTCATCAAGCTCTGCACTGTAAGTTTTTACACTTTTCTCTATATTAAATGCCAGTAAAAAGCTTATTTGAAATAGAATTTAATTTAATATGCATGGATTGTTGTTACTTAAATGCTTAAGATGTAATCTCCCTTATTAAAACAGGTTTTTAGAAAAAAATACATATTTGCATAATTATTGTTACTGAAATATCCTTTCATTTGTTCACTGGATGGTAAATATCTTCATTTCCACACACCTGCTCACACATATACATTGGAAATATTTCTTTGGAAAGTAGATCATTTGTCATTACATTTTCAATATATTAAAATATTAGGCATATTATTTTTTCTATAAAGGACAGAATTTTTATAGAATTCAAAATTTTCTTTCTTTCTTTTTTTAAGATTTTATTTATTTATTTCACAGAGACACAGCGAGAGAGGGAACACAAGCAGGGGGAGTGGGAGAGGGAGAAGCAGGCTTCCCGTGGAGTGGAGCAGGGAGCCTGATGCAGGGCTCGATTCCAGGACCCTGGGATCATGACCTGAGCCGAAGGCAGACACTTAACGACTGAGCCACCCAGGCACCCCGAAGGACAGAATTTTAATTCACCAGCACTGAGAGCACTTAATCCCTATATACTCTCAAGGAAGAAGTGATTCATTTACTTACTTCCAAAATCATCTATTCATGAAATAAAATAGAAACTGAAGTCTCTACCCCACCATTTTATAGAATCAGCTCTGATACTCTACAGATATTTCAGTTCTCATATTTATTTGGACAAAATGCTTGGGATTGCAAAATACAGCTATTTTTCATCTTTTTAATATTACTTAAATAATATGCTAATTATACAAACAGTATCTTACTATGTTACACAGTATATATAGGTCATAAGAATTTTTTAAAATAATACAATATTCCAGAATAGTAAGGTAGAGTTTATGACCAGTATAAACATAAATGTGTTAAAGTAATTTTATTGAATGCACCCTCTTTTAATTTGCTTATTAATTTGATAAAGCACAATTGCATTTTAAAAACTTTGTAAATAAGAACATTGTAAGTAACAGTAAATAAATGTGTGCAGTTAATTTTCCCTGCAGTCGTTTTTAAAATTTTGTGACCAAAATATCCAGATAAAAGCAATATAGCTTGCTTGCTTGCTTGCTTGCTTGCTTGCTTGCTTGCTTTCTTTCTTTCTTTCTTTCTTTCTTTCTTTCTTTCTTTCTTTCTTCTTTCCTTCCTTCCTTCATTCTTCTTTCATTCTTTCTCTATTACTTAAACTGCTTAGAAAGATCAATATCAGATATTGGCCTATTAAAAATAATTTTAGATTTAAAAAAAATCTCTCCATGAAGAGTGCTTTATAAGTCAGAATGTCAAATACAAAATTAAAACCATCCATGCCATTACATTGGTGCATGTTTTTCTTTTATTTCTCTCTTAATTATGAATGAAATATTTCTCCATTGATACGTGAAGCATTTTTTTAATTAAATGAATATTTATGTTCATTAAAGTTGTGTTTCTTTTCCCCTCATGTATCTGTATTGTTACATACAACGATATACACAAAAATAACAAAAATGACATTTTTTATTTGTTATAGTTTGTGCTCTATTTTTGGAAGTTAACAGAGCTTAAAGTTTAAATAGTCTTTTTCTATGCAATCATGCAGAAAAATTATAATTCTATCACTTTTAGTTCATTTCCCTGGATTCTTGCACTCTTTTAACAATTCAATACCTATTTCAAAAATGCAGTGAGCCATTTTCACTATCTCACTGAAGGAGCAATATCCTTGTTCTCTTTCAAGATCCATTTCTTTAGGAAGCACATTCTAGCAACTGTTTCCAAGATATAAACATTAGTATTACAGCATATAGTATTTGACTATAGCCTGTGGGGAGGATTTCCATGCTTCAATACAGTATAATATTCAAAAAATAAAACTTTTAAAGCTTGAAAGAGACTAAGGCAACATGATTGGGTTGTGACTACCATGTTGAATTAGATATTTTAATGACATGCCGATTTCTTCTTTTCAAGCTTCATTTTCCATTAATATATAATCTGAGCAATTCAAATGTGGACTGAATTTCATACTTTTTCAGAAATCCAGTTTATCTGTTC
Organism: Callorhinus ursinus; assembly: GCF_003265705.2. Taxonomy (NCBI): domain Eukaryota; kingdom Metazoa; phylum Chordata; class Mammalia; order Carnivora; family Otariidae; genus Callorhinus; species Callorhinus ursinus. Next base: position 15,652,240 of record NW_027397068.1, read on the forward strand.
CAAGCTCATAGCTTCCATTTACTTCAAAGATTGAAACATATAAAGAAGCTCTGTCTATATGGTTAGTATAGTGAGTTCTTTAAAACAAGCACTATAATGAAATACATAGCTAAAGTAAAGTGCCAATAGACTTCTTCAGATGTGTTCACCAGGCCAGTAGAGCCATGATTGCCAAGAGCTCTATTGAGATTATTTATGTTCTATATCCTGATGATGCAAGTAAAAAATAATAATTATTATTAAAGTAAGGACATGAAGGTGCAAGAAATGTGATGATTTGCCTCATCTAACAGGACAACTGCATTGTTGATAGGATTTTTATTTTTGATTTTCTATATTCTACTCTTGCTATGTAATTAAAATAAAAAGGTAAAATTATGAGAATAAATGAAGTAAATCAACATAAAAGTTTTATTATGAACAATATAAAATGTTTAATATGAATAGCATTTCTCTTTTCTTTATTAACATAGCTTCCATATTTTTCAAGGTCCATTTTTCAAGGTAAGATATTACTAATTGTTATCTTTGGTTTGAAATAGGTAAATTACATTTGGTTTGATTTTTTTTTGACTTTTGCCCATAGATAACACACAGTTTTTCTTATGTGTACCCAAATTCCTCAAATATGTCCAGAGAGAAAGATGGCCAATGAGTCCCTATTTGTGCTACCAACATTAAGATGAAGCATGCTATTCAAAGTCGTCTAGTTCAAGCCTGGATTATATAATCATATGTGTTACCTGCAAGTAAAATCCAATTATATATCAATAAAGACTACTATTTTAAAGAAAACTTTTCATTAAATTATATATATGTATATGTGTGTGTATATATATATCTATATATCTATATATATGGAAATTCATTTTGTTCTCTTAGATAGCATAATCATGAGAGGGTCTACCACAGAATTCTTGGAAGCTTTTTTTTTTCTTTTTGTTTTTGAGGGTTCATGTGTGAAATTGTATCTTAAAACTATAGCAAAAGAAAAGCTATACATTAACTGTTATATGAGTGGACTCTTGTCATGGAATAAAAAAGAGAAAAGTAATATCTCATAATAGATTCAAGTAGAGTGGATTGGACCTTTATGGTTAAGTGTGTAGGCATTTTTTTTTTCAGATGATCTCTGAGTTTGCAAATAACTGTATACTAAACACAAGCTTTGAGAGGCTGTATATTTGCTATTTAAGCCATATGTTTGTTACTTACTACATGTTGATTACAAATATAATTAAAGTTGGAATTTAAAAAAGGCAGAATTTGTTAACTACAAGACAAATTAGAAAGCATATTTAAAGTGTTTTGTATACTCAAAAAAACCCTCACAAATCCTCATTTGTATTTATGCTATTACCTGCTATTTTCTTTCTTTTTTACATTTCTATCTCAATATGGTATTAAGTGATCAACAGATATTGTAGGAATCTCTGATTCTTAGAAAATTACTTTTATTGTTGGTACCATATAGTCAAATTGCATTTTACTAAGATTTAGAAATTAAATATCTCCATTTAATGTTAAATAAGATGTGTATAGAAAGAGTATTTAATAGTGTAAACATTTTAAAGTTGATTTCTTCATATTTGGGACATCATGTTTTTCTTAAAGTTTAACTTGCATCTAAGATATTTTGCAATGAAACCATTAGAATTTTTGAACCATGTAGATTAGGACCCTTGAAAGAATATTCTTCTTGTTTGCCCACTAAGACTATCATAATAGAAATTGGTGATGCATAACCAAACACTCATGCAATATTTTATTTTATTGTTTTTGTCAAAAGTAATATCCAACCTGAATTATAGTCAAAGCAGTCATCACTGGATTAAAACTATAGTCAGTACCAATATTTTGATCATTGGCTTAGGCCTATTTGTTAAACAATACATTTCCAGGATTATCCAATACTTAAAATATTTTCATATTACCTTGGCACTCATCATTGTTTCTTTCACATAAAAACAATCAAAGGGTAGCTTTACTAAATATATGAGACAATTACACCTTTATGTACAAGACAATATCATAGACATTATCTGGTTCTCTGATTTTACAGAGATAGTATATGACTTTCCTAAGGCCATAGTACCAAAAATCATTAACTCAGTATCAATAGGAATAAAATAAATGCTATGTTCATTTTACCACATAACATTCTCCCTAGTTTATAATACAATGTATTATACTAGAGTTCTACTAATTTTAGGTAAACATATGTCCTAGGATGATTAGAGCAGTGCTGGTTTACATCTATTGCCATGGCATAATTAATAGCATCCCTTTCAATCTCAAAAGTGTCCACATTTGGATGCTACATTAAATGGTTGCCCTAATCAATACCATAATATCGAATTCATGCTAATATTTACATATGAATGTGTTCTCTTAGGTTGAACCTGAACATAAATGTACAATAGTATCCAATTGTATGCACCTAATATTATACAAGAAGATGAACTTTGAAATCACAGAGAACTCAGGCCAAATCAGCTTAGCACATAGTTCCCATGGTGCCTGGGTTGAGATAATTTCTCTGGGACTCAGTTTTTATATCAATAAAATATGTCTTGTAATACCTGTATTGATATGTTATCTTGAAGATTAAATCAGAAAATATAAGAAGTGTAGGGCAACCAACAAATGTTGTTTCAATTCTTATAATAACTTTATTTTTTTAAAGAAAAATCTTTAGCATAGTATTTGGGACTATTTATAGCACTGAGTAACTGTTCAGCAGCTTAAATGAAAACACTACCTACTGCTCTGGTAGAATCCATTTTGAGCTGAAATTAACAATTGCTCCACTTAGCACAGCAAGGAATCCATTTTGCTAAAAATAACAGAAAGGGGCATGCTGTATTCCAAAAATGTATATTGGTTTATTTGAAAAAAAATGGATTTAAAATGTATGCAATGCAATAGCCTCCTAATTTCATTTTCTAATTTCCTCATAGATCATTGTTTTCCCTTAGTTTTAACTAAAGCCTTAGAATTTCTTCAGGAATAAGCTGTCATTCTTGACACAACATCCTACTGAGACCTTAGCAATTAGTCTTTAAAGAAAAACAAAATGAAAACGTTTTACACAAAAATTTCTTTAAATTTTTTAAGCTTAAGATATTTAAGGTTTTTATTTAGAAGATACCATATATATGAGATATATGAAAACAAATTCTAATAAAACTGAAATGATGGTTTAATTTTAAAATATTTTATTAATAGCAAGTATTTTAAAGTAATATAAATGAAATTCATAATATATGTAAGTAGTTAGCCAGAAATTTAGTGCAAATTATTCTCCATTCTTTTGGTAAGTATTTCTTGATGCTAGTTATTTTTTGGGGTATGGGCATTGACTGACAGCATGCCTCCAGTGTCAGTGATTCTATGCATGCCCTATTTTTGAAATAAATCTTATTTCTCCCCCTTCTTAAACTGCAATCCTATAGATGTTCAACATAAAATATAATATCCACCCCTTCCCCAACCCACACACACATAGATATGTGACATTGTGCATAAGGAATACAAGAGTTTATTGAGTATATGAGTCTAAGGTTCAGTTTGTTGAGTGTATGAGTCTAAGAAATTTGGGAATTGTATGCACTTAGATGGCATTAACAGGTTTGTAAAATTTCATTTAATCATTGAGTATGGATAGAAAAGGAAAATCATAGAGCCTAAGAGGGCAGTTTAACATTTAGGTGTCTGGAAGAGGAGAAAGCCCAGAAAAGGTGAATAAACAGGTATGGGCTGGATTGTAAATTTCAATTCTGACAAGCAAAGAGCTTACAAGTTCCTACTTCCATTCCTAAAATAAGAAAAATAGAGACAGACTGAAAGTATGGACTTTCCTGGGTCCCATCTGAAACAGGTAGCACAGTAAATCACTATACCCAAATTTAGAGACAAAGGCTTATCCACAAAGTTACAGCCGAGGTCTATCTATGTGAAGTTAAAACCTTTGGCTAGGTAAATAAAAACTTAATGAATGAAACACAACAGTGATAATTTTGATGAATAGCTTGAGGCTAAGTGTGGAATAGCAGAGACTGGAGAAAGTATTTAGGGTCATACACTTAGAGGGACCTACTGTTTTGTGGGCTCCTTCCAGGAATCCCGGTAGGTTCTCATAGTGAAGATATAAGAAAAATCCCCTCTGGCTCTGGCAAGAGAAGAAGATTAAACATTTTGACATATAACCAGACGTTTCTGCATTAACAAAAGCCAGCAGAAAAGTCTTTTCTAGAGCTTCATCCTAGTTAGAGATAACAAACTCCTCCATTCCTGTAGCCTTCCTGTCTCACCTAAGGGTGCCAGGAACAAGGTCAACAGAAGTCAGGACTTCAGTGAAATCATATGGGAATACTCCAGAAATGGAGTAAGGGGCAGGAGGAAAAAGGATTATACCACTACAGAAACACTTGTGAAGGTCATGGCTGTAATACACTTTAAGGCTCACTGAAACGAAAAACAAAACTAACAAAATAACATAGTCTGAAGACTAGACTCAGATATAATACAGATATCTGAATTATTAGGTATGTAATTTATGATTAATATACTAAGAACTCCAACAGACAGCATGTGAAAACAGATGAATAATATAAGCAGAGAAATGGTATCTCTAAGAATCAAAAGGAAATGCTAGGAGTCAAAAATGTTATAAAAAAGTAGAGAATACTTGGATGGTTTCTTCAGTAGAATCAACACAATGAGAGAAAGAATCAGTGGCCTTAAAGATATGTCAGCAGAAACTTCCAAAACTTAAATAAAAACCGAGGGGGAAAGTAAAGAAAAAGAAAGGAGGGATAGAAGGGAGGGAGGAAGGAGAAAGAAAGCAAAGCAAAGAAATAAAGAGTAGAATTGACCAAACACAAACCATGGGACAACATGAAATGGTATAATATGCATAATTGGAATACTAGAAACAGAAGAAAGAGAGAATGGAGCAGATGAGCTATTTGAAGTGATAATAGTTGAAAACTTTCTAAAAGGAATGATAGACAACAAAATGTTACAGGAAGCTCAGAGAAAATCAGGTAGTAAAAACAAACAAACAAAAAAAACACAAAAAACCCACCAGTAATATCACATTCACAGTGGAGAAAACCAAAGGAAAAAGTCTTGAGAAAAGATAGGGATTGGGGAATGTGGTGACATCATACATGAATAAGAACAAGGATAAGAATTACAGTGACCTTTACATAAGAACCTAAGAGAAAATCCATAAGAAAAGGCAGACCAAATTGAAAATCACTGACTTTTATTGGACCCATCAGAGAACTAAAGTTGCAGGTAAACCAACATTTCCAAATCTGGAGATACAAGTTAAACCAAAAAAGTCACAGCCAAGATACACTTGCCTAGAACAGAAGCTGTTGGATCCATAAATCAGGAGGAACACTTAAATGGGAAGTTTGTTGAGTTGCTAAAAACTTAAGTATGCACAAATATGAGAGAGAGAACTTTTGGTGACTAAAGATGTGTACTCTGAAAACTATAAAATATTGATGAGAGAAATTGAAGACAAAGCAAACCAATGGAAATACATTCAATGCTCATGGATTGGAAGAATTAATATTGTTAAAATTTCCATACCACCCAAATCAATCTCCATGCTCAGTGCAGTCCCTATTAAAATACCAACGTTTTTTACAGAACTAAAACAAATAATCCTAAAATTAGTATGAAGCCACAAAAATACCCAAATAACCAAAGCAGTATTGAGAAAGAAGAACAAAGCTAGATGTGTCATAATTCCAGATTTCAAGATATACTACAAAGTTTTAGTAATCAAAACAATATGGTAGTTGCACAAAAATAGACATACAGATCAATGGAACACAATAGAGAGGCCAGAAATAAACCTACAGTTTTATGGTAAATTAATCTATGACAATGGAGGCAAGAATACACAAAGGGAACAAAATGGTCTCTTCAGTGAATGGTACTGGGAAAACTGGGCCATTCACAAAAATAAATTCAATAATGAGTTAAAAACATAAATGTGAGATCTGAAACTACAAAACTATTAGCAAAGAACATAAGCAGTAATTTCTTTGGTATCAGCTGTAGCAACTTTTTTTTCATATATCTCCTTTGGCAAAAATAAGCTATTGGGACTACATCAAAATAAGCTTCTGCACAGCAAAGGAAACAGTCAACAAAACTAAAAGACAACCTATTGAATGGGAGAAGACATTTGTAAATGCTATATCTGATAAGGGGTTATTATCCAAAATATATAAATAACTCATACAACTCACCACCAAAAAACCCCACAAATAATCCAATTAAAAAGGGGCAGAAGACATGAACAAACATTCCTCCAAAGAAGACATACAGATGGCCAACAGACACATGAAAAGATGCTCAACATTACTCATCATCAGAGAAATGCAAATCAAAACCACAATGAGATATCACCACATACCTGTCAGAAACACACACACACACACACACACACACAATGTAGCATTACTCAGAGATAAAAAAAAAAGAATGAAATCTTGCCATTTACAACCACAGATGAATCTAGAGGGTATAACAGTAAATGAAATCAGCCCATCAGAGAAAAACAAATACTATATGATTCCACTCATATGTGAAACTTAAGAAACAAAACAAACAAAATGAGACAACCAAAAACCAGACTCTTAACTATAAATTGATGGTTCCTAGAAGGGAGTTGGGTGGGGGGATTGGGGAAATAGGTGAAAGGGATTAAAAGTATACTTATAGTGATGAACACAGAGCAATGTATAGAGTTATTGAATCACTATAGTGTATACCTGAAACTAATATGACACTATGCTAATTATACTGGAATTTAAAATGAATGAATGAATGAATAAGTGTAGTTTGATGATATAATTTTTACCTCAATAAAGTTGTTAAACATTTTACTTTGTTGAGCCACTTTTGGGGCATTGATCCATTTTCTGTGATTTGGAGATACAATAAAACATAATAGTAACAAAAAACATATTCTAAACCATAAGGTATATGCTGAGTAAAAGCAGTGACTATGTTTGTCTTGTCAACATATCTTAGAATGTAGCACATTGCCTTGAATTAGGACATATGTGTTAAAAATTTGGTCTATCATATTTTTTGTTTTTTTGTTTCCTCTAAAACCAATAAATCACCCTGGGATAATTTATTAGGGACCACTGGGATTGCACTTTAGGAACACAGGTATGTGCAGTAATAAAGGCATGAAGTCTTTATCATCTCAATCTATAGATAAAAAGTCAGCTGAAAAAGGTATGTCCTTAACGGCTAAAAGACAAGCATTGATGGCAGCTTTTACTCTTTGATGAAAATACATTAGATTATATTTTACATACTGTAGATATCAACCTGAATTCATTGACTGCATTCTAATTAATTTTAGTTGAAACAAAACTTCTAACATGACAATTTAAACCGGGGATATACAGAGTATTTATTTATTTATTATTTATTTATTTATTTATTTAATATTTTAAATTTTCAAAATAAGAGTTCTTCATTCTAAACTTTTTAAAAAATGTCTTTTCTCCTTCTTTAATATAAATATAATGACAATAAATGAATGTTATTAAAAAATGAAATTTTCAGAGGAGTTTCTTTAGGTGTTCAGTTATATTAAAAACAACAAGCAGCTATTCATTCCTTTTTTGCAAGACAATATAGAAAAGCAATGGAGAGAATTTATTGTTATATTAATAACAGGACCTTGGAGTGAAAGCCCTAGGAATAAGGTGCAAATTTGTAATAGTAACTTATACACTTTGCATTTATAAAATAGATAAATAATGATATATTAAGGCCATGACCTCTTAGGTTAATGAAATAATGACTTCCTTTATTTAAATATTTACAGATTCATTTCTGAAGTTATGATTGCTCTTAGCTTTTCTCATGTCCATTTAATAGTGCTGTATATTTGCATTCTAAAATGACAACAAACTAGTATCTCCAGTAGAATCTAACAACAAATGACAGGGGGAGAAATCAAAAGATAGATATTTTGGAAGTCAAATTGAACTTAACATAAGCAAGAAGATTCATGTAAGCCAAGAAGAGAAAATTGTGCTGGCATTAATCAAACCATCTTGACATTTTCCTTGTTGGGTCCCTAGAATAGAGAAGATGTCGTCTCAATGTTTTTACAAAGTTCAACTTCCTTCTGAATATTGTTAGATTTTTTTCAAACATATATGTTTGCAATTCATGACTTTAAAGCCATAAACTAATCTTCAATCATAGGAGAATTATTTTTCTAAAACAATATGATTCACAAAAATTACATTCATTCACTTAGATTTATTTTTCTCTGTTTTGTTCTATTTTATTGGAGATCACTTAAACAACAGGGAATGGGGATAAAAATTTGTTTAAATTATTTATTAGTGTTGAACATGTTCCCACTGTAGACACAGGCATATTTGAATATGTTCTTAGAGTTCTGTCTCTTTTGTGAGGAAATACCTCCTAACAGAAACACCCACGTCATGTACCAAAATCAAAACATATTGACAGACTCTTTACTTTAATTTTATATTTATAGTGACTTACTTAACTTGAGTTCATTCAACTATTTTTTCAGAATATATTGATCAGATTGAATGGATCTGGGTCTTTGTTTTTAGTGGATAACAATAGTTGTTTGATGTTTCAAGCTATGTATGGTCAACACATGGACTATTCTAAGCATGAGTTATTTAATTCCATCATTTTAAGAATTCATATGAATTATGATGCAGACACTTAGAAATGGTTAAATAAGATGATTTACTGTTTTTACTCTATATGTGTTATGTGATCCTCTTGTTTCTGCTACAAATATTTCACTATATTAGTTTAAAATAATAACAAATTTCACATAGTAAATCTGATAAAAAGATTGTTGACTAGAGTAATGGTAGCAGTATTAAAATTCCTGTAAAAAGCTCCTAAGTTCTTTAAACAATTTAATTCTACAAAAGGTCATTAAAACATCTTGGTCATCAAAATGTAATCTAGCATTATTCCATTAGTCTACTTTGGTCAGGATTACTTCAACCACAAAAAATGTGTCCTAATAATCTATCTGGGTATAAATAGCCAGAGTTAAAGAATGGCAAAAAGAATCAAATAGGAAATCCAAATCAAAACCTCAATGAGATACCACCTCACATCAGTCAGAATGGCTAAAATTAACAAGTCAGGAAACGACAGATGTTGGCGGGGATGTGGACAAAGGGGAACCCTCCTACACTGTTGGTGGGAATGCAAGCTGGTGCAGCCACTCTGGAAAACAGTATGGAGGTTCCTCAAAAAGTCGAAAATAGAGCTACCATACGATCCAGCAATTGCACTATTGGGTATTTACCACAAAGATACAAATGTAGGGATCCAAAGGGGTACATGCACCCCAATGTTTATAGGAGCAATGTCCACAATAGCCAAACTGTGGAAAGAGCCAAGATGTCCATCGACAGATGAATGGCTAAAGAAGATGTGGTATATATACACAATGGAATATTATGCAGCCATCCAAAGGAATGAGATCTTGCCATTTGCAACGACATGGATGGAACTGGAGGGTGTTATGCTGAGTGAAATAAGTCAATCAGAGAAAGACATGTATCATATGACCTCACTGATATGAGGAATTCTTAATCTCAGGAAACAAACTGAGGGTTGCTGGAGTGGTAGGGGGTGGGAGGGATGGGGTGGCTGGGTGATAGACATTGGGGAGGGTATGTGCTATGGTGAGCGCTGTGAATTGTGCAAGACTGTTGAATCACAGATCTGTACTTCTGAAACAAATAATGCAATATATGTTAAGGGAAAAAAAAAAGAAGAAAAAGCAGGAGGGGAAGAATGAAGGGGAGTGAGTCAGAGGGGGAGATGAACCATGAGAGACGATGGACTCTGAAAAACAAACTGAGGGTTCTAGAGGGGAAGGGGTGGTGGGATGGGTTAGCCTGGTGATGGGTATTAAAGAGGGCATGTTCTGCGTGGAGCCCTGGGTGTTATGCACGAACAATGAATCATGGAACACTACATCAAAACTAATGATGTAATGTATGGTGATTAACATAACAATAAAAAATTATAAAAATTAAAAAAAGAATCAAATAAACTTAGATAAATTCAGAGGAAATTTACAGAAACATGAATGTATTTTTTTTAACTATAAATGGAAAGGGGAGAGTTGGACAGACACTTTTCATCATCATCTTCCTCCATGTCTGAGGGACTTTTTTCTCCTGGTGAGCTGCAGTAAATAAATATGCAAATCAATATTTAATTTATTTTTCAATCTTATTTTTATTTTTTGATTGTTAATCACTCTAAAATACATTGTTATTAATAGTAAATAATGTGACTTTAAAAATAAGTATGAGAACATTTATTATTCAAATTATATATAAATAACCTAACAGTCTCATAAGTTAGCCTCTATTATCTCTTTTTTTCACTTGCTATACTATCAAGTTAGACATGAATAGAAATTAGAAACATTTAAGTTAATTAAGCAAAAATTACTTCGAATGTTTACTGATTTTCTGCTCTGACATATATAGATCTTATCAACTATTCAATATAGAAGTACTTTGGCATTATCTTACATTGCTTTTATAATTAATGGGGCTCATAGAAGCACAAGGTATAGGAAGTACATTTTCTACATACTTAAACATAACATCATCTATAATTACTGACTTCTCTGGATGAATCCAAATCAGGGAAGAAGAAATATTCTGCAACTCCATCCTAAGCTCTTTATTGTGAACCTTAAACAAAAGATAGCTATTCTTCAGCATCCAGTTATTCTAAAGATCTTAGGGAAATGTGTTTTTAATGCACTAAATGTCTCACTTGAGCCTTTTCTACAATCTGTAATTTATTTTACCTTTTTGTACCTTAGCGCCCTTTGTCTTTTTCCACTATTCGTCTTAAATCTTTGTTCTCTTGACTGCTTTAATATTCTCCCCAAATTTCTCTATAGGACCTCACATTTCCTACTTCTGACAAGAGCAATTTAACAATACAACCCACTACAATTTTGTGCTTTGTATTTCTACTTTACTCTTTTCATACTTTAATTTCATGAGAGTACTTCACCCACTCAGGATTTTATTCTATACACAGGTAGTAAGAAAAAGGAAAATAATTAGGTCATGCACTATGGTACTATGAAAACTATTCCCCAAAGGTTCTAAAACTCACTAGTTTATGTGAACGCTTTTTGTTAATTTTCTATTTATTTATTTATTTATTTATTTATTTATTTATTTTCAGCATAATTAACACAGTGTTGTATTAGTTTCAGGTGTACAATATAGTGATTCAACAATCCTACGCATTGCTCAGTGCTCATCACCATAAAGAATCCCTTAATCCCCTTCACCTATTTCCCCTATCCCCCACCCACCTCCCCTCTGGGAACCATCAACTTATTCTCTATAGTTAAGAGTCAGGTTTTTGGTTTGTCTCTTTTTTTCTTTGTTCATTTGTTTTATTTCTTAAATTTCACATATGAGTGAAATCATATAGTATTCATCTTTCTCGGATGGACTTACTTCGTTTAGAATTTTACTCTCTAGATCCATCTATGTTGTTGCAAAATGGCAAGATTTCATTCTTTTTATGGCTCAGTAATATTCTGTGTGTGTGTGTGTGTGTGTGTGTACATACATACATATATATCACATCTTTATTCATTCATCTATCTATGGACACTTGGACTGCTTCCATAATTTGGCTGCTGTAAATAATGCTGTGATACACATAGGGGTGTATATATATTTTTCTAATTAGAGTTTTCATGCTTTTTGGGTAAATACCCAGTAGTAGAATTAGTGGATCATATGGTAATTCCATTTTTGAATTTTTGAGGAACTGCCACACTATTTTTCACAGTGGCCGCACCAGTTTGTATTCCTACCAACAGTGCCCTATTTTCTTTTTCTCCACATTCTTGCCAACAGTTGTTGTTTCTTATGTTTTTGATTTTAGCCAGTCTGACAGTTGTGAGGTGATATCTCATTGTGTGAACCCATTGTTTTTGACAAGAAAATAATTCTGATTTTCCAAAGATTTTTAATATATCATCACTTCAAATAGTTTAAAAATTAAATTATAATAGGTTATATCAAATTGTGTTATGTAATTTCTTTGATTTACAGTAAGGTATCTATCTTTCAAACATGAGCCATTGAACTTCAGGGAAAAAAAAAGTTAAAATGGATTATAGTCAAACAAAATTAATTGTCTAATCACACCCTATACTTGGATGAATAGTTTCCTCCAAAAATTCATGTCTATCCAGAACCTCAGGATGTGACATTTTTTGAATTTAGGATCTTTAAAGATGTAATTGGTTAAATTTAGATATGCTCATACTAGATTAGGAGGGGCTTTAAATCCAATGACTGGTGTCCTTAGAAGAGGAGAAGACACGCAATGACACATACAAAGTAAAAAACCATGTGAAGAGAGTGGCAGAGTTGGAATTATGCTGCTGCAAACCAAGGATCACCTGGGGCTACCAGAAGCTATAGGAGGCAAAGAAAGATAGTTTTTTTTAGTCTTTAGCAGGAGCATGGCCCCACTGACATCTTGATTTTGGATGTCAGAACTGTGAGGGAATAAATTTCTGTTCTAAAACACTGAGTTTGTGGTCATTTATTATGGTAGCACTAGGAAACTAATATACACTCAAATTCTAGCTAAAGGGGGAAATCAGTAAGAGGAAATGAAAAAAAAATTGTATTGAAGTTATTTATCAGTAACCTGGATGATACATTTGGGGAGTAAATTCATATTAAACCAGAAAATTTGTGACAGTTTTTGATAGGGATAAATTTGAAAGAAAAAAAAATGTGAATAGAGCCTGGAAAAAAAATAGGTGAGTTTGATATGGATTAAGTACAGAATAGTATTCCCAACTGTAATTTCTCTAACTCTTTAATGAATTGTCCAGTTAAATATTGCAATATATTTCATATATTGAAAGTCTTTCAGAAAACATAGTGGTGTTGGGGAGATGATTTTGAGATTTACTATTATTATTATATATAATATAATTATATATAATATATAATATATATTATTATATTATAATGTTACTATTATTATTATTATTATAAGTTAGGGCAGTTTTGCTATGATGTTCCAAGGTGTAGTTTGCTTTCATCTATTTGGGTGTTCCCAGAAATATTTGAATCTGTTTTTTGACATTATTACTGTTGCAAATTCTTGACAGTATTTATTTAAACATTGTTGTTTTCCTCTTTCCCCATCTCTCTTCTGACAACTCATTTAAATACAAAGTGTATGATTTTATCATCTTTCACATAACTTTCCCACATTCTTTTCTGTATCTTTCATTCTTCTCATTTTTATGCTTTGGCTCAAGTATTTTCTTTGACCTCTCTTTCAATTCACTAAATCTTTCTCATGCTGTTTCTCATTTGTGTTAAATATATTATATTCTTATTTTCCATTAATGTATTTCATATGTAGATTGTTTTATATGTTTATAGATTTTCTAATAAAATTCTCCATCTAATGAACTATTTTCTTTAGTATTAATGAGTTATTTTAAGACTAAGCACTGAACTCCACTTTCTTGATTACTTGAGTCCATTTCTATTTCCTGTTTTTAATACCTTAATTTTTAACCAGTTGATACTGTCTCTCATCAGACCTGGCAATTGTTTGTTTGTTTGTTTGTTGCTGTCCATTATGTATAAAAATTATGTGGAGGCTGAGAAACATATTTTTTTTGCATAAATGATCTACTTCTGGTAGGCAGTTATTGTGATCTACTAGAGATTAAGGTGAATTGAGTCTGGATTTTAGTGTTTGTGGGGCTGGCCTATTTCTGATTTGCTCTGCTTCTTAGACTGTTATGCTTTAAGAATCTTAAATAAAAGCCTGGGCTGTTTACTTGGTTTCTTGGTAATCTCTGAAGTTCAGTGTTTGTTTGTTTCCTTAATATCATGAGGCTGCCAAATGCTCTAGTTGGTGATTTAGCCTCTTGGCTGTTACTTTTTGCATGGATACTTTGTCCTTTGCCCTGTTTAGCTAGATTTTGTGATGCATTTTGTTTTGTTTTTCCTTTTCCATAAGATCAACATCCCTCAAGTTTTGGCTACCTTAATTGGTCAAATGAATCCCAAAGATGTTCTTTTGTACCTTTATATAGCCTTCAATTATTTTCCTTTAGGGAGAGTTATCTGATACAAGCTACTTCATATCTGGAAGCAGAAGTCACATTAAGAAAACGAATATCCAGCCTAAGCATAAAGATATTCTGAACTTTTTTTAGGAAAAAAAAAGGTTTAAGAAAAACTACAATTAAGCTCTGACATAAATGTACTTATCAGAAAGTAGATCTCTTATTAATAGAAGTGTCTCTATTTTTCTGCTAAATTGATAGAAAAAAATTTGCAAGAATAAGTTATCTTGGCTTTTGTTTATGGTCCTATGATGAAAAGGACCATTCATCACTCATCATGAAATTCACTGCTTTTGAATGGAAAAAATGGTCACTAACTTGAAGAGCGACCATTATTGTATACTAAATTTTCACACACACATGGAATTTTTATACTAGCTCTATCTTGATTGTCCAATGACCTGAATTGTTTATTTCAACACAAATACCATGTTACCATGCTATTTTGAAATAAGCTTTTAATTTTATTTTTAGAAATTAATACAAATATAGCATACATACCTGCAAATTGTATTCAGTAGAATTTAAGTTTCCTACTATTGCCTTCTCTCCACATTGTATAGTCATATAGATATATATAATTTTTTGCATGTAGTGTTAATTATATTTACCCATTTATTTTATTTTATACTCCCTGGGGATATTATATACATATACATATAATTGATATATGTGTTTATGTACGTAGAAATATAAAAATAGCTTTTTTTCTAATTGATGATATAGTATAGTTAACTGTTCCTTGCTTTTTTTTTTCTGTAAGAATGAGCAATAGTTATTTTAGGAGATCGAAATACTCATTGTGTCATAGTCATTGTTCAAAGAACACACATGGATTCTCTTTGTTACGTGTTTAAAAATTTATTTTTTAAAGCAGTTTTAGGTTTAGAACAAAATTGAGAGAGAGATACAGAGATTCCCCATATATCCACTGCCCATACACATGCATATCCTCTCCCATCATCAATATAGCTCACCAGAATGACACTATTTTTTGATCTACGATGAACTGACATGGACATATAATCACCCGAATCCACAGTTACTTTAATATTCACTCTTAGTGGTATGCATTCCATGGGTTTGAATAAAAATATGATGACATATATTCATCATTAAAATGTCATACAGAATATTTCACCACCCTAAGAATCTTCTGTACTCCACCTACTCATACCTGTGTGTCTATAGTTTGACCATTTATAGGATGTCATATAGTTGGAATCATAGAGTATGTAGATTTTTCTGATAGGATTCTTTCACTTAGTAATATGCATTGAATTTTTCTCCATGTCTTTTAAAAGCTTACTAGTTCATTTCTTTTTAGCACTGAATAACATTCCATTGTTTGGATATACCATATTATTTGTCCATTCACCTAGTGAAGGGCGTCTTGATCACTTCCAAGTTTTAGCAATTATGAATATACCTGTGTGCAGGTTTTTGCATGGACATAAATTTTCAAATCCTTTGGGTGAATACTAAGTAGTGTAATTGCTGCATCATATGGTTAAATTACATTTAGTTTTATAAGAAATTGTTAAGCTGTCGGGGTGCCTGGGTGGCTCAGTGTTAAGCGTCTGCCTTCGACTCAGGTCATGATCCCAGAGTCCTGGGATCGAGCCCCGCATCGGGCTCTCTGTTCGGCGGGAAGCCTGGTTCTCCCTCTCCCACTCCCCCTGCTTGTGTTCCCTCTCTCGCTGTGTCTCTCTCTGTCAAATAAATAAATAAAATCTTTTTTAAAAAAGACATTGTTAAACTCTCTTCCAAAGTAGCTGGACCATTTTGAATTCCCATCAACAATAAATGAAAGTTCCTCTTTTTCCATATACTCACCAATATTTGGTGTTGTCAGTGACCCAGCTTTTGGCAATTCTAGTAAGTGTATAGTGGTACCTTGTTTTAATTTGCATTTTACATATGACACATGATAGAGTGTATTAATTCTTTTAACATTAAAGAACCCTCTGAGATATTCATAAACTTTTATCCATGTTAAAAAATGAGGAAACTGAGGCATAGAGTGATGAGTTAACCAGCAAAAGATAATATGGTTTGGTAAGTGGTAAAGCCAGAATTTAAATCTATATAATTTAGTTCTTGTGTCTGTGCTCTTAACTACAAACATATAATCTTGAAGATTGCTCCAGTTAAATACTTATAGAATACTGGTATTTTAATTGCTGCATAGTAATCTATTCAGACTCTATTAATGTTACTTTAGACTCTGTTGTATTTTTACTATTTTCTACTTAAACAATGATATCCCTAATACATACATCATTGTTTATGTGTGTTGGCCAGTATGTATTTTTGAAAGTTAAATTTTCAGAATTGAGCCTGAATCAATGGAGATATGATGTTTAAAACTTGTAGCAGCTTGTTTTAATTTCTATAGCTTCTTATTATGGTTGACTTTTATATGGAAAATCCTTTCTCAGTGTTATTTTTATTTATCATCTTGGTAATCCCTGTGTATTTCTTCTTCCATATGTCTTTTTGAAGTGGCTTATGAAATTTATTTTTGTTTAATTTTATTCACATTTCTTTGTAGTAATATAATAATTTCTAAAGAAGTGTCTTATTTTCTATGGTGAGTTTTCCATCCATTGCATTGGTAAGGCCCCTCCATTTACTAAATCATTTTTTTTTTATGTTCTAAATGAAGTTTTATACTTTTATTTTTATTGATCTTCCTCATTTCATTTTAGATGTTATCATTTATTTTGGAGTCATTATATTTGAAAATCTTTTACATTATTTTTTTTCTGGTTACTGGTGGTATATAGGAAAGACAGTGCTTGATATGATGATCTCACAGCCAAAGACCTTGCTTATATCTTATTGTTGTCTTGGATAACCCATTTAGATGATAATATCTCCTGCAAAAAATGACAGTTTTATCTTTTGTCTTTTTATGATGTTTATATATTCCCAATTATTTTGTTGTTGGCTTTAAACATTGCCTAGGACCCCAGTACATTTTAATTTTTTGCCCTTTTTTTTGAAATTTATTGAAGTTTGGTTTATACAACATGTAGTTCATCTGTTTTAAGTGTGCAATTCAATATTTTGTAGTATATTTAGAGAATTATGACACCATCTCCATAATTGAGTTTTAAATTTTCTTTTCACCCAAAAAGATCCCTGGTACCCATTTGCAACCATTACCCATTCCATTCCCACCCCTAGGCAATCACTAATGTCCTAGTACAACATTACATAGTACTAAATAGTATATCAGCCAAACTTGCTTGTTCTTGTCTTTAATGAGAATTACACAAGTGTTTCACTTTTAAATGTGACATGAACAGTTTCTTGTTAACTGAGTTAAAGAAGTTTCCCTTTATTTTGAATTTGCTAAAAGATTTTTTTAGGAATTAACTTTAATTTGCCAAATACTTTCCCTGAATCTATTCATCATCTGAATTTGGCATTGTTTTTCTCATTTACTGTAGATCATTTTGCAGATAAACCTTCCTAGATTGAGCTGATTTACCTTTTGTTCTTTGACTTAACTTGCACATACAGTAATTAACATTTTTAAAAATCTGTATTACTTATCTGTTGCTGTATGACAAGTAGCTTACACAAACAATAATAATTTATTATTTCCCATGTATTTTTGAGTGCACAAATTGGCAGCAACTCAGCTGGGTGTTCTGAATTTCTCACAAAATGGTTAAAGATGGAATTATCCCAAGTCCTGACTGGGACCAGAAGATCCATTTTCAAGGAGGCTTTTGCACATATGGCAGTTGGTGTCAGGAAATTGTTTCCTCTCTACACAGAACTTTTAATAGGACTTCTTGAGTCTCTGCACCATATGGAAGATGGCTTCCCTCAGAATGAGCAATCCAAGACTACAGTGGCAACTATAATAACTTTTATGACAGAGTCTTGGCAGTCACACACTGTCATTTATGTTCTGTTCTATAGGTGAAATAGCCCAGCTCCAACTGAATGAATGAGAGAACTAAACAAAGGCATGAATCCTAGGAGACAAATATCATTTGGACTGATATCACAGATCCTCATGTATTCTAATACTTATTATTATTAACATTTATGGTTCTAAGTGACACTGGGCCACGTATTTTGTCCCCTGTAGTGTGTTTATCAAGTAATTAGGTAATGTTATATCAGCTTTACAAAATGATTTTGGTACCTTTTCTAATCCCCAGTTTATATAAAGTAAAATGTATCTGTTTCTTGGTGAATTATATAAATCCCATCATGGGAATGGGTGAGCTGGCCTGGAAAGTCACATCTCTCAAACCTGGAAATGTCAGACAGAAAAAACAATGAGTGATGGCAAAAATTAATTAAAAACTACAATTATCAAGCTAGATGTACTAGATATGTTTAGACATCTACATGTAATTGGTTAAAAAATAACACATATTTACAAAAGTGATTTCACATCAGTTAGTATATTAATTACCTATATTTTATATAGTTCTTACTATATGTAATAAAATTCTCAGAATTCTTTATGTACATTAAGTCATGAGATTGTCACAAATACTCTGTAATTTGGGTAGTTTTACTGTATCTACTTTAAAGATAACCTGAGGAAGAGATGATTAAAAGGTATATAACTTTAAGTGGCAGAATTAACTATTAAGATACAATAAGGGGTAGGAAGTTAATGAACCAAACATGCAGTCCATAAGCATGCAATTGAGATGAGGCCTCAGTCTAGTCCAGGTCAACTCTGGGCTCATGCTGCTTATTATGTTGAAGCAGTGGAGATTCTCTGTTCTGTTCAGAGATCAATTGTGCAGAGCTTTTGGCAGCAGTTGCCATTTTGATATGGTCAGATGTAAAAGGGTCAATGTCTGGAGAGTCTGACAGTTTGCAGCAAAAATTCTCCCTTTTTAAAAGTTTAATCAGTCTTGGACCTTTGCAGACTTCCTCTGGTTCTATTGATTATCAGTTCTGAGTGTCATTAGCCTGTGCTGGTTTTGGTGATACCTGGTCTTAGCTGCAATGTCCTTGGCATCTTATGTCACTGCCTGACGTAATCACACTTGACATGAATGACTCCATCTTACCCTCTACAAGTGACAAAAAATTGAGTCAAATATTAATGAAATAGAAAAGAAGCAATGTAGAAAATAAACCAATACAAAGGTGTTTGTTTTTATATTTGTAAAGATGGAAGAACTATAACAACCTCTGCCATTGGGATGAATGAAACTTATCCTCTAAATAGATGTCTGAAGAGGGGTTCGTGGGTTTAAAATCTCTTCCTTACTTATATGTTGAAAGTTGTTTTCAATAATTAAAGACAGTATTTGAAGGAGAGCTTAGCTAGATATAAAATATTTGGTTCACAATTTGAGTTAAAAAAAAAAAGTTCTCAATTTCTCCATTGTTGGCTGGCTTTGTATGTTGGTCTTAAAATTGCTAGTCAGATTTTTATAAGTCATTTGATCATTTGTCCTGAAAGCTTTGAGGCATTAGTTGACCTTTGGAATCTAATAGTTTTATTGTGATGGGCCTCAGCATTGATTGTTCTAGGTTAATTTTTATGGGTATATGTATCTAGACTTCTCTATTTCCAGAGAGTTGTTTTGCATTATAGATTTAAATATTAATTCTGTTCCATTGTTTTATTGCTTTTAGTTTTTTATCAAGGATTCTGAGGTAATATGAATATTATTCTTTCTATGCTAGTCTTGCATTTCCAATTCTTTCTTTTTCACCCTTTATATAACTTTCATCAACTTTGTTATCTAGATTGTTTTCCTCCCTTTCTTCAATGTCCCTAATTTTATTTTCACTTGAATCTTTTCTCCTTTGGACACAAAGTAATTTACTTTTTTTTTTTTCTGAGTTAAATATGCCTTCTTCCATCTCCTAAATTCATTCAGTTCTTTTTTCATTTGTTCCTATTTATGTCTATTTCATCTTAGATTTTGAGTCTGATTCAAGGTAGTTTTCATGTTTGTTTGAGTATACAGTTGACCCTTGAACAATGCAGTGGTTAGGGATGCCATGCCCCCTGCAACAAGGAGTTGAAAATCCACATATAACTTCTAGCTCCCCCAAAACTTAAATACTAATAGATTACTATTGACCAGAAGCCTTACCGATATCATAAACAAGAGAATAATACATACTTTGTATATGTATTATATATTGTATCCTTAACAATAAGACCTAGCTTTTTCTTTTCTTTCTTTTTTTTTTTTTTTGGTATTTCTAGGCTATTTAGCTCACCTACTAATTTTTTCAAATTGTTGCAAATTTCCAAAAAAATTTGCAATATACTTATTTTTAAAAATCTGCATGTAAATGGACCTACACAGTTCAAACCCACATTGGGTTGTAAGGACCAATTGTACTTAATTTTGTTTGAAGTGTAGACTTAGAACTTTCTACTAATTTATGCCTTTTTTTTTAGTATCAGCCTTTTTTATTTATTATTCTGTTATGTTAATCACCATACATTACATCATTAGTGTTTGATGTAGTGTTCCATGATTCATTGTTTGCATGTAACAACCAGTGCTACATGGAGAACATGCCCTCTTTAATACCCACCATCAAGCTAACCCATCCCCACAACCCCTCCCCTCTAGAACCCTCAGTTTCTTTCTTGGAGTCCATAGTCTCTTATGGTTCATCTCCCCCTCCGATTTCCCCCTTCATTCTTCCCCTCGTGCTATCTTCTTTTTTTATTTTTAAACATATAATGTATTATTTGTTTCAGATGTACAGGTCTGTGTTTCAACAGTCTTACACAATTCACAGTGCTCACAATAGCACGTACCCTCCCCAATGTCTATCACTCAGCCACCCTATCCCTCCCATTCCCCACCACTCCAGCAACCCTCAGTTTGCTTCCTGAGAATAAGAATTCCTCAAATCAGTGAGGTCATATGATACATGTCTTTCTCTGATTGACTTATTTCGCTCAGCATGATACCCTCCAGTTCCATCCACGTCGTTGCAAATGGCAAGATTTCATTCCTTTTGATGGCTGCATAATATTCCATTGTATGTATGTATATATATATATATATAGTGTATATATATATATATATATATATATACAACATCTTCTTTATCCATTCCTCTGTCGATAGACATCTTGGCTCTTTCCACAGTTTGGCTATTGTGGACATTGCTCCTATAAACATTGGGGTGCACATACCATTTCAGATCCCTACATTTGTATCTTTGTGGTAAATACCCAGTAGTGCAATTGCTGGATCATATGGTAGCTCTATTTTCAACTTTTTGAGGAACCTCCATACTGTTTTCCAGAGTGACTGCACCAGCTTGCATTCCCACCAAAAGTGTAGGAGGGTTCCCCTTTCTCCACATCCTCGCCAACATCTATAGTTTCCTGAATTGTTAATTTTAGCCATTCTGACTGGTGTGAGGTGGTATCTCATTGAGGTTTTGATTTGGATTTCCCTGATGCCGAGCAATGTTGAGCACTTCATGTGTCTGTTGGCCATTTGGAGGTCTTCTTTGGAAGAAATGTCGTTCATGTCTTCTGCCCATTTCTCGATTGGATCATTTGTTCTTTGGGTGTTGAGTTAATAAGTTCTTTATAGATTGTGGATACTAGCCCTTTATCTGATATGTCATTTGCAAATATATTCTCCCATTCTGTTGGTTGTCTTTTGGTTTTGTGGAATGTTTCTTTTGCTATGCAAAAGCTTTTTATCTTGATGAAGTCCCAATAGTTCATTTTTCCCCTTGCTTCCCTTGCCTTTGATGATGTTTCTAGGAAGAAGTTGTTGCAGCTGAGATCGAAGAGGTTGCTGCCTTTGTTCTCCTCAAGGATTTTTATGGACTCCTGTTTCACATTTAGGTCTTTCAACAATTTTGAATCTATTTTTGTGTGTGGTGTAAGGAAATGATCCAGTTTCATTCTTCTGCATGTGGCTGTCCAATTTTCCCAACACCATTTGTTGAAGAGACTGTCTTTATTTCCATTGGACATTCTTTCCTGCTTTGTCGAAGATTAGTTGACCATAGAGTTGAGGGTCCATTTCTGGGCTCCCTATTGTGTTCCATTGATCTGTGTGTCTGTTTTTGTGCCAGTACCGTACTGTCTTTTTTTAAAAATATTTTATTTATTTATTTATTTGAGAGGGAGAATGAGAGAGAGAGAGAGAGACAGCATGAGATGGGGGAGGGTCAGAGGGAGAAGCAGACTCCCTGCTGAGCAGGGAACCCGATGTGGGACTCAATTCCGGGACTCCAAGATCATGACCTGAGCTGAAGGCAGTCGCTTAACCAACTGAGCCACCCAGGCGCCCCAAGATTTTTATTTATTTATTCATGAGAGACAGAGAGAGAGAGGCAGCGGGAGAAGCAGGATCCCAAGGAGCAGGGAGCCTGATGTGGGACTCGATCCCAGGGGTCTGGGATCACGACCTGAGGTGAAGGCAGACGCTTAACCATCTGAGCCACCCAGGTGCCCAGTACCGTACTGTCTTGATGATGACAGCTTTGTAATAGAGCTGGAAGTCCGGAATTGTGCTATCTCCCAGCTTTGCTTTTCTTTTTCAACATCCCTCTGGCTATTCAGGGTCTTTTCTAGTTCCACACAAATTTTAAGATTATTTGTTCCATTTCTTTGAAAAAAGTGGATGGTATTTTGATAGGGATTGCATTGAACATGTAGATTGCTCTAGGTAGCATTGACATCTTCACAATGTTTGTTCTTCCAATCAATGAGCATGCAACGTTTTTCCATTTCTTTGTGTCTTCCTCAATTTCTTTCATGAGTATTTTATAGTTTTCTGAGTACAGTTTCCTTGCCTCCTTGGTTAGATTTATTCCTAGGTATCTTATGGTTTTGGGTGCAATTGTACATGGGATCAACTCCTTAACTTCTCTTTCTTCTGTCTTTTTATTTTTTTATAGGAATGCCTCTAATTTCTGTGCATTGATTTTATATCCTGCCACTTTACTGAATTCCTGTATGAGTTCTAGCAGTTTTGGGGTTCAGTCTTTTGGGTTCTCCACATAAAGTATCATATCACCCATAAAGAGTGAGAGTTTAACTTCTTCTCTGCTGATTTGGATGCCTTTTATTTCTCTTTGTTGTCTGATTGCTGTGGCTAGGGCTTCTAATACTCTCTTGAATAGCAGTGGTGAATGTGGACATCTCTACCGTGTTCCTGACCTTAGGGGGAAAGCTCTCAGTTTTTCCCCATTGCGAATGATATTCTCAGTGGGTTTTTCATAGATGGCTTTTATGATATTGAGGTATGCACCCTCTATCCCTATACTCTGAAGAGTTTTGATCAAGAAAGGATGCTGTACTTTGTCAAATGCTTTTTCTGCATCTATTGAGAGGATCATATGGTTCTTGTTCTTTCTTTTATTAATGTATTGTTTCACATTGATTGATTTGCAGATATTGAACCAATCTTGCAGCCCAGGGATAAATTCCACATTGACAACAATACAATAATAGTGGGGACTTTAACACCCCCCTCACTGAAACGGACAGATCATCTAAGCAAAAGATAAACAAGGAAATAAAGACTTTAAATGACACACTGGACCAAATGGACTTCACAGATATATTCAGAATATTCTATCCCAAAGCAACAGAATACACATTCTTTTCTAGTTCCTATGGAACATTCTCCAGAATAGATCACATCCTAGGTCACAAATCAGGTCTCAACCGGTACCAAAAGATTGGGATCATCCCCTACATATTTTCAGACCACACTGGTTTGAAACTGAAACTCAATCACAAAAGGAAAGTCGGAAAGAACTCAAATACATGGAGGCTAAAGAGCGTCCTACTAAAGAATGAATGGGTCAACCAGGAAATTAAAGAAGAATTAAAAAGTTCATGGAAACCAAACAAAATGAAATCACAACTGTTCAAAATCTTTGGGATGCAGCAAAGGCAGTCCTAAGAGGAAAGTATATAGCAATACAAGCCTTTCTCAAGAAACAAGAAAGGTCTCAAATACACAACCTAACCCTACACCTAAAGGAGCTGGAGAAAGAACAGGAAATAAAGCCTAAACCCAGCAGGAGAAGAGAAATAATAAAGATCAGAGCAGAAATCAATGAAATAGAAACCAAAAGAACAGTAGAACTGATCAATGAAACTAGGAGCTGTTTCTTTGAAAGAATTAATAATATGGATAAACCCCTGGCCAGACTTATCAAAAAGAAAAGAGAAATGACCCAAATAGATAAAATCATGAATGAAAGAGGAGAGATCACAACCAACACCAAAGAATTACAAACAATTATAAGAACATATTATGAGCAACTTTATGCCAGCAAATTAGATAATCTGGAAGAAATGGATGCATTCCTAGAGATGTATTAACTATCAAAACTGAACCAGGAAGAAATAGAAAACCTGAACAGACCTATAACCACTAAGGAAACTGAAGCAGTCATCAAAACTCTCCCAACAGACAAGAGCCCAGGGCCAGATGGCTTCCCAGGGGAATTCTACCAAATATTTAAAGAAGAATTAACACCTATTCTTCTGAAACTGTTCCAAAAATAGAAATGGAAGGGAAACTTCCAAACTTGTTTTATGATGCCACCATTACTTTGATCCCCGAACCAGACAAAGACCCCATCAAAAAGAAGAATTACAGACCAATATCCTTGATGAACATGGACACAAAAATTCTCACCAAAATACTAGCCAATAGGATACAACAGTACATTAAATGGATTATTCACCTTTTTTGTTTGTTTAATGGGTGTTAGACATGGATCTCAATTGATTTGTGTGAATTTCAATTTCTTATTTTCTGTAGTGAACTTTATATTTCTATTGTTCATATTTTTACATTGTGGTATTTTACCAGATTCCTAGCTTAGTGGCAATTATTTTTCTTTTCCACTTCACCGTTTATTTGCCAAAGAGCCTTTTTCCTTTACTTAGCACTTTTTCTCTCCAAAAGCCATGTGTTTGGAACAGTATCCCTTTAAACCACACTCGTCCCTTTCAACTGATTATTTCCTTTTCAACTGAATCTTTCCATTAAAAACAAAGTATTTTTAAATCACAAAGTAAGCCATTTACATGAGGTTTTGACCCTTTGAAAAATAGTTCTGTGTATAACATGCTGATTGTCCCATTGCATTTTCAGAATTTTCAAATTTAAGAAGGCTTTAATCTTTTTGTTGGTTCTTCCCACTCCTTGTCAGACTCTTTCCTAGTATCCCTCCTCTGTCTTCCCCATAGTATGTTCCTTCTGTCTTTGCTCACTAAAAGAATTAAGGCAGAGTGGAGGTAAGTAAGGAGTATATGAAACCACATTGTTGTGATTTGTTGATTTTTCTCTTTATACTCCATTATTTACCAGTTTGGAAATTATAGGAGACTGGATACTAAACACCTACCATTATCTGCACCTATCTAGATGCTCAAGATTTGCTTTTGTTGTTTTTTGATCTATTATTATAAGTTTAATCTTTTAATCAAAGTATTTAGAATATTAACATCTAATACAATTATTGATCGGGTTGGACTTGGTGTAACATTTAGTTATTGGTTTTCTGTCAGTTCTCTGTTTGCTTTTTTCTTTTTCTGTAACTTCTTTCCTCTTTTTACATTTTTGTACAATTTAATAATTAAATTTAAATTTATTTATTTACCATTAATGTCAAGTTTAGGGGTCATTCAGATATACCTGGGAACCTGGGAAGAACGTATAACCTGATTTGAGTTTCTCTTCCCATTCCGCTTTCTTATTTCTTTCTCTTTCTTTGGAAGCTTAGGTGTCCAGATTTCTCTTTCCAGAAAGATATTGGTGTTCATTTATTTGTTTGTTGGTTTAGAATTTAAGCTACCCCAAATCCTTGTTTTGATTGTTGCTGTCATTGAAAAGAAAGAAAGAGAGGAGGGAAGGCGGAAAGGATGAAAGGAAGGACAGGAGAAATAAAGAAACTTAGAATAATAATGCATACCTTGTTGCTTCCTCCACGTCTTAATTTCCTTCCAAAACCTTTCTGCTTTTTCTCACCCTCAGATATGCTTTTTTTTTTAATCGAGTCTATAGATGATATCTCCAAGAGTGTTATTTGTTAGTCATTTACTCTTCAGTTAAAGAAATAGTGCCTCTGTAATAGTGATTTTTATAAACTTTGGGTTTTTTTTCCTCTTTTCTTCTGAATGTATTAGGTCTATTGATTTGTCTTCAAATTCATTGACATATTTTATTTTCAGCAATCTTTAGTTTACTTTTATCCTATCCAGTGACTTTTCCATTTCAGATATTGTATTTTTTAGTTGTAAATTTCTATTTGATTCCTTTTAGCAGTTTTCCTTTCTTTATTGAGTTTTCAGATCTATTCATATATTTATACTTTTTCTTTAAGTGCTTGAACATATTTATTTAACTACATAAACCCCTTTCCTACTACTAACAATGCATGAATCAACTTGAGTCTTTTTAAATAACTGCAGGTTTCTCTTATTTTTGAGGTTTATTTGTATTGTATTTCCTGTTTATTTGTATGTCAAGTAGCTTTTGATTGTGCAGTTGAAATTATGGATGATCCATTTTAGATGATAGAGATATATTATTTTATTATGTAATGTATTGCTTTTTTTCTGACAGATAATAAAATAATAGCTAATCACCTTGAATTTGGAGAATCATGATGTTCTCTACTTTGCTAGTTCAAGTAAGCAGCTTTACTCTCTGACCAAGAGGAAATGCTTTTGGATCATTATCTTTATTCCAGAAGTGGACCTTCAATGGAGAGTGTGAGGTATTCAGCAATTGCCTATAAATTGGCAAATCTCAAATTCAAATTGTAGTCTCTCCTGCACTGGTTAGCAGCTTAACTCTCTGCTCAGCAATTTCAACCTCGCAACTAATGCTTCTTGGTAATCCTTATAAATCTTCCCAAAAGGAAATTGTCTCTAAAGAGATGTTTCTGATTTTTTCTAGAGCACCAAATTGTTATCTGTAGGAGAGTTAGTACAACACAAGCTACTTCATTATTTCTGGAATAAGAATTGCCTCTATTTTATTTTCTATTTAAGAATATGTATCTGTAAAATAAATCAATACAAACTTAAGAATCAAAGAAGCTTGAGAATTTAGTTAATAAAGCCTGTTGGAAATGTCAGAAAACATTGAAAAAAGTTGTCATCATAATTGTAGGTGTAAGGGAGTTTGCTAATTGATTAATTGTAAATTTATCTGTCAGCTTGAGGTCCTCTTATCTAGTAGATACACTCTGTCCTTTCTTCAGATGCTTTCCTGAATCACTGTACAATAGAATAATCTCATAAACTTCTTTGCTTATAAGTAGTTCCATGGAATTGTAGATTCTTGAAATTAGAACGAACCTGTATGATCACCTATAATCTGATCTCCCATCCAGTACAATAATAATTCCTTAACAAATGATCATGTGAACAGCTTGAACACTATCAGTGATTGGGTGTTCCTTATTCTGCTTTCACTCAGAAACAGATGCAAGCACTATGTTTTGCTGTGAAAGACATACAATGAAAAAGAACAGGTTCCTTATTATCCAAAATCTCACAAAATTAACCAGATTGACAACTTTATTTCAATTCCTAGCTAACCAGAAGTATCATCTAAAAAGGCCATGACTAGGGCTGAACTTACTGTGAAAACTCTGAGAAGCCAAGCATGAGAACAAGGTTTGGGGTTAAAAAAAAAAAAGGTATATGTACTGTTTTTTAAACAGAAATACATGTGTATTCGTTAGCTCTAATTGTCAATAAAAATATTAGTGTTTAAGTTGGCACCTGTAGAGTATTAAATGTCAGAATATTTGTAGGGAAGAGCGAATAGTTGTGAAGAGTATACTTTACAAAACCCGAAAATGAACTCTGAGCTGTGGTTTGAATCTGTGCTCCTCTAGCCACGTGGGCCACTATCCGGATCCTTTCCACAGCTGGCTGGGCTAGATGTGCTGCTTTTCTCTGGGCTGCCTCTGGCATCAGTCCTGAGCTGGGCCTTTTCCTCTGCAGGTGAACTTTCCACTTTCTCTGATGTGTCTGGGCCAGAGACAGGCCTAGTAGCCTGGCTGCTTTCAGTACTGTTTTCTGGAGGTATGCTTTCTCCCTGGATTCCACCGAATTCTTTGGGCTTTGTATCCAAAACAGGTAATTTATGACAGGGTACCACCTTGGGACGCTGTCTCACCTCTGCCTGTGGTACATCACATGGCTGGAGCACTTTACTTAATATTAAATATTTACATATATATTCATAATTAAATTTATGTCTAAAGAAGACTGTGAGCAGAATAAGAAGTCTTATTTTCTAAGCCAGCATTTTTTTCCCCTCTAGTTCTTGGGGCAATTAAACTTGGCTCTACCACTTCTCACTTTCTCCCTTTAGTGATATCCTGGTTTGGCCTCAGGCTTAGACACTGAGGAATGGGTTTATAAATGGTACTGGAGTTTAGGTTTCTGCAACTCACGAAGTCGAAATGTGCTTTCATTTAAAACTGAATATACTACTCTTCAGCCTAGGAATATCAGTTATTATTTAAATAAACACAAGGGTATTGTATATACATTCATTCTAGTACTTATAAGTAGGCTTATATACATATTTATTTTCACACATTTGGGTTTACATATGTGTATTTATAAATTGTGTATAAACTTATAAATTGTGACAAAACTGGCTAAGTAACAGTTAAATGGGCTTTGAATATATCCTTCAGTGGCATAAGTTGCTGATAATTGTCTTGCCTAAAGTTTTGCTGTCATGGAGCACATACCCTTGTCACATGACTACTTAAATATATGGTTCAACTTTTTCTGCAAGTTTCACATGTCCATGAGATATGAGACATTATACAATTGCAAATACTATGATAAATATGATGATTTATGACATGTATATTAAAGCCAAATCAATATGAGTGATTTTTTAGGGTTCCCTATGGAGATGCAATTCAGTATCCATGTAAATTTAGGCATGCCCTTATTTATGGTCCTTTATGAATTAAAACAAATCAGAGTACCATTCGTAATTCAGAGGTTAAGACATCAAAGAAAGAGTTATTTAAAGTTCCCTAGATTTTCTGTTCTGAGTGTAGGTCTTTTAAAATAAAACTGCCAAAGCTTAGAGGTCTGTTCTTTATTTGAGGAATGTATTGTAATCTGATGGATGTTAGAAAAAAAATGCACTATTGCTATTTAGAGGTAATTTTTTTGAGAGTGGACAAAGGAAAAAGATATTCTGCTGGTATAATAAAATAGGAAATCATGAGATGATTAAATGGCTAAAAGCAAATTCTTAAGATTTGATGTTTTCAGTACCCAATAGTAAATAGGGAATTCATCAGTTCAGTGGCAATTTGCTAAGGGACTAAACTGAAAGTATTATAAAAAGAAGCCACACAGAACTGTACTTTTATGTGATATTTCAAACCTAGCCAATAGATTTGGAAACTGGGGAGCAGTTTTAACAGCCAAAAGGGATTGTATTAAATCTACTCTTCTGCCAGAGCCAAGTATATGTTTGGTAAATGAGATGAAGTTTCCACTTACATAGGAGAAGGTAAAAAGTCCTGGGTAGTGTCCGTGGGTATACTTAGGATGTATAACATCAAAAGGAAAATATTATGTATAAAATTTTGAACATCAAATAAGGTTCATAGTTTTTCAAAACAGATTCATAAAAATTTACAAACAGAAACTATAAAGAGCATAGATGTAGCATGGGAGAAGAAAAGAAGAAATTCTGTTTTAGTAGAAGATACACAAGTAATAATAATAATATCTAATACTCTATAAACCCATACTTTCTGTAAAGGAGGTGTTGAAGAATGAGAAAATGTATACTGGCTCTGGGAACAAGATACTCTTTTTATTATTTTTTTAAAGATTTTATTTATCTATTTATTTGAGAGAGAGAATGAGAGAGAGAGAGAGAGAGCATGAGAGGGGGGAGGGTCAGAGGGAGAAGCAGACTCCCTGCTGAGCAGGGAGCCCGATGTGGGACTCGATCCCGGGACTCCAGGATCATGACCTGAGCGGGGGGCTGTCGCTTAACCAACTGAGCCACCCAGGTGCCCGAACAAGGTACTCTTTTAATGGCTGTTGCCTCATTCTTTATGGTTATGGTGGTAGCTGGATACAGACTTGGATACCTGACATGTTCTGATAGAATGTATGCTGGCTTACATAAAGAATGATCTTGGAATATTCTCAGAGTAAACTGATGCTTATCAAATGTCCCAAACATAATGGGGAGAGAGAAAAAGAGAAATAGACACAAAGGGGTAAATGACTTGATAGGGACACCGGAAGCAACTTTAGAGTCTCTGTGATTTTCAGCAGACATCTAGACAACATAGTGTCACAATATTTTTGCATTGTTTTATCTGATAAATATCATAGATTTTAGATGAAATGAAAATAGCCAAAAGGAAACTGAACTTTTATGTATATGTATTGTTTGAATTTCAAAATATACCTCATTATCATAGAAAAATTAATCTAGGATTGATGATAGGTAAGTTGATAGATAGATAGATAGATAGATAGATAGATAATCACAAACATCAGATGACTAAATGCAGATAATTTTAAAATAATATGGAAGAGGGCGCCTGGGTGGCTCAGTTGGTTAAGCGACTGCCTTCAGCTCAGGTCATGATCCTGGAGTCCTGGGATTGAGTCCCACATCGGGCTCCCTGCTCAGCAGGGAGTCTGTTTCTCCCTCTGACCCTCCCCCATCTCATGTGCGCACGCTCTCTCTCTCTCTCTCTCTCTCAAGTAAATAAATAAAATCTTTAAAAAATTAAAATAAAATAAAATAAATTAATGAGGAGGAAAAGAAAAGGGAAAAAACATTAAATGAAGTTAGAAAGTCCTTATAAAGAATATCTAGTGCATGGTTAATGTTTATTGAGTAAAGGCAGAAAAAAAACACTGCTAGTACTTTATGAGAAAAAAAATATATATGGTTGAAATAGGTCCACATGTCTATTTTCTAATCCAAAAACAGTAAAAAGAGAGTATTCTTGAATGCAATATATACTTGAGTTTCAGATGCAATATAATATAATTTTCACCATGAAAATACCATCTACTATGGTAGAATGAGACCCCCATAATTGGAATATGCTAATGGGAAAGTATAATTTATTAAGATATATGCCTGAGTAATAAACAGAATAGTACTATTAAAGGGTTATACATCTACAAATTTTCTTTATGCTATATGGAAAGTGAAATGTAATTTAAATGTAAACTATTTTGTAAAAATTTAAGAAATAGTGAGCATTAAGCTGTATTAAGTGGGCCACTGTTTAAGGAGAAAGGGAATATGATCCTTCTCTTCTACCCTCATTGAATCATGTTTTTGTTTTTTGGTTTTTGTTTTCTGTGATTTATTTGTTTGCACTTACAAAGGCAAATATAGGAAGCCATCTTTGTAAGGGGATACAGAATTATGCTACCTAAGAAATGTCACCTTCATAATAACAGGCACCAGGATTGTAATGTTCATTTCTCTGTCATAGATCTGTAGCATAATGTCTGATACATAGTAAATGAAAAGTAAATATGTTTTAAGTAAGTAGCAACTGTATTCAAATATTTGATGTCAAATTAAAGTCTCTGAAATTATGATAGAAAACTGATAGAATCTTGACCAAAGGATGGAAATAAGTATGTTTCGGTAATAAAGTGGTTTGTCATTTCCTTTAGTTGATTGAGAGTAGATTTGAAGACTAATTCTTGTGGTTTCTGTGGAAGGCATGCAAAATATAATCAGTGGTGAGAGATGTTAGAGAAATGATTGTGGAGTCTTGCTAAACCTTCACAATCTAATTGTATATCGTCTCTGTCTCTCTCTCTCTCTCTCTTTTTTTCAGTTTTCTAATTGCCCAACTATCAATAAAACCCAACAAAATTAATTTAGATTTTAAACTATTGTTAAATGCTAAGACTTTGCATAGTGATAATCAAATACCATCAACTATTTCATTTGAAAGGTCAAAGTCATAGCTTAAAAATAACATTAAAATGACAAAAAAATAGTACACTTGCATACATTAATAAGCTCATTTACTATACTCATTGGCTATAATTACGATTTTTTTATTTTTTTAGATTTATTTATTCATTTATTTATTTGAGCAAGAAAGAGAGAGCAAAAGCAGGGGGAGCAGCAGGCAGAGGG
Source organism: Callorhinus ursinus (assembly GCF_003265705.2). NCBI lineage: Eukaryota > Metazoa > Chordata > Mammalia > Carnivora > Otariidae > Callorhinus > Callorhinus ursinus. The sequence continues at coordinate 15,684,628 of NW_027397068.1, forward strand.
AGAAGCATGCTCCGCACAGAGCAAGGAGCCCATTGCAGGGCTCAAACCCACGACCCTGGGATCATGACCTGAGCCAAAGGCAGAACCGACTGAGCCACACAGGTGCCCCATAATTAAGAAATCTTATAAAATAATGTGAATAACATAGTTAAATTATGGGACCTACTAAGATCCTACTTCATCTGAAAATCATGTATTATGCCAGTCTTATTCCAGCTTAAAGAATCACATACCTCTAGCATCACTTTCCTATTTATGACAGAACACTTAATTGGTAGAAAACTTTTTTTCTACACATTTGACTTACAGTTATTTCAAAGTGCTATATCTTTCTTGGGTTATTTTGTAACTTGATGTTTCCATTGAGACCATTATAACAAGAATGAGGGTCAGAGATCTGGAGGAAGACCCCTTCAAGCAGAGGGAAGACTTAGGTAAGTACCTGGCTGACTGAAAAGATCAAAGGGACAATGTACTGCATCATAATAAGTGAGGGACAAAAGAGTAGGAAATTAAAAGTATATGGAAGCCTTCTATGCTAAGGGTGATGGGAAAACTTTAGAGAGTTTACAGCAGGGAGTTGGCATGAACTGAGTTCTGATTTTAAAAGGTCACTGTGACTGCTTTGTGGAGGATGGATAACAAAGAGAGAAGAGTAGAAGCAGGTAGGGGTTATTCCATTATTTTGGGCAAAAGCTATTAATGGCTTAGAGTAGGGTATAAATGGTAAGAATAGAATCTGACACATTCTATATGTGTGTTCAATTTGGAGATAATACAACCTGAGATATTCAGCTGAGAAAGGCAGAAAAGAGAGCAGGGGGCAATACTAGCTCCTAAATTTTGGCTTGCTTAACTGGATGGATCATTGGATCATTATTACCATCTACAGAGATGAGAAGTTCAGAGGAAGAAACAGATTCAGAGTAAGTAAGGGGAAAATCAAGTGTTTGTTTTTGACATATTAATTTTAGGATGCTCATTAGATACCCAGCTATAGATGTCAAGATAAGGTTAAATGTACACGTCTGGAGTATTAAGAAACAGACTGTAAAATCTCCTTCCCAAATATCCATCCCTGCCTGGAGAGCTTATCAGAATTCTTCATGAGTTTTTGTTGTTGTTGTTGTTGTTGTTATTTTTAATTATAGTTTCTAAACCTCTGTTAGTTTTTTAAAGAAATTATATTATTCTTCTTTAATATAGTATTTCTTCATGTAAGGAGAAACATTCTTGAGATGATTTGTATTTGTCATGTTAACTTCATGAAGGCAGAAGTTTCTAAAACTCAGAGGGAAATAATGAAGATAAAATGAATGCTCTGAATTTGTATCTTGATTCAGAGTTTGTTTTTTTTCTCTCTGCTCCTTCATATATATCCTGAGAAATTAATTTTGATTCTTGGTATTAATATTGAATTATATCGTCATAAAACAATGGAGGTCCTTTAAATGTATTTTAGCCTGGACAACTAGAGTCTATCCTTATTTTTCTTCTCAAGGACATTCTTCCTTTGCCTATTCTCTTTCTCCTTTATATCATCACTTTTTGTTGTTGTTGTTGTTCTGAAATTCTGTCTGGAGCATTCTTGTCTTAATAATTCCATGTTCTCATGAGAGATGATGGACTCTGAAAAACAAACTGAGGGTTCTAGAAGGGAGGGTGTCAGGGGATGGGTTAGCCTGGTGATGGGTATTAAAGAGGGCACATTTTGCATGGAGCACTGGGTGTTATGAACAAACAATGAATCATGGAACACTACATCAAAAACTAATGATGTAATATATGGTGATTATCATAACAATAAAAAAATAAAAAAAATAAAAAAATAATAATTCCATATTCTGTTCTATTTCAACTTAAACAAATAAAAAGTAACTTAGTTAAAATACCTCTCTAGCTGAGAACTCATTTCTCTGTTCTCATTTTTGCAGCAAAACTCTAAGGACTAATTGTCTAGACAACTTATTACTTTGTACTTGCTCTGCTAACATTGTTAATCTCCACTGCAGTCCACAAAAGCTATACAGTCAAAGCCACCAAAGACTTACATATTTCCCACAAAAAAAAGTTTCTATCCCTATCTCATTTGATTTCTTAGTAGCTCTTTATATATTATCATCTCACCTTTTATAAACTCCTTCTTAACTTTTCATATTTCCTTTCACAAAAATATGCAGTCCTGGTTTTCTCCCTAATTTATTGGCCACTCCTCAATATTCTCACTGATTTCGTAAGTTACATCAGAGCTCTAAATATTAGAGTACCTTCAAATTATGTCATGGGTCAGTATCTTTTCACTTTATATTCACCGCTCACCAAATTTTATGGCCATCTGTTTGGTGATTACTTTCAAAATATATCTCAAGCCAAAACAATTTCTCTGAACCTCAGACTGGTATATTCAAATTTCTACTTGACATTTCCACTTAATCATCTCAAACTTATTGTGTGCAGAATGTAAGTCTGGATTCTCTTTTTATCCAAAACCTGTTACTCATTTAGTAAATGGCATCACTGTACACCAAGTTGCTAAAGCCAGAGATTCTGAGGTCATGCTCCACTTACTCATCTTTGCCTTACTTTCCATATCCAACTTTGGCAAATCCTTTTCATTATATGTCTAAAGACTAATATCCATTCACTTTTCTCCATTTCCACTCCAACCTTGTTAAAGCCACCATCATTTTTTTTTAATGTAGCTATTTCAGTGACTTCTTAGATGATCCCTCTGTATCCTCTCTTGCCTCTCTAAAATCTACTTAATATACAGGAGCCAGAGTGATCTTTAAAACAAAAAGAATTGATCAAATCATTCTCCTGCAGGGCTTCATAGTGACCAAGAAGGCCCTCTGAAACTAAGCTCTCCCTTCTTTCTGCCCTAATGTTATGCCAATCCTCCCTCATTCAATTTGCTCCATTCAACTTTGGCCTTCCACTACTTAAAATATGCCAAGTGTCTTTCTGTTTAAGGGTTTTACTATTTCCTCTCTTAGGAATGTTTAATCCTAGCTCTTTGCTTGTCTGTTTTCATTCTTCCATTTCAACTTAAAAATCGTCTTCACATTGACTTATCTGATCACCTTACCTAAACAAGGCTTCTGTTCATATTTTCTATTTCAACATTTGTTTTATTTATCTTATGACATGGCCATTATAAATTTACTTGAACTTCAGAGACCGTATTTGTCTTGTTTACCTTTACCTGTAATAGTCTCTCAGTATGCTATAACACAAACTGAATGTTTGTGTTACCCCAAAATTCATATGTTAAAGCCTAAATGCCAATGCAGTGGTATTTGGAGGTGAGGCCTTTAGAAGGTAATTCAGTCATGAGGGTGCATCTCTCATGCATGGGATTAATGACCTTGTAAGAAAGAACAGGATAAAAATGGTCTCTCATCATGTGAGGGTATAAGAAGATGGCTCTCTGGAAACCAGGAGGTGGGCCCTCACCAAAAACTAAATCTGCTAGCACCTTGATATTAGACTTCCTATCCTCCAACACTGAGAAATAAATATTTGTTGTTTAAGCCATTCAATTTATAGCAATTTGTTGTAACAGCATGAGCAGAATAAGGTAAAATAAATATTTTTTTGTTAGAAAGAAAGAGTAACTTGCCAAGAATACATATAAGGTATTTTATCTTAATAATCTGTGGACAGTAACATTTTGGGAGTAACAATGCTTTCATGGTCTTATGTGGCACCAGGACCTGCGAGTCTGGGTGGCTCTGCTTTAATAATTGATTAGAATAAGTCCTTGGTATTTCTCTATAGTCTATGCATTCTTTCCTGGAATTTATGGATGGACTTTAAATTTCTGTAAACTGTCTGAAATTATATGATGTTTGTGAATTATTCATTATGAACATTTGCCCAAGATGAGCTTTTCAAAATTTTCCATAGCTTTTACTCAAGTTGCAGAAAAAAAGAGTTCAAATAAAAATGATAAATAGTTACTGAAATCACGGTCTTGAATTTTGGACATACTCTGGGTCCTTAATCTAATGTTTCTTTCTGTTTTTGGTAAATACTTACATACTTAGAAGCCAAAATGCAATTACATAAAGAATATTGAATTTGAATCTTCAAAACCTAGTGAAGAATATTGCTTCTACTACTTACTACTTGGCTGAATTTGGGCAACTTAATTAACCATACTGAAACCTGGTTCCGCTGTATCTAAAGTAAGTCTAATAACATCTATTTTGCAGACTAATTGTGAGAATTAGAGAAAATATATACTAGGCATGTCATATAGTACCTACTAGGAATAATGGTCATTCAATATTGAAAAGCATTGATATTGTTATAATAACAATCATTCTAGATTCATCAACTCATTCTACTTATAATTTCATGTATATAATGTTTGTATCCAGATGACTCAGAAATGTGAACTTTGTACCTGACATTATACCATTAAACAGCCTAGACTTGATAAAGTTTCTACCAGTCAGCTTGTATATATGCATGCATGTATGTATATATGTATGCAAATATATTATACCTACTAATTGGGTTTGCCACTCTCCTTAAAACTTAAAAAATTCCCTACCTTGTTCTGTGCTCAGGGATGCTTAATCCTACACATGGCATCACCCAGGCCCTCTTGATTTCTGGCCTCTGCTTGAGTTCGTTCAATGGTATCATAGGAAATCGGAGGGCTAGGAGAGAAATTTGAAGGTATTTATCACTCCTAATAACCTCTGTCTAGCCTTGCCCAATATGAGCAATGTCAATATTCTGTTATTGATATTCTTGTTGGGCAGTTCTTCTTCAATGACTTCAAACTCTCTGTGAGGCTTCAATAACATCATTCCCCGCATGTTCCCAGAAAGCCTGTTACTAGTGCTCTAGCACCTTGCTTTATCCCTTAATTCAGGTCAAATCTATATAAAAATTCCCTTCATAAAAATGTGTTAAATTAAAAATGGAGTTTCCTAACAGCACTGTGAATATCACCCTACTGTGTGCAAATCAATGACCTAAGCATTGTTAATCATCAAAACATCCAAGGACAAAATAATTCTGCGTAGTTCTACCATCACATAAAACTTTTCATTTAGCTATGTACAGATATGTTCTCAATGATGCAGCTCTGTCAGTGTCACACGTTTATAAAGCAGATAGAAATAGGAAGCAATTTACTTTGCTGTTACAATGCTCCGTTACCACTTGGAAAAGGGAAATGTGCTAAACACAAAATGCTATCTTTCATTGTTCTCTTCTGAAAGAATGTTTCCATAATTCTTCTGAAATCAAAATGTGTGTCTGTTGAATTAATGTCAGGGATTGAGTGGTAGTTATTTGCTTCCTCCTACACAATTTCAGAGAAAATGTGTAAAAAAGAAAGATAAAACAATTGCTTTCACATAAGTAATTTTGACTTAAAGCACAAATGTCAGAAATGAAAAATTATAAAAAGATATTTATAAGAAATAAGTGGATTTTACAGTGCTGTTGTGTATTATTTCCATTTAAACTAGTCCTGAATTTTAGTAGATGTGAAAGGCAACATTCATTCAAACACATATAGAGATAGATAGAAAAATAGAGGTAGATACACACACACACACACACACACACAGACACGAATACCTTATCTTTTACATATTTTTTGAAATTTTAGTATTATAAAAATATCTTCCATTTATTGCCAATACTTGGAGAACACATAAAGAGATTATTTTGAAAAACCTGCATACATCATACTCTGTGCTTGATAGGTACAAGTAGCAGAAAGAACCTGAGAACATGTTATTTGCAAAATATAGATTATTTGAAAAATAGGTATATTAAGAATTTGACCACAAAAGAGAGGAAAACACTCCACACTGCAGGCAAGGAGAAACTCTGCAGAAGACTAACCTGAGAGAAAGAGCAGCCAAAACACAATGATAGAGTGCACACAGCACACCTGAACCACTTCCTGAAGTGCCAGGCCCGAGGTAGTATATGACCTCTTCTTCATAAAGATATTACTCCCAGGAGCAGGAAATATAACAGGCTTTCCTAACACAGAGAAGAAAACAGAGACATAGACAAAATGCCAAGAAGAGGAATTCATCCCAAAAGAAAGAACGAGAAAAGGTCACAGCCAGGGATATAATCAAAACATATATAAATAATATACCTGATTCAGAATTTAAGGCAGTAATCATAAGGATACTAGCTGGGCTTGAGAAAAGCATAAGACACCAGGGGGTCTCTTACCACAGAGATAAATGACATTAAAAACTAGTCAGGCCAAAATGAAAAATGCAGTAACTGAAATCTGAAACCAACTGGAGATAGTGGCCACAAGGATGGAAGAAGCAGAGGAATGAATAAGTGACACAGAAGATAAAATTATGGGAAATAATGAAGCTGAAAAGAAGAGGGAAAGAAAAATATTAGATCACAAATGTAGACTTAGGGAACTCAATGACTCCATAAAGCCCAATAACATTCATATCATAGGAGTCCCAGAAAAAGAAGAGAGAGAAAAGGGGGCAGAAAGTTTATTGGAGGAAATTATAGCTCAAAACTTCCCTAATTTGGGGAAGAATACAGACATCCATATCCAGGAGGCACAGAGAACTCCCATCAAAATCAACAAAAGCAGGCCAACACCAAGACATATTGTAGTTATGTCCAGCCTTCTGGATTTGCAAAATATAGAGATAAAGAAAAATTCCTAAAAGCCAGCAAAACAAAGTCCTGAATTCACAAGGGAAGACAAATAAAGTTAGCAACAGATCTATCCACAGAAACTTCACAGGCCAGAAGAGAGTGGCATGATATATTCAGTGTGCTGTGGAAAAATATGCAGCCAAGAACATTTTACCAAGCAAGTCTCTCATTCAGAATAGAAGGACAAATAAAGTTTCCCAGACTAATGAAAACTAAAGGAGTTTGTGACCACTAAACCAGCCCCACCAGATATATTAAAGGAGACTCTTTGAGTGGGAAAGAAAAACCAAAAGTGACCAAGACTAGAAAGGAACAGAGAAAATCTCCAGAAACAATAAAACAAGTGCAAAAATGACACTAAATTGATATCTATCAATAATTTCTCTGAATGTAAATGGACTAAATACCCGGATCAAAAGACATACAGTGTCAGAATGGATTAAAAAAAAAAATAAGACACATCTATATGCTAACTACAAGAGATTCATTTTAGACTTAAAGACACCTGCAGATTGAAAGTGAGTGGATAGAGAACCATTTATCATGCAAATGGACATCAAAAAGAAGCCAGAGTATCCATACTTCTATCAGACAAATTAGATTTTAAACCAAAGGCTATATATAACAAGAGATGAAGAAGGACACTTTATCATAATGAAGGGATCCATCCAACAAGAATATCTAACAATTGTAAATATTTATGCCTCCAACTTGGGAGCATCCAAATATATGAAACAAAAACAAACATAAACAAACTCATTGATAATAATACAATAATAGTAAGTAACTTTGGGGCGCCTGGGTGGGGCTCAGTCGTTAAGCATCTGCCTTCGGCTCAGGTCATGATCCCAGGACCCTGGGATCGAGCCCCATATCAGGCTCCCTGCTCAGCAGGAAGCCTGCTTCTCCCTCTCCCACTCCCCCTGCTTGTGTTCCCTCTCTCGCTGTGTCTCTCTCTGTCAAATGAATAAATAAAATCTTTAAAAAAAAATAGTATGTAACTTTAACACCCCATTTACATCAACGGACAGATCACCTAAGGAGAAAATCAACAATGAAGCAATGACTTTGAATGACACACTGGATCAGATGGACTTAACAGATATATTCAGATCATTCTGTCCTAAATCAGCATTCTTTCAAGTGCACATGGGACATTCTCCAGAATAGATTATGTAGATTACATACTAGGTCACAAATCAGGGTTCAGCAAATACAAAAAACTGAGATCATACAATGTATATTTGCCAACCACAATGCTATGAAACTTGAAGTCAACCACAACAAAAAATTTGGAAAGACCACAAATACATGGAGGTTAAAGAACATCCTACTAAAGAATAAATGGTTTAACCAGGAAATTAAAGAAGAAATTAAAAAAAAAAAACATGGAAACAAATGAAAATGAAAACAATGCTCCAAAACCTTTGGGTTGCAGCAGAAGTGGTCACAAGAGGGAAATACATAGCAATATAGGCCTACAAGAAACAAGAAAAATTTCAAATATGCAACCGAAACTTACACCTAAAGAAGCTAGAAAAAGAACAACCAATGGAGCCTAAAGTCAGCAGAGGAAGGGAACTAATAAATATTAGAGCAGAAATAAATGAAATAGAAACAAAAACAAAACCAATAGAACAGATCAATGAAACCAGGAGCTGGTTCTTTGAAAAAATTAATAAAATTGATAAACTCCTAGCCAGATTTATCAAAAAGAAAGGAGAAAGGACCAAAATAAATAAAATCACAAATGAGAGAGGAGAGATCACAAAAAACACCATAGAAATACAAGCAATTATTAGAGAATATTATGAAAATTATATGCCAATAAATTGGACAACCTTGAAGAAATGGATAAATTCCTAGAAACATATAAACTACCAAAACTGAAACTGGAAGAAATAGAAAACTTGAACAGACCTATAAACAGCAAAGAAATGGAATCAGTAATAAAAAATCTCCCAACAAACAAAAGTCCAGGCCAGATGGCTTCCCAGGGAAATTCTACCAAATATTTAAAGAGTTAATACCTATTCTTCTCAAAGTGTTCCAAAAAATAGATATGGAAGGAAAACTCTCAAACTCACTCTGAGGCCAGCATGACCTTGATTCCAAAACCAGAAAAAGACCCCACTAAAAAGGAGAATTAAGGACCAATATCCCTATTCAACATGGTTGCAAGAATTCTCAAGATACTAGCAAACTGAAACCAAAAGTGCATTAAAAGAATCATTCACCACAATCATGTAGAACTAATTCCTGGGCTACAAGAGTGGTTCAGTATTCACAAATCAATCAAGATGATACACCACATTAATAAAAGAAAGATAAGAACCATATGTCCCTCTCAATATATGCAGAAAATGTATTTGACAAAATAAAGCATCTATTCATGATAAAACCCCTCAACAAAGTAGGGTTAGAAGGAACATTCCTCAACACCATAAAGACCATACAAAAAAACCCATAGCTAATATCATCCACGATGGGGAAAAACTGAAAGCTTTTCCTCTATGGTCAGGAAGAAAACAGGGATGTTCACTCTCAGTATCATTATTTAACATAGTACTAGAAGTCCTACAACAAAAAGTAATAAAAGGTATCCAAATCAAGAAAGAAGTCAAACTTTTGCTATTTGCAGATGACAAGATATTCTATGTAGGAAACCTGAAAGACTCCACCAAAAAGTTGGTAGAACTGATACACGAGTTCAGTAAAGTTGCAGAATATAAAATCAATGTACAGAAATCTGTTGCATTTCTATACACTAATAGTGAAGCAGCAGAAAAAGAAATCAAGTAATCTATCTCATTTACAATTGCACCAAAAACTCTAAGATACCTAGGAATAAACCTAACTAAAGAGGTAAAAGATCTGGACTCTGAAAACTGTAAAAGACTTAGGAAAGAAATTGAAGATGACATAAAGAAATGAAAAAAACATTCCACGATCATAGATTGGAAGAACAAAGCTTGTTGAAAGGTCTATTCTACCCAAAGCAATCCCTATCAAAATACCACCAGCATTTTCACAGAGTTAGAACAAACAATCCTAAAATTTGTATGGAACCACAAAAGACCCAAAATAGCCAAAGCAGTCTTGAAAAAGATAAACCTGGAGGCATCAGGATTCCAGACTTCAAGTTATATGACAAAGCTGTAGTGATCAAAACAGTATGGTACTGGCACAAAAACAGACACTTAGATAAGTGGAACAGAATAGAAAACTCAGAAATGAACCCAGAACTTTATGGTCAATTAATCTTCAACAAAGCACTAAAGAATACCCAATGGAAAAAAGATAGTCTCTTCAACAAATGGTGTTGGGAAAACTGGACAGCAACATGGAATATGGACTGAAGACTTAAATATGAGACATGAAACCATAAAAATCCTAGAGGAGAACACAAGCAGTAACCTCTTTGACATCAGCCATAGCAAATTCTTATTTGATATGTCTCCTGAAGGCAAGGGAAACAAAAGCAAATATTAACTATCGGGACATCATCAGGATAAAATACTTCTGCACAACAAAGGAAACAATCAACAAAAACAAAAGGCAAACTGTGTAATGGGAGAAAATATTTGCAAATGACTTATCTGATAAAGAGTTAGTTTCAAAAATACATAAAGAACTTATAAAACTCAACACCCAAAATTCAATACATTTAAGAAACGGTCAGAAGACACAAATAGACATTTTTCCAAAGAAGACATCCAAAGGCTAACAGACACATGAAAAGATGCTCAACATCACCCACCATCAGGGAAATGGAAATCAAAACCACTATGAGATGTCACCACACACCTGTCAGAATGGCTAAAATGAACAACTTAGGAAACAACAGATGATAGTGAGGATACAGAGAAAGAAGAAACCTCTAACACTTGGTGGGGATGCAAACTGGTGCAGCCACTGTGGAAAACTGTATGGAGGTTCCTCAGAAAGTTAAAAATAGAACTACCCTATGTTCCCACTATTTTACTACTAGGTATTTACCCAAAGCATACAAAAATTTTGATCCTAAGGGTACATGCACCCCCATGTTTATAGCAGCATTATCAACAATAGCCAAATTATGGAAGGAACCCAAATGTCCATCAACTGATGGATGGATAAAGAAGTGGTATATATATATATATATATATATATATATATATATATATATACACACACACACAATGGACCATTACTTGGCCATCAAAAAGAATGAAATCTTGCCAATTACAATGACATGGATAGAGCCAGAGTGTATTATGCTAAGCAAACTTAGTCAGAAAAAGAGAAATACCTTATGACTTCACTCATTTGTGGAATTTAAGAAACAAAACAGATGAACATGGGGTAAAAAAAATAAAATAAAAGACTGAGAGAAGCAAACCATAAAACAGGCTCTTAACCATAGAGAACAAACTGAGGGTTTCTGGAAGGGAAGTGGGTGGCGGGATAGATTGAATGGGTGATAGGTATTAAGGAGGGCACTTGTGATGAGCACATGATGTTATATATAAGTGATGAATCACTAAATTCTACTTTTAAAACTAGTATTACACTATATGTTTAATACCTAGAATTTAAATAAAACTTGAAACTACAAAAAATAAATAAAACTGGAATTTCTTCATGAGACCATTAAAGGCAATAATTAAAGAAATCCATGTAACATACTAAATGCAGAGCTGGTTATATGTTAAGCACATAACGTTTGCTCATTGTGCTTACTTTTATTGCAGTATTCTGTAAGACAAATTCTTTATTTAGGTCTGTCCCTGATATATAGATAGAATTTTGTATTCAATTACTAGTTAGAATCCTCCAAAACTGCTAGATATATATCCCATCTTTTTGTAAACTCATGGTGAGGCAGTAACCACTTCACATCTGGTTTTTTGAGTTTGACCTCTATGCACAATATAAAACGTCACTAATTTGGTTGTAGTTTCACCTCTCAGTTTGTAATAAAGAAGTGATTGGGAGATATTTTAGCCAGAATTTATTAAAGGAAATATATCTATCTTGTTCCAGAATTGGTCCAGTTCCTTTTTCTGTATTAATTGATCCTCTTGTTTTGACCCAGACAATTTACGAAGTCATATTATTTCACTGTTAAGGGTCAATTCCTTGATTCTTTTAACATCTGTTGCAAAAATTCATGATTTTCCATCAATGGTATTTCTTGGCAATAACTACCTCACAGACTTCTACAATGTTGAAATATAAGAATGAATTGAATTTCTTTTAATTCATTGCTAAATACTGTCTTCAGCTATTTATTATCCCAGAAATGAATTATCTCTGAGATTTTTCATGTTTGTCCAGCATTCCTCTTATCCTGAAAAGTGGTGAGTTCATTCGCAATTATCATTTCTGATCAAGGTTTAAAGCAGACCTTAGGAAGCCTACATTAACCTTTGGAACTGAGTAAAAACCAAATGGTAAAATTGGTTATTTTTTCATTGATGCTCTTTAGCATTCTGCTATAGATTCAAAATATAACTATTTAAAAATGTAAGAATATGTACCTGAAGTACAATTTAAAAAGGAAGTGGGGAACCTGGGTGGCTTAGTCAGTTGAGCATATGCCTTTGGCTTGAGTCGGGATCCCAGGGTCCTGGGATCGAGCCCCACTTCGAGCCCCACATCAGGCTTCCTGCTCAGCAGGGAGTCTGCTTCTCCCTCTCCCTCTGCCTGCCATTCTGCCTACTTGTGCTCTCTCTCTGTCAAATAAATAAATAAAATCTTTAAAAAAATAAAAAGAAGAAAAACATAAGGCACAAAACAATTTTTAAAAATCTTATTAAAAAATAAGAAAATAAAATTTTAAGGACACAGTAGGAAAATTGATATTTACATATGATGGATATATTATATTGTTAGTATCAACAAAATACAAATTGACATCAATTGACAAAAAAATTGAGGGAGAACCCCCTGAAAAAATAATTTGGTAAAAAATGTAAATAAGCATTTTATATTTATAAATAAGCATTTTACACAAGAAAAAATATCAATGTCTAATAATAAACATAAAAAACATAAAAAAGTTTAAACTCACTTGTTGTGAAAATATAAAATTAAATAACATTCAAATACTATAATCTGCCTACTAGTTCTATCTATTTATGAAGTTATTTATCCATCTATTTGCCAATATAAGGGAGCAGGCTAGTAAATATGATGTGACACTGCTCATGGTATTATAAAGTGATACAAACATATGAAAACCAAGGTGGAAATGAGAATGAAAAATTCTAAAAATAATATGCCCTTTAAAACAGAAAATCATCATGTAGGAATTTATAATTATAAAAAAGAATAGAAAACCAAATTATTTATAAGGATATTTATCACAATATGATCTGCAACAACACGAAATAAGAGAAAGTGTCCTCAAATACGAAATTGCATGAATAAATGGCACTCCATACAACTCTTCAAAGTCAAGATGTAGAATATTATTTTGTGACTGGAGAAAACAAGTTTAGAAAGGAAGCCCCAAAGCAGAATGTATGGTAATTATAGTATGTGTCTTTATGCAAATTATCAAAACTGTTTTACTCAGGGACATTTAATTATAGGTAAAATTTTTTCTGTGTCAACCAGTTTCTTTCCCAATCCATATGAACTAGTTTCATGCTAATGATATCAGATTATGAAAATGAATAAAAATGTACAAAAATGTGTTGGAGGAAGAACATTACCAAGCCTAAAAACATTTATTTAGATCTAGTGAATGACAGTAAAAAATCAGAAATGGAATAAAAAGATATGTCATTTGCTTCTTCTAGTATTCCTGAATTAGAAAGCAAATCTGAAGCAAATTTATTTATAATTAGGTTTAATTTTGAGACTTTATGTGGATCTTTATGAAGATTGAGAAGCACAAATTGCATAAAAATATTTTATATTTATTTAATTATGGCAGAAGGTAGAAAGAAAAATAACCAGCTGATTATGTACACGGAAAATATACTTTGTGCAATACTGTGGGTTTATTGAGAATTGTGTATAAACAGACCTGTAGTCCCTTTCAGGATTATAAATGCTCATCCATAATTTCTAATGAAGTCTGCCGAACTGTACACTAGGGATAATATATCTATTTAAAAATGAATTTCTGAGCTTCAAGAGTTTTTTGATCTAAAGAAATTGCAAATTCAAATTCATTATGTGTATTTGACCTCTGCCCCACTATTATAAATGAAAAAGGACATAAGAACTATATTTTCTCCTGTCAAAATAAAACTGTCATTTTGAACACTAATAAGAACTTCATCTATTGATTTAATCTTTAGCTAAGCGTTGTTGATGTCTCCTTTTGGTTTTGGCACTTGACTATAAGGTCTATCAATATTTTATTGATTAGAGAATGGTAAGTCAATGATTTTATTCACTATGGCCGACATGAAAACTTAATATATCCACATAACCAGACATATTCTGAACAAATAAGTATTCTAGCAATCACTTTAGAAATTTGTTGGAATTTATCAAGTTCTAAAAAAAATTTCTCCAGAAAACTGTATGTGTATAAGCATCTGAATATAGTTTACATTTATTCTTTAGATTAATTGTACTAATAAGCCCATGAAAATCCTACTTAGCATAGTGTGATGGCACATGAATCAATATTTGACTTGCTATACAAATATCTTATTACAGTTTCTTTGAATATAGGAAAAGTGTAAACTAGAGGGACACCAAAATAGGGAACTATAAAATACAGAAAGAAAGAAAAGAAAGAAAGAAAGAAAGAAAGAAAGAAAGAAAGAAAGAAAGAAAGAAAGAAAGAGAAAGAAAGAAAGAAAGAAAGAAAGAAAGAAAGAAAGAAAGAAAGAAAGAAAGAAAGAAAGAAAAGA